>NC_139971.1:31401675-32001675 GCF_963993115.1 Abramis brama
TGAGTGCTCTCGTCTGGGTGCTTGTCTTTCTGTATGTGTGTGTGAGAGAGAAAGAGGTTGTATGTGTCTGTGTGTGCGCATGCATGGTCGGCACACACTCGAATGTGTGTCAGTGTGTGTATCTGCGAACACGGAGGTCGTATAACTTGGAGTAAACGAACAGTGAAGTGGAACCGCTCGCCTTGACTAGCGGGGTCATGAGAGAGCCCCGCTATGCGCTTCAGCATGTGTAATTAATCATTAGAGGTGTACTTCTTAACCGCCGCCTAATACCATCTCTCTTCCCTTGCAGAAACCCACTTCTCCCTTAATTACTTATAATTGCCTTTTACTCATTCACTCTAAGATGCTAATATTCCTATTTGAGGGTGTTCAGCCCATTTCCTACCCAATTTTTTTATTTATTTTTTTTATGTCTTTTTGGTGCCTTCTGGATTTATGCCATACAGTGCAGGAGCTCTCGTAAAGGCTGATCACGAGGTTAACGTCAGTGATAGAGGCCATTAACTTCAGGAGATAGATATGACTTAGCTTCATGTCACTGTCTGGTCACTGTGACTTTGAGAGGCTCCGGCTCCATTTGCGGGCCACTTTTGCGGCTGAGCACATTCAGATGAGATGGAAGGAAAATGAAATAGATGAACAGACGCCACCTGAACTGAGATATCAGCCTCTCTCCGGATACCGTCGAGCCGCTGTTCATTCCAGGGGCCATGTCTAAGAAAGGAGGAGAGCAGATATGTCAAGGATTGACTAGGATTACAATTCATCTGCCAAGAACGGCATCCTTATTTTAGATGCAGTACAATATAAAACTCAACTGTGTTGGGAGAATCAGAACACGGCCTCTTAGAAGTGGAGCTTTGCTCTTCTGTATTTTCTGTCTGCCCTGAAGCCCCATTCAAACTTGGTTTCGATTGATTACAGTTTCGTTTGGCTGTGCGGTTTAATGGAAAATGGCTATACAAGTGGTGTCGGTGTACAGATAAAACCTTAAGGATAAAGTTGGCACCAAATAGATTAGCATCCTGCTCATTTGTCTCCATTATAACTCATCGGTTTTCAAATTGTTTTTGGCAGGCACTACAGTGATGACCATGACGGCTTACGACGCAGACGATCCCAACACAGACAACGCTGTGCTGCGCTACATCATCGTGAGACAGCAACCCGATAAACCTTCACCCAATATGTTCTACATCGACCCGGAAAGAGGCGACATTGTCACCGTGATATCACCCCACCAGCTCGATAGAGAGGTATGTGCTTTCTTTGAGTTCCTCTTTTTTATTGTTGGATGGACATAAGCTGTACCTTATTGTATGTTTTCAATTACCGTGAATCTTGGGGCCTCCGTATGTACCATAAGACAAAGCCCCCTCCACAGCTGGTGATGTCATGCAACTTTTGTATCAGGTGGAAATATTATGATGGAGAAAGGCAGTAATGTTATTTTGGGCAATTTATCCTGCTCTTAAATTCAGTTTTTCTTCTGTAACACTTCAATTAACAGAGGTTAATGCTTAAGTATAAATGAAATGAACAATATATTCATAACAAACTATGAATGAATATGAAATTAATATGAATGAACAAATAATATATACACTCACTGGCCACTTTATTTACATACTTTTAGTTACACCTGTTTAACTGCTCATTAATGCAAATATCTAATCAGCCAGTCACATGTCAGCAACTCAATGCATTTAGGCATGCAGACGTGGTCAGGACGATCTGCTGAAGTTCAAAATGAGCATCAGACTGGTGAAGAAAGGTGAATTAAGTGACTTTGAACGTGGCATGCTTGTTTGTGCCAGATGGGCTAGTCTGGGTATTTCAGAAACTGTTGATCTACTGGGATTTTCATGAACAACCATCGCTAGGGTTTACAGAGAATGGTCCAGAAAAGAGGTGAAAATATTCAGTGAGCTGCAGTTCTGTGGGCGAAAATGAAAATAACTCAAATAACCATTTGTTACAACTGAGTTACGCAGAAGAGCACCTGTGAATGCATAACACATCGAAACCTTGAAGCAGATGGGCTACAGCAACAGAAGACCACAGCGGGTGCCACTCCTGTTAGCCGAGAACAGGGAATTTAGGCTATAATTTGAATGGACTCACCAAATTAGACTAACATTGCCTGGTCTGATGAGTCTCAATTTCTGCTATGACATTAAGATGGTAGGGTCAGAATTTGGCATGGATCCATCCTGCCTTGTATCAGCGCTTCAGGCTGGTGGTGGTGGTGTTATGGTGTGGGTGATATTTTCTTGGCACTTTTTTGGCCCCTTAGTACTAACTGAGCATCATTTACAGGCTATCTGACTATTGTTGCTTACCAAATCCATCACTTTATCACCACAGTGTACTCATTTTCTGATGGCTACTTCCAGGAGGATAACACCATGTCGCAAAGCTTAAAACATCTCAAACTGGTATACCTAATAAAGTGGCCAGTGAGTGTGTATAATAATAATATATAAAAAAATTAAAAAAATAAAATAAATAATAATAATAATATATATATTTTGTTAGCACCAAATCAGCATATTATAATGATTTCTGAAGGATAATGTTACTGAAGTGCTGAAAATTCAGCTTTAACATTATATAAATAAATTAGAACATAAAATATATTTAAATTGAAAACATTTCTTTTAAATTGCAATAATATTTCAAAATATAAGTGTTCTGTTGTATTTTTATAGTTATTAAATAAACGCAGCATTGGTGAGCATAAAAGATAACAAGTGTATATAACAATTGTATATATTATAATTGTTTAACATAATACTCGTTAATTGTGAATTTGTGATGCCTAATGCACTAACTAAAGTTAACAAATTGAATCTTATTGTAAATTCCTTCCATTCTCTTTGTTTTTGCTGATCAGTTTTGAAATACTTTCTATTTATCTTTCAAGATTTCTGTCATTTAGAAAGTGTGTATTTGATGGTCTACAGCAAGTTTACAGCATGTTAGCAATGTTAGTTCTTTGCAAACATAAAGGTGAAGGGAAGCTATTTTACCATTCCAGCTATTGTGGAATATCTGTAGCCTACACTGCTGCTCTGGCATGTCAATCAGCACAGGTCTTGTGTCTGCAAATGAATTTTCCATGAGACACAAATGGTAAATTTATCAAATGTGCTCCAGATATTTCAAAAAAATACCCATTTGAATGTTTTAAAGACTGGCTGTTTACTTAAAGCGCCATGAGAAGAACCTCTAACAGGAGGGCCGACAGAATGGAGGCTTTCTGTTCAAACCGAGCTGTGCAAATAAGCAAGCATAACAACAGCAAACATGAGGGGCAAATCTGTGGAGAAAAACAATAGCTTGTGTGTTTAAATGTTTAACTATCCTCAAACAACCTTTAGAGCAAGTATAGTAGAGCAGATTCTTCGGCATATAAAAGCAGTGTTTTTAATGTTGTTAAGAGACGGGAGGTTGGATGAATGCAGGGGAGATGCTACGGTGTCTTGAGGACAGGAGGTGTTAGCGGTGCATGCTAATGAGCAACTGGAGGCAGAGCTTTCCAGCTCCTAAGCAGAGCGAGACAACAGCATGATTGCTTTTTCTGCAGGGTGACGAATGAAGGAACATCAATTCGGCCCGCTGCTGGAAGAGGAATATTAGCTGTTGTCAGACATTTAGAGCATGCTTTAATTGAGGTTATACACACTTATCCACTAGCATCGGCTATGTCCGACAAGGCCAGTAGAAAACCCCTCAGCTGGAACAGAGCGAAGCCATCATTAAATGCATGTTTGTGTGCAGTCGAGAGCACGTTTGATAGTCGAGTTGACATTATAATTAAAATGTTACATGAAAGGTGTCTGAATGTAGCTGTTTATTCTGATTTCTTTATAGCGAAGCACTGGATGTTGACAAACTCTGCTAACTTTCACTGTCACCGCTACGTCTTACTGACACCATGCTTCCTCTGCCCGATTCCCACGAGTCTGTGCTTCGTCGCAGTTGATCTCATATGTGTGACAGATGTTTTACACAAAGAGCTCCAGGGGATTTTAGGTGTTTTAAGTAGACGTGTGTGACGGGCATGCTACTGTACGCGTGCGGTTCTCTGCTATAATTACAACTAGAGGAGTTTCATTGCCAGAAATTTGTTGGTATTTTGAAAGTTCCCTAACTACACTTTTACAATATTACCTCCACCCACCATGCTGCCTGGAAATTCACTGTAATTGTATACATGCAGAATTGTATAATCTATTTTGTCTCTGAACTCTCTCAAGCCAAATCTAGTCAAGAAATGCACATTTATTCCTCGCAAGAATCGGACAGGTTGATCTAATTAATTGAATTCATGCTCACATCATACTGCAATAATGTCAGTTTGGCTAGTTCAGCTAATGGCTTGTCAACAACTTGCGAAAGCACCATGAAGAGAGTTTTCTCAGTGCACGCATTTCTCTTGACAGGTCAAAAGTGCCTGTTCTTTCCGCTATCTTTCAGATCAGCATGCGTGACTAATAGTGTTTGTAGCTTGGTTTTCTAAGCTTCTGGTACAGTACCTGATGTTCCTAATGTAAGATTAATCAGGTTAAACCTTGTTGTCAGAAATAGAAACATCACAGCTTGGTTAAACGTGTTAGTCTTATGTCATCGTAGCTATCAACTATGTGGGATATAATTTATATTAAATGGAAACCAAAAGCTTCTATATAAGCCCAAATCCAGTTCTCAAATTATCATTTGTCCATGTGCAGCAGACACCCTTTCAAAAAGATGCAAAGGATGATCATCACATGCACCTGTCATGGATTGATCTTTTCCTCTGATCTGATTGGTTCAGAAGCTTGTAGCACTGATCCTACACACATTGCCTTTTGGCGAGGAACACAGAGTAATGTAAATGATCACACGGTGTTTCCGTTTCACCACATTCTGATCATTAACAGGGCTGTGTGCCGATGTCTGCATGTGATTATGTGTGAGCATTTAGTTTTGAATGTAGTCAAAAATAGAAGCACTCCTAATTTTATTTTTGTTAATGCAGTTAATTTAATATATTTAATTTAAAATTGTTAATGTGTGTTAAAGGGATAGTTCACCCAAAAATGAAAATTCTATCATTGTTTACTCACCCTCAAGTTGTTCCAAACCTGTATGAGTTTCTTTGTTCTGCTGAACACAAAGGAAGATATTTGGAAGAATGTTTGTAACCAAACAGATCTCGGTCCCCATTGACTACCATAGTATATTTTTTTCCTACTATGGAAGTCAATGGGGACCGAGATCTGTTGATTACAAACATTCTTCCAAATATCTTCCTTTGTGTTTAGCAGAACAAAGAAACTCATACAGGTTTGGAACAATTTGAGGGTGAGTAAATGATGACAGAATTTTCATTTTTGGGTGAACTATCCCTTTAATTAGTATGTAATTAATTTAATTACATTTTTGTATTTAATTCTAGAATTATAATAATAATAATATTTATTTTTTATTTTATTATTTGTTAGTGTTTTTTTCCTGAAATATTTGTAGGGGTGTAACAGTATATTGTGTCACAATATTTCGTAATACAAAAATGCAACATAATGTATCGTGGATAGTGACAATATTTATTGTTCACCCAAAATAAAAATTACTGTGTGAGGAAAAAAATTCAAGTTTTCAGAGTTTTAGTGTCAGTACTACATTAAACTGCTATAGCCTATATAATGTTGAATATAATGCATAATAATGCAATGGGGGAATATTTGTGGGTCCTGATAATGCCAAATGTCTTATGTTACCAATAAAATGTGGCCTGCATTATTTTAAATATATCTAGTCAGTGACAGAGTGCAAGCATATTCGTCTAAAATAATTCTGTATTTTCAGCTTTAGAATCATGAATATTTTGATTCTAGTGTCACCATTGTCCTGTGTATTGGGTTACCAACACCAAGTCCAAGCCTATTCATTTACACACACAATGTAATATAAAATTTAGCATTTTAATCAACAGTAAATTTTTTGTTAACCTTTTATCATACGTCTTGGAGAATCGCAATAATATCTTATCATGAGTTCAGTATCGTGATATGTATTGAATCGTGACATGAGGGTATCGTTACACCCCTAACGTCCTAGTATTTTTATTTGATTTATAATGTTTATTTTATTAAAAGAAAATCTCAAAATCAATGAGTGGTATTTCATTAGGACACTGAACAAATGATACTCTTTCTTATGATATTTATTATCATAAAAGTTTCATAAGAGTTTCTAATCAGAGGCATGAAATTCTGTTTGAAGTTTAGTTTTCAGTTTTATTTAGACAGGCTGACAGATTGCAGACTCGCTTCGGGGGGTGGTCATTGTAGGACCTCCTCAAACTAATTTCGTTGGTCAGTCTGCTATCGGTGGCTACCCACAGCGCATCTGCTCCCGGTCCTGGCAGTCAGATGCCTGCCATTAAATCTGACAGCCGATTGACAGGCAGAGTAGCTCCACCTTTGTTTCATAAGCCCAAATGACACAGTAGCAAAATAGACATCTTAAAATCAATACCTAGTGACAGAGTTCTGGCAGTCCTCTTATGGAGTATGTCTAATCATTACAGTCCTGCTTCTGATGGCCAGTCTGTGGTCAGATAAGAGCTCTGTTCTGAATGCTAGTGAGCTGCCGTGCTGTCAACTTTCCTACATAGGCTGAGTTTGACATCAGCGTGCTGTTAAACTAATGATGCTGGTAAGAATAAAAAACACATATAGCATTCAAATATTGAATAAAATAGTATATATAGTATAAAATATCTATTACCATTTCAGTCATATCCGACTCTTGGAGATTCTATGGCCGTACGTCTCTTGAGAGACTGTCCATTAATTTTTTTGCCAATGATTTTTCCGGGGTAGGTCGGCAGGTCTTTCCCCAACCCTCCCCATTACATGGCGTGGGACAATTTAACGTCTTCAGTTCACCTATACTGCATGTTTTTGGGTTGTGGGGAAACCGGAGCACCCGGAGGAAACCCACGCAGACACAGGGAGAACATGCAAACTCCACTTATATTATACTATTATATATTTTTGATTTTATGCATTTAGCAGACGCTTTTATTGAAAGGGAATTTTAATTGCCTTTTCTACATACAATGTTGCCTCAGTCTTCACATCAGGAATGCACCTACTGTATGTTGCCTTAAAATGCTGTCTAGATCAGGTTTTGAAACAGAGCTAAAGGTGTGTGTATATGTATGTGTGTGTGTGTGCTAGAACGATATTATTGCCTCTCAATGGCACATTTAACAGCAATTGTGTGAATATTGTTTCAAGCTCTTACAACCATTTTAATATCACATAATCTATTCATATGTTGCAGGGTTTATGATCAAAGTGTGAATTTTAAAGCTTGTTGGTTTTGTAATAATAAAAATTTCATGCAATGATTACGGACAGACTTTGCAATTTAAGGCCCATTTTACAAGCTTCATCAAATGAAAATAAACTGCATATTAACGCATCTTTACGCATTCCTTATGCGGGCACATGCACTGACACTCAATAGACATCCAATTACTGTGAGGTCGTAGCGTTGTGATTTCCCTTACTGTCGCCACGTTCAGCCAGGACCCCAAACGGTCGTTCAAATTATAGCTCCAGCCTCCCCTCCGCGCTCGCCCGCAAAATAGCCTTTTCAGACATGCTTTTTGGACTTCTTTTTAATCTGATCTCTCTCGCATAATTGAATGTCAGTCACCATATGAAGATTCTTCCCCACTCTCAGTTAATGAATCATTGTGTTTGGCAGGACGGCTAGACAAAACAGACCACAAAATATTTACTCCTGCAGGTGGTTCCTGAGTTATTATGTTATGTCATCTAAATGCAAATATTACAGGGAACGCAGGAGGGGTGTGGGCGGCGATTGAAAATACTGCATTATTGCATGATTTGATGTGCACTTCACTGCATAAAAGATATAAACTGTCATTTACTCAGTCATTATTATGTAAAGATCTAGTTTAGCTGTGTAGGAAATAGACTTGTGAGTGAGTTTTTGCAGGACGGAGAATACTAGGATCGCCCCAGGATTGGTTTTAAATATGTCTTTTATTCAGCAAAATTCCCCTCTCTGTTATTTATAATTTTAAATTCATTTTTACCTGGGGCTTTATTAATGATATCCAAAATTATTCTTCAATATACTTGCATCAGAAATTAAATAGCTGAATTATTTCAGTAGTTATGAGAAGATTTTCACTATAAATGCCATTCAAACTTTTTGTGTGTGTGTGTGTGTGTGGCTATTTTGTCCCAATGCTGGGAGGCTCTGTCAGAAACATTTGTCATTTTCATTGTGACACATTGTCATTAGACACATGATGCCAGTCACCAAATGTCAGTGCTGGGCCTTTGACGTTATACTCATGAAAACTTCACCCATTCCATCAAGCCCAGGGGTCTGAAGAACACGAGAAACTCAATCTTATGATAGACTCTAAACTAAACTTTGTCAATTTCTATACACTAGAGAAAGGTGCAATTTTTTTTCTCTCCTTCGGTTCCAGTCTTGACTTCAGTCAGTCAAGACTTCCAGTCTTGTCATTTTCTCCTACACGTCTACTGTTGCCATATGTGTGCTCTGCCATGGACAAAAAGGAGGATTTAACCTTAAGGTAACATTTTACAGTGTTACTTTGTTAATAATATGAGTTAATGCATTAGTATGTCACAAACTCAAAATGCAACATACTCTTACAGCATTTATTCATGTTGGTTAATGGTCAGTTTCTACATTCATTGAAGTCATTTATCATAGTTTTATTAATTTATCTATCATAAAACCAGGGTCTTGAAGCATATGTCTTGATGGTAATGTCTCTGTGTTGGGAAACTCTTGTGAGATTCATCTTAACCTTCCCCTTTGTAGCAGTTAGCAAACAAAGCACTCTCGCAAGGATTTCGACTGCACAAGAGTTAAAATCTAGACATTTACTTGGTTTAACTAGAGAGCTACTTGACAGCAAGCCAGAAAGTTCAGTTGTGGTCCTAAAGTGCATAAAGCAGGTGGAGTCCATCTTGAGTGATTAAAAATGGCTCCCTCTCCCCTCGCACTCCCTCTCTCCCCTTTCTCCTCTATCACGCCTCTGTCTACTTGCATTAGCACGGAAATGAGATTCCACTAATTAATTAGATCTCCAAGTGCTAAAGATGAAGATTACATCCCAATGAAGGTTAGGAGTGTCAATCACATTTTTTTTTCACTAGTTCTGGATTCCTGGAGATAAATTGAGCCCCATGGGAATTGTGGGCAGAAAAAAAAAAAGGTCAGGCCATTAATCCTTCTCCGTTATTAATTGAGCCTCGCTGATCTACTCAGTCAATAAAGGTGTAGAACATCAGAAATAGAAAGAAAATGTAAGATGAGTACTGTTGAAATTTGTGGAGAAAGACGATAAATAGAAGAGAACTTTGAGATGAACAACAGAAGAAGAATGGGAGGTATTAAAAGGGGCCTTTAGTTCACAAAAAAAAATTAAAAAATTAAAAAAAAAAATATATATATATATATATATATATATATAATAATAATAATAATATAATATATATATATTTACTTGCCCTCATGTTGTTCCAAACCTGCATGACTTCCTTTCTTATGTAGAGCACAAAATAATTTTGAAAAAAATAAAATCACCAGTATTATCCTGTTTTGTCCATACAATGAAAGTCAATGGATTTTGGACACCACTGACTTTTATTGTATGGATAAAAGTACTTGAAACATTCTTTAAGTGTCTTACTTTGTGTTTTGCTATATATACATATGTTTCAAGTTTCAAAGAATGTTTCAAGTACTTTTATCCATACAATAAAAGTCAGTGGTGTCCAAAATCCATTGACTTTCATTGATTGGGATATATATATATATATATATATATATATATATATATATGAAATAAATGTTTTTCTCCAAACACGTCGGCCACAATTATTGGCACCCCTAGAATTTTTTACAAGTAAAATGTCTCTGAAGTACATTCCCATTAATATTTACCTTTATTTAGCACACCAGGGTGACTAGGAACATGAAATTGTTTAGCTATGACTTCTTGTTTCACAGGAGTTTAAATATGAGGAAACACAAAGGCCAAATTCCCTTAATCATCCATCACAATGAGTAAAACTAAAGAATATAGTTCTGATGTGCAGCAAAAGATTGTTGAGCATCACAAAATAGAAAGTGGCTGTAAGAAAATAGCTAAAGAATTGAAAATCCCCATTTTGACCATCAGGGCAATAATTAAGAAGTTATAATCAACTAAAGATGTTACGAATCTGCCTGGAAGAGGACGTGTGTCTACAGTATATTGTCTTAATGCACAGTGAGGAGGAAAGTTTGAGTGCCCAAAGACTCTCCAAGGATCACAGATGGAGAATTGCAGAGATTACTTGAGTCTTGGGGGTCAGAAAGCCTAAAAAAAAATTAGCAAACAACCCTTACACAACTATGTTGTTTGGGAGGGTTTCAAGAAAAATCCTCCTCGCTCCTCCAAAAATAAACTCCAGCATATTCAGTTGTCAGACATGACTGGAGCTTCAAAAGGGACCGGGTTCTGTGGTCAGATGAAACAGAAAAATGACTTTTTGGCAGCAAACCCACCAGATGTGTTTGGTGCAAACAGGGATAAAAAGTACCCCATGCCTACGGTTAAATATACTGCTGGATCTTATATGTTGTGGGCCTATTTTTTTGCTGGAGGTCCTGGACATCTTGTTCAGATACATGGTATTATGGATTCTAGCAAATATCAACAGATAAAAAATCAAAACCTGTCTGCCTCTGCTAGAAATCTTATAATGGGCCGTGGTTGGATCTTCCATCAGGACAACGGTCCAAAACAAACATCAAAATCAACACAAAAATGGGTCCCCTAAACTGAACCCCATGGAAAATGAGTGGGGTGACCTGAAGAGAAGAAGCGTCAACATGAACTTGTGAATCTGAAGGATCTGGAGAGATTCTGCATGGAGGAATGGTCTCTGATCTCTTGTCAGTTATTCTCCAAACTCATCAGGCATTATAGGAGAAGACTCAGATCAGTTATCATGGCAAAAGGAGGTTTCAAAAAGTATTTAATAACAGGGAGCCAACAATTATGGCCAGCGTGTTTTGGAGAAAAGCATTTATTTTATAATGTGATTTACCCCCCACTTTCAATTCTTTTACTTCAATGAAAGGTTAGATTTTTGTGAATTTTTTGATTGAAAGATCAAAAGGATAAACAATGCAGATTTATTTTTTACAGCCATTTTTGATCTTATTTACCAGGGGTGCCATTAATTCTGTCCACCACTGTATATATATATATAAAATAGGGGTGAATAAATGATAACAGAATTCTCATTTTGAAGATGTTTCTAGGGACCTTCCTGTGAGTTTTACTAACAAGAACTTTCAGAGAGACACTCTGATATTGATTAATATTGTGCATATTTTATATGATTCACCTCGATGAACTGAGCAAAAAGTTTAGTACACTCTGGATATCCATTAGCACAAACCAAAGAGAAAAATACTAAATAGAAAATATAAATAACAGTGGTACTTTTGCCTGCTATGATGTCCCTTCCCTGAAGAGTTATTGGCACAGAAGTAGAGCTCTCAAGTACCCTTTAGCTCTCTTGTTTAGCTCTGGAATCAGCTCTAAACTCCCATTCTGTGTCATAAAGGTGCCAAAGTCCTCATGTTCTCGCAGGCAGGCCCGCATGGAGGCCCGTGTCTCTTACAAATGCACCGACTTAGCACTATTGAACTCTCCAGGACTTGGCAGTAACACTTTAAGTGTAAAATATGCATCTTTTATGTTACTGGCAAAGAGTTGGGAGTGATCTAAGCACAATCTGTTCCCATAATGGCATAATATAATGGGCAATTGTCTGCATTTATAAGGATTGAGCAGGTAGGTGCTAGTCTCTCCTTATCACGAGAAGTTCCAAATGTCTCCAATTACCACAACCCTTATGTTCTGGAAGGAAATGATGAGTGGGTATTTTAAATATCTCCGGCTGGCTTGCAAAAGTGTATTGGTGTTTTATTGGGAGCTGTAAAGCCGGGCCACGCCAGAAGAGAGGCGTACAAAACTAAGTAATGAAATAGGCCATATTGTGTGAGTGTAAATGGAAAAAAGTAAAGTCTGGTAGACTTCTGATTCCAGCTTTGCTTTAGATCAGAAGACTATAGCTAAGTTGGTCGCACTTTCATCAAACTGTGGAAATAGAGTATCACGCATCAAGGTCAGACTTTAATTCCTGGACATGCCTATCGGCTTGACCGCTCTTCCTGTTAATCCCACCCTAAGAAACCCTCACCTCCCGGCCCACGCCCTGATCTCCAGGGTGGGATGCAGCCATTCAGATTCATGCGTCTCAGATGGTTGTGTGGGTTGAGATAAGAACAGAGCCGGTTGTGTGTTGAGGCAGGAGGACTGAGGGGTAATGAAGTGAGTGATGAGTTTCTTCTCTTACTGACTGAGCTTTGGGTCAGAGATCACCTGGTGTCCATAGAGAGCGAGAGAGTGAGTTACAGCAGATGAGAAAGAGGAATCATTCTTTCTTTTTTTTTTTCATTTATCAATCTGACTGGTTGACTCTTGAGGAGGTGGAGAGAAGGATTTGGTCAGATCTGATCGTCCTGAGCGGGTCACTGGGCACGGTTCACAAAAGTAATAGGGTCCTAAAGAAATGCTTTCATCATGCCAAAACCAGCAATTTTGTTCAGGATGTGCTGTACTATTTGTCTGAGCGTTATGTTTAAAGTTCTTAAACAAAATCTCTATAAATGGACATTTTCTAT
This sequence comes from Abramis brama, assembly GCF_963993115.1. NCBI lineage: Eukaryota > Metazoa > Chordata > Actinopteri > Cypriniformes > Leuciscidae > Abramis > Abramis brama. The sequence goes on from NC_139971.1 coordinate 31,414,498, forward strand.
TGATGCTTTATACCAAATGTATTTCTTTGCATCATTTCACAATGCATTTTGTGAGCCAGCATACGTGTAGATGGACATTACTATAGTGTGTGCGTGTGTGTTTGAAATATTTGTGAGCTGATGATGACCTCAGTAATGTAGAGATGATGATGTTCATGGTGATAAATTAAATCATCTTATTTTTTAAATGTAGCCTACCATTTGTATAAAATAGTGCATTTTAAGAACCTATGGTAGTTTTTGTTTGTTTGAAATGCAGTGCATTTTGTGAGTCAACACAGGTAGAGGATAATGCTGATGTCATTGATAATGTGATGTAATAGAGGTCATTTTTAAATGTACTTTACATTTAATTGCAATGCATTTCGTGAACCAACCCACTGTGTTGTTTTTATTTGTTTGCTTGAATGTATTTTCTGTTTTGAGCCAACATGGGTAGTTAGAGGACAGTGCTGATGATGTCATCATCAGTGGTGTAATGATAATGGCAGTGTAATAAATTTGCTTATGTTGTAATGCAGTTTTTGTATGGCCGCAGTGTACTACCTTGTTCTGGTATAAAACCGCAATTTAAAACTTCTCAGTACATTTCCCCTGCTGATGACAGTGGTGACAGCTGGAGGCAGAGGCATCAGTAGCTATGGGCTATTTTGTCTCTCTGCCAGAGTCTAGAGCGCTTTCCCAAACAGTGGACCCACTGTGCTGGATTCACAGGCTGCACACTCACATACGCACACACATTTGTCAGAGATGGAATGTCATGTCACTAAGCTCCAACTGTTTTTGTGTGTGCTATGTATAGAGCAGTGATGGCACTAGAGCGGGGCTATAGCAATATCGCTGTGTCATATTAAAAGAAGTTTAATTCAAAAACACGTCTCGACCCTGCGCTCTTTTTCATTTTGTTCACGTTTTTAAAACACAAGCGTTCTGTGTGCACGGTTTGTTAATTTAGTTAACAGCAGTTTTTTTTTATTCAGCCTGCCTTTACATAGCCACTGTTGAACAGTACCTGTTCCAGCCATTAGGAGGGACTGTCAGTCGGCAGGCTTCAATAAACCGTCATTGATTGAAGGTAGTAATAGAGAATGTCCAGAGAAACTGATAACGTAATGTCTAAATTCAAACAAATATTGGAGAGAGTGTTTCCTCACGTGGGTTGCCAGATTGAGGACATGCAACACACTCAAAAAAATAAGCTGTTGAACGAACTTAATTCAATTAAGGAAAACTTTTCCACGAAAATGAATTAAATTTTTCCAACAAAATCTAATTTGTTTGAAATGATTTATTGTAATCTTGTTGTACGAACTTAAATTTATTTAGTCATTCCTGCTAGATAAAGTTTTGTCAGGTTGACTACATTTAATTTTTGTCCTGCCTAAAAACGCCAACATTATAAATTTAGCTAATTTGACTTTACAGTTATTTCCAATGATAGAAGCTACTAGTGTTCAATTTAATTAAAACCACTTTTTATAGAGTAATATTGTATATTACTTATGCAGGTCTGCAAAAGAGGTTTAATTCATGTATAGTGTATACTGTGTGCCCACAGCCCTAAACTAAACACAGTCGCCACTCTTCTGCATAATGGTAACCACAAAATTCAAAAACATTACAGAAAGTCCTCTACGTTTCTAACATAACTGAATATTAAACACTAACATTAACTAACAACATCTTTTCATTTACAGAAAAACACATAAAATAACGCTTTAATCCCTAAATTTACCCTCCTAATGCAGTCCCTTGCAAAGCATGCTGGGAACTACAGATCCACTGCCCAGTTAGTTGTCAACAAAAATGATTCATGTAGTTTTCACACAAATTAATTAAGTAAACTTCAGTTTTAAATATATTAGGTTGATTGAACACAATTAAATTAACTTGTGACAAAATATTAAACAATCATGTTACTTTAGCTTATTTTAATTCATTAAATTTAACAAGAGGCAAAAATTCATTTTTTGAGTGCAGGAACGAGCGCAATTGACAGTGGAAAGCGATGAGCCTTACACTGTAAGTTGATCAGCTATCTGCATTTTAATATGTTGGTCATAGAGCTTTTTAGATGTATGTCAAGGCTTTTTAGGCCGGGTAGAGTCTGCAATCTCTGACCTAGTTTGTTTGCTGGCTTCCATGGCTGCAATGCGTCATGGAAAGCACATTTCAAAGTAGAATAACTGGCTGCTTAGCATATTTTCTAAATACCTGCAAACATATTATGGTATTTTTATGTTTCAGTACAGTAAAAAAAAAAATAATAATAATACATACAGCACTTTTTAAAGGCACAGTATTCAAGTTTTGTGGCTAGAAGTCACTTATTCAAAACAATAACAAAGGCGTAGCTTGATGATGCCGTTAATGAGCGTGGAACCATGGGAGTTGTCCCATAGTCCCAAAATTGTGGGGTAATGCAGCACTATTTTATTTGGTCAAAACAATCATACTAAAAATAAATTTAAGTGTGTTGAAAGTTGTTATAATGTTACTTTGTGCATTAGCTCCATGGCATGGGTGGTATGAGACACTTGATGCACATTGCAGTAAGCTAGATCGATTTTAGAATATCATATTAATATAAGCAGGATGACTTGTGTTGCTAAATGGCATGCAATTAATTTTAAAATATATTGTATGGTGGAGAAAATGCTGTATTACTGTTACTCCAAATAAAGCTCTTTCTGATTATGTTATGTTAGCCACTTGACAAAATAGTGTTGTCCCTCTGAAGCATGGTACAAGAAAACAAGAGATTCAAACAATAAGACTAAACGTGTTGAGCTAGTATATAACAACGATATAAATAAATAAATGATGAAAATAAAATTGAGCACAGCTATAAAAGAATATTGGTAATGTCTAAACATAAATTCATAAGTAAATCACAACTATAAGCCATCCGTTCGTTCGTTCGTTCGTTCGTTCGTTCGTTCGTTCGTTCGTTCGTTCGTTCGTTCATTCATTCAGGGGCATGTGTGTTTGTCTGGATACATGGGTATATAGGCTTGTTGTATACTGTATTTAACAACAACACTTTATGTAAAAATTCACCTTTGTGACTCCATAAACACAACATCTGTTCTTATACTGGGGTCAGACACTTTAATGAATATGCATGCATTCTACAGTTAAGCTACTGCAAAATTCAAAAGACATTCCTGCAAACTGAAATACAAAGTGTGAAGTCTCCGGTAAAGATTTTGTTTCCAGGCAATCAACTGAATTATCGATTCTTTTTTCCATATCATTGATCATAGTCACAAATAAGAACAAATGCATCTCATGGTTACACACTAATGTGGCATACCTTAGAAATAAAGGTGTTAAGTGGGTCCAGATGGAAGGTGAGACTCTTGAACCATGAGTGCTTATGGATGACTGATGGTATGACACTTGCACAAATACCATGGAGACCTTTTCAAAATTCAAAATTGCCAAAATAATCTATTGGCGTGGGCAGACAGACTTTATCAGTCTATCCAAAGGAGCTTTCTGAAAGGGCAGAGAGGATGGATAGCGAAGGAAAGAGAGTGAGAGAGAGAGCAGATGTTTGGACATTGGGACCTTGCTAGGGCTCAAAGCTACATTAAACAGCTGAAACTTTGTATTGAGACACTTTGTATTGATTAAAACAGCAAGGATTTTGTTGTTTAGACTATTTCAACACTTAGAAAAAGTTAGAATCTCTCCATTGTAACAGTTATTTTGTATATACACACACACACACACACACACACACTATATTGCCAAAAGTATTGGGACATCCCTCTAAATCATTGAATTCAGATGTTCCAATCACTTCCATGCCCCAGTTGTATAAAATCAAGCACCTAGACATGCAGACTGCTTCTACAAACATTTGTGAAAGAATGGGTCACTCTCAGGAGCTCATTGAATTCAGACGTGGTGGCAATAAGTCCATTCCTGAAATTTCCTCACTACTAAATATTCCACGGTCAACTTAGTGGTATTATAACAAAGTGGAAGCAATTGGGAACAACAGCAACTCAGCCAAGAAGTGGTAGGCCACGTAAAATCACAGAGCGGGGTCAATAACTACAGACCTCCAAACTTCATGTGGACTTCAGATTGGCTCAAGAACAGTGCGTAGAGAGCTTCATGGAATGGGTTTGGCGGTTGCCAGGAGAGCGGTACTTGCCTGACTGCATTGTGCCAAGTGTAAAGTTTGGTGGAGCAGGGATTATGTTGTGGGGTTGTTTTTTAGGGGTTGGGCTTAGTTCCAGTGAAGGGAACTCTTAATACCAAGACATTTTGGACAATTTCATGCTCCCAACTTTGTGGGAACAGTTTAGGGATGGCCCCTTCCTGTTTCAACATGACTGTGCACCACTGCACAAAGTAAGGTCCATAAATACATGGATGAGCGAGTTTGGTATGGAGTAACTTGACTGGCCTGCACAGAGTCCTGACCTCAACCCGATAGGTGACACCTTTGGGATGAATTAGAGCAGAGACTGCGAGGCCTTCTCGTCCAACATCAGTGTCTGACCTCACAAATGCACTACTAGAAGAATGGTCAAAAGTTCCCATAAACACACTTTATTTAAAAGCGTTCCCAGAAGAGTTGAAGCTGTTAAAGCTGCAAAGGGTGGGCCAACTGCACAGTAAACCCTACGGATTAACAATGGGATGTCATTAAAGTTCATATGCATGTAAACGCAGACGTACCAAAACTTGTATGAGGGACACAAATGGTGTTTGGTTAATGACTCTATACCCTCTTGTTTCTCTAATATACACACTTTCTCCTAGGTTCTTGTTGAATTAAGAAATTTGCCATCAGCCAATTTCCTTGGTTCACCCTGCATAGCTCAAAAGATTCTGAATTCTAACACAATTCCATCCATCTCCATTTCCTCCAGGACAAATAAAACAACGCATTCTCATCCCAAGGCGTCATATACTGACGCTTTTGAAATTTCGTCTACATTCGACGCACATGGCACCCTTTAGCGTCAATATGTGACGCAGATTATGGGTAGGTTTAGGTCTGGGGTAGGGTTAGACCGCTAGGAGGCGCCTTCTGGCCCATATTTATCTGCGTCTCATATTGACGCTAAAGGGTGCCATGTGCGTCGAATGTAGACGAAATTTCAAAAGCGTCAGTATATGACGCCTTGGGATGAGAACGGGCTGAATAAAATAGTAGGAAAAGGACTTTGTCACCTCCAGTACCTCTTTTTTTTTTTTTTTCATGAACTGGACCTTCATACTTGTACCACGAAGGAAGGTTGAAAATTTATGGTAAGCATTAATATTTATTGCATTTAAAATCAAATAAGGTCCCTTATTCACCATAAACCAACATTTAGACCTCTCATAAGTCCCATGCTGTTCAAGTTCATAGATAACCACAGACCTGTCATCACATAATTGGCAAAAAATGAGAACAGAAATGAGCTGAATCCGCACAATGGCTCAACAGTTCCGGCGCCCGTCTCATTCAAATGGAATTTCTCATTCAATTCGACCCATTAGTGTCACCGCAGGGATCTAAGGCACATTATAAGGCTGTCCAAAATATTCACAGTACAGAAAGTGTTCTTTATAATTTTGACAGTTCAAAGGGCAAGCACAGGGCAAGCATGAGCCGATTGCTTCCTGGTCAATAAATTTCCATGCTTTCTCTGCCTCTTAAGACATCCGTTATCCTCTTAACTCAGGAGCTGTTGCCTGGGGCCTCTCCGCAGGGGTCGCAGAGCTAATGTTGAAGGAGGGTAACCTCTAGTATGACTTAATTTCCCAATATATGTCTTCATAATGATGGGATGCTGATAGATGATCTCAATTCTAGTTTAGACTGATCTCAGACCAGTGTACATGAACAATTGATCCCCGAGCATGAGTGAATGTGTAACATTGTGGACTTTAAAGTCAACAAGAAATCAAAATTGACTCAATTTACTTACCAGGGGGTTATGGGTCCAAATGAAGATGAAAGTGACAGATGTGACTGTGTTAGGGCTGTTCTGCTCACTTTCCCTGTGCTCTTTCTTAGCGAGTAAGATTAATGTTTTAGACATGCTTGAATAGTGCAAGTACATACAATGGCAGTGATCTTGCCCCCTCATACACAAGCACTTTATTGACTATTCTGACCTTGATCGATTTCTTGTTGTGCTGTAAAAAAAGGTCTACAAGTAATATAAATGACTGCTACAAAAGTTGAAGAAGCTAATGCTGCATTTTTAATATACATCACATATTACAAATATCTATCTATCTATCTATCTATCTATCTATCTATCTATCTATCTATCTAGTGTCATTTTGTGCTTCTGATGTTCATGTGATGTTTATCTTTAGAGGTTTGATGCATTGCTGATGGTTTAAAGAAATGTTCTGAGTCTATATAAGTGACAGTTTGAAAGCAGATATTTGAGACTAATTCTCTATGAGATTTATAGAACGATTACAACATTTAATCATTAGTTACAGTATTTTAGTTATTTGAGCTGTAATTTCTAATTAAGACCTAATTTTTACCTAAACATATTTTACCTAAAGTAATTATGAGAATTGAAATAGAAAGTCTCAACTGTGATTTATTTAGTCTAATTGTAGTTTTATAAAGTTATAATGTTGTACTCTGAGGAGTACAGCTTTCATTCACTCAATATGTCTGTGCACATATTGAGTGAAAGTCACTATAGGTTTATCAGTTTTATATGGTCATGGCAGTATACAATTTTTAACTTTACGCAAATTGCAAAAAAAATTACTTTACCACATTGGTCAGCAATTTTATCACACTACTATCTCTTATGTATAACTTCTCCGGTTCCACTTTTGAAACAATATTTCAATGTTTGTGATGCAACCTTGCCCCTTGACTTCCAATGTAAATACACTACTTTTTGGTTTTAGAAATTGAGTTTTCTAAGATAATTATCTTCTATGGTATATTTGGCATCATGCCACAGATTCTGTTAATAGACCTTGAGTTGTATTGGGCCTTGGGAATTCCACAATGTTATGGATTACATAAACTATATATTTATCGAGCCAATCTGAGGCCACAGTTCCAGAAAGACTGCGCTTATGTTAACAATGTGTGAAGCATTAGCATTTACAATGAACAGCAGCTGTGTGAATATCTGTTGTTGTGAAAAGGGCTCATTACCCTCCTTTCTCATTTACTGAACTATCATCAGCTTTGCCTTGTGGTCATGCCAAAAGCACTATTTCTCAGCCCCCTCACCTATTATATTTTGAACGTATTAAGTCACATAAGCACCCGTAATAGGCTTAAAACAGGCATTGTTTTCCAAAAATCAAGCATGTCGAATTTACATGTTTGATTTCCCTAATACCTCTTTATAATGAATTATTTAATTTACTATTTTTTCCCCTCTTTTTAATTAAAGGCTGGTTTAACTCTTGAGAATTACCAGTGGAAGAGAAACGCTAGCCAAATGAGACTCTATTGCCAAAACGAATATGATATTTCCAAAAGTTCATAAGAGCATTGCCAGGACAAATGGTTTTAAAAGACTGCAGTCAGAAATGTATCCCTGAATAAATAAGTATGATGACCACTAAGAACTGTGGTAAACAGATGGGAAAGTTTCTATTTTTAAACCATTTACTCTCTTGTGGAGTCACTGTCAGTGAACAGCTGAATTAGCAGAGCTATATTGCTTACAATACAAGTTATCTAGCTGTGGCCTTGTGACTGCTGCAATATGATAGTGTTACCCATAATTAGACACTAAACTTGTAATATGATATAGAGTGGATATGTTAATTATGTACAGATGTTTGAGATTTCTTTATCAGGACTGAGTAAATAGGAGGCCGGTTGCATTGCATTAAGAGCTCTCAAAGTCCTTCAAGACAAGGAAAATTAAAGTGATTCTGCCCTTTTCACAAAAATAAAAAAAAAACGTAAAAAAGAAAATAGAATGCAAGGGATACGAGGGAAAAATATAAGCCAAGGGCAATTATTTGAAGTTACCTCCATCCGTTCGTTTTGTCTCCTTTCATCTGAGGAGGAGGTGAGGCCAAGTACAAGAGCTAAAATGGAAAATGTGCCTAATTAGTTATTTTCTGGTTTAGTCTTAATTGGTGGACAATATGATTTTTTTTCTGGCTGGCAAATAAGCACATTAATCACTTGTGTATGCTTATGTGCTGTACACTGTGAGTTTTCATTTGAATCCAATTTGTAGTATTTTTGTCTTGTTTTCCAGTGGAAATATTTAAACAACCTTAAAACAGGAAAACCTTGATAAGACTTAAGAAAAACATTGTTCTTACCCATTTGGCAAATCGTTTTTAAGCATGCTTATATGACTGGAGTAAGAAAAGTAAACAATACGATATATATTCTTTAAAAAATAAAAAATAAAAATAAACAGTTTGCTTTTAAAGTAAAATTATCTTGTTTTAAGAATGCTTAGATATTTCTACTGGAAAACAAGATACAAACAATATTTCCTTTCTTTTTTCTTCTTTGTTTTGCCTTTAGAATACAGAGAACTGTGTTCACTATATTACAAATTTAGTTTGAATGTGCAAGATCACAATTTCTTTTTATAAAACACATGGCACATATATGTATATATATATATATATATATGTATATGTATATATATATTGTATATACACATTTGGGCCCGTCATTCAGCTATTTGTTTGTTTGTTTGATGGGATGGGAATTGTCTAAAGGAAAGGTAGGGCAGATTTGCTACCTGAGTTATCCTTATCCAAGTCCCAAACAATATTGAGCCTCATGATCTGCTTGGTGTTTCACCAAATGAGGAGTAAAATTGCAATTAAAAATGAATTTACCCAACACCCTAGCACATGACAGAAAGTTTAGGAGGTAAGACATCACAGCTGTTATTTATATGCTTTTAGCAAGCGTTTATGACTGTGTTTATGACTCGTGCCGAGGAGCTCCTTATATTACAGTCTGTTTATATTGTGGGTGTGTGTCTGTTGGTCTGTGTAAACCGAGTCCTTGTGTGAGAACAATACACAACACAGAAGAGCCGGGGTCATGTCCAGAGGTGGTTCAATGCAGCATCATTGACTGTTTCATTAGATTCGCAGAGGGAGGTTTTGTCCCTCATATCACACGCCGCTCACACCCAGCTGAGCCATATAAACTACAGCGCTAAAATTAGCATAAGACTGGTACCGTGCAAGATTCTGTCCCTCACAGAATAAGATTGGACCCCAAAACAATTATGTTGGCTAAAAGAACTTAGTTTTAAATTATATGTAATACATCATATTATATAATCAAAGCTATAAATGGTCAATTAAACCATCAGCTAGCCTACTAGCTTTGCATACCACTTGCTGATTAGCCTGCTAGCCTATAGCTATGCTACTACACTACTAATATTTATTTGTGCTACTTATTTGTAGCTATCACTGTTACAAATGATACTTAGAAAAGCTATTTTGATTGTCTAGAAGATAGTGTGATATGTTTTTGAACATGGACAGCTTCTATGGGGTCCTTAGAGGATGGATTGAATCTTGCACATCAAAGCACATTAGACATTAGACAGAGCTGGTTTAAATCCTCCCCTCCTCCAGGTTAGTGTGGTAGTTGTTATGTGTGTTTTCGTAGTTTATGTATTATGTTATTGTATCATGTAATTATATTTTTAATTTTAATCATCACATCACATTACAGTCATTAGACAGTGAGTTTGACTACTATTTCTTTCCATATTCAGGTTAATGCGGTATTTGGTATGTTATATATTAATAGATAATTATGCATCATCATGTATTTGTTTTATTAATATATTAATTATATATAATAATTATCACAACACTTTATTCAAACATTAGACAGAACTAGTACAACTAAAACATTTTCCTTCCCGCCTTCAGGTTAATATAATTATTTTTTTGTTTATTAATATACTTTATTAAATATAATATTTTTTTGTTTATTAACTATACATTTATTTTTTTTAATATATTTATTGTATTTTATAATATAAAATATAATAAATATATTAATAAAATAAATATATAAACATCACGTCACATTACAGACATTTAGAATGAGTTTGTTTGTTGATTGTCAGTTTCCTGCAATCTGTTAACATATTATTAATGTTGTATTTGGTATTTACCATTGACAATCAAAAGTTCATCTAAATTATTCTCATTAGTGATTCTTTAAAATTGTGCAAGCCCCTGCTGGAAATTTGCATGTTTGGATGCAGAAAGTTCACGGAGTGTTCATGTGGCATTGGCATATGAGCGTTTTTTTTTTTCTGTTTCTTTTTCGCTGAGCTACAAATCGCTCGTAATCAGCCATGGTGACATTTTGCGGCAATTGCGCCCTTGCTGTTGACACTTTCCTGAGGAGTTTTTCAGACAAATTATGTAATTTGAACAATTTTGCAGTGGTGGTGGCGGCAAAGGTTTTACCATTAATCAGAGCTTTATTCTCCTCACTCATTCACCTGTACCGATTGCACATTATTCAGTTGTGCGTTTGCATTTTAATGTGAGCCTGTGCGTAATTATTTGTGTGTACAAGCCTCTAGAATAGGCCCATGATGGACACTTTTGTTGAATCGCATTCACACTCTGAGATGCCTTTTCTATATACGTACACCATATGTGAATTTTTAGGGAGATGGATTTATCCCAGATGATGGGCTAAATCTCTCATCCCCTCAAGCTCCATCCATCCTGTTTTACTGCCTCGCTATTTCTCACTCCCTTTCTTTGGGCATTTGTTTACTCGGTCTCCTAAGCAGATTGAGCATTTCCAGCATGTGTGCTCTTCTCCGGAGTTCTTGCACTTAGAGACTTAGGCTGCAGACGGCGAGCCCACTTTAGTACTCAGTGTGGGGTCTTGGCTCCACTCTCGGTAGCTTCTGTATGCTGCTGGAGGACTGTCAAAGAAGAGCTTCTCTCTGACCCTTATATCTGTGGAAGCTCTGCCGCTTTTTTTTTTGCCAAAAACTACTAAAGGCTTTCCCCACTGATCTCCAAGAGAGATGGAGTCTCTTTTCCCGTGCTACCTACAGGGATTTAAACTGTTTAATTCAGGTCGTAAGTTGGATTATTTAAGCAGCGTTATTTAAGCGTTTAAAAGCCTCCTCTGCATATTTATAGTCATAATTATGAACCTAATTATTAGTTTTGCACAAGTTATGGTTATGTCCACTAGCATTTCCAAGCCCACGCAATTGGGAGGCACAGTTGTAAAACCCCTCGTGCAGTTTAATGGAGTAAATTTATGCGCACATATCCAGCACTCTCTCTTCTACTATTTAAATAACAAACTTTCATCTGTGGCCTCTAAATGTCACATATTGGTGTCCTTATGGTGATTTACTAATACTTTTAATAATCAGATGCTTCCCTGTAGCTATATGCAGGGCTTGACATTAACTTTTTTGCTCAACAGCCACTGTGGCTAGTGGCTTTGGTTTTCCAAAGTTACTAGTCACTCAGCATTTTCACTGGCCACAATTTTGACATCGATACCATAGGGAAAAACTGCTATATATATATATATTTTTTTTTTATATATATATATTATATTATCTCATTTATTTGCGCCGAAATTCAAGCCCTGTAACACCAACAACATTCATCCAGATCAAATGAAATGAGTGAGTAAAAGGTTGCGGGTTTGTGCGTCAATTCGCTGTCGGAGAGATGAGAGAATGCGTTTAAACAAGCTCATATGTTTAAGTTAAGTAATTTCACTTAAATGACAATGAAAATTATTACCTATTAATTGTCCTTTAAGTGAAATTACTGAACTTAAATATACGAGCTTGATAAAAATGTTCATTCTAGAAGAAAATTTCAGATGGCACGTAGAGGCTTTTGCATCTGAACTCTTCATATGCACAACATATGCATTACTGTATTTTTGTACTAAGCTGTCTTGTCTTGTCAAAAATTTAACTTTTCGAATTTTCACAAGGAAATGCTATTTCAGTCTTTCTACTTCAAAATGTCATGTTTAATTTTACATGTTACTTGCTGTTTCATTATTTTAATTAATTATTTGTGAAATGTACTAGCAATTTCTAAGTGAAAATTGTTTTAAAATAAACCCTACATCATATTTATGATTTTTTTTTTTTTTTTTTTTTTTACTTCTACAAAGGTTAAAAAAATGTCTAAAATAGGCCCTTAAAAGTGTATTTTTTCATACAGTACATGCAAATTCTTAGTGAAAACGACTCAAAAATGACGGAGCAGGACACACACAGTATTTCAGCGATTCCAGGCGGCTGCATGAATCTGTAGCGTGGGGCACCGAGTCGAGAGTGAGGGCTTTTAGTGGTGCATGGACACACACACTTGGCCATGTGAGCAGACATAGATACTGCATGAAAGCTAATGCGCCAAAGCCCGGCCTGTCTATTGCACAGCACGGCGTATAAATCTACACTAAGCTCCCTTCCTCCTGCACACACATACACACGTCCGTTGCTGTCCGCGGAGATTGAAGCTGCAACCTGCTGACACATTGCCATGGAAATGATCCAAGAGCCTTGAAAAATAAGGGAAGAAACAAAATAAGCAAACACGCTAACAACAAATACCACCGCGCATGAAAAAGCATTGCTTTCCGCATCAAAGCATAGCCCTAGTTGTGCCACTTGTAATGACTTTTACAAGTTGAGTCTATGTGGCAGCCCCAGTTGGGTGTTACACATGTGCATTTTTCAGGCATGGGGGATTCTCTCTCGGCTCAGGAAGATGCACGCCTGCCTGGATACTGAGGGGTTGAGATAGTTCTTTCCCATAGTTGACAGTGCTTTGTCACAGAGGAGATGTGTAGTCGCATGCGATCAATAGCATAGCTGCAGAAAGAGGAATCCCACAGCATTCTCATTCACACAAAGAGAGAAAAACGTGCCAGGGGTTTCAACAATGGCACGTTTCAACAATGGTACAAAGTTTGTGTCCTTTTGTGTTATAGGGTTTGACAGTGTCCTGCTGCAAGTTTGAAATCAAGGCTAAAACACATGATCTGAATTGTATATAGTGTAAATGTGATGTCTATAGAAAAGGGCAGGTTAAGACCATGTTTTTGCTGAGTAGGAAGTTTAAACAGTTTAAAAGTTTAAAAGTTGTTGGTCTTGGAATATGCAATATGCAATCAGAGGAAAATTGTTGTTTATGGCATGTTGGGTGTTAAAAGTGTTTATGCCTATTTGTTAATAGGGATTTGTGGGCACAGTCATTCATTTAGATTTTTTTTTTTTTTTTTTTTTTGAAGTGAAATGTCAGACCCTTGAGGGGAAACATACCTGTGGTATGTTAGTGCTGATGTTTTTTATACTTTATTTTTACTTTATTATTTATTATATTTTTAATTTGTATTAAATCAATTCATATTCATAGTTCAATACTACATAATTCAAGTTTTTAAATGTTGCTTACTCTTCCTGATTGGTGGTTTTAAGCCAGAGTAAGCTGCAATGTGAACCAGACCGCATTGGAAATTTGATTGGTTGATAGAGTTTTTCTTCCAGGGTTGTTCCTGTGACCTAGTTAATGTAATGTTAATTCTAAAGGTCTGAAGAGCAACCAAAAACACATAAGGTGATCAAATCCTCATATATTCCGAAATGACAGAACACAAAGTGTCCTGGCTTGATCGCAGTCTCAGTGGAAACCAGCGAAACTAGCTTTGGTAAGCTGATTAATCTATCTCAATCAGTGGGATAGGAAGAATTCGTGCCCCCCGGTCCCCTTAGAGACCTCCCCGGCCCCTGTCGGCAATGTAACTGCTCCCCGGTGGTGGCAGTCTGCCTTTGATCTGTGCTAATCTAATTAACGGTTAAACATCAACACCTGTGCTCTTCAGCATAAGTGCTGCTGCCACGTCCCAGATGGGTTTTGATGGCCATGATGAAACACCTCCCTCCCTTCCCTTCTTCTTCCTCCTCCTCATCTCTTCAGCGGGTCTGGGTGTAATAGAGACTATTTCCTCCCCATTACTGGACTGTAATTGACAGCGATTAGTTTGTGGTTGGATGATGCGCTTGATTAGATTAGCCAGGCTCCTTTTTTCTGCTCTGTTTCATCAAACCCTGAAACCCCAACCTTGACCCCAATTAACCCCACACACGTCAGGAGATGCTGCATCTCTCCTGCTTATCATCAGCTCATTAATTTGGTTGATGAGTTTCTGTAAATACAGCCAGTGTTAGGTGTTTGTGCTACGAGTCTTTCATGTACTGCAAGGTGTCCTGAAAACTTTATCATTGGCATAAGTACAGGATTGAACACTTTGAACACTTGTGGTTTAGTGGTGTGTGTGCACATGCTTTGTTGAGTGTGGCTCACATCCTCCTTACCTCCTCTTCTTCCTACCATTTCCTGTCTTCTCTCTACTTTTGAATCTATAAAAGTGGTATAGCTTTTATCATGCAGTAATATTAATTATTACTCTGCACTTTTCATCAAAGCCTCTATGAATCTGTTTTGCAGTGCAAGATGTCCTGAAAAAGTTCAGCAGCATCATATTCACAGTCAGAGCCGTGGTTCACTAGTTAGTGCATTTGCTTATTAGGCTGAGGTGCTCATGCGGGTGATGCTTTCCTGATCCTCTTTTCCCCTCTTCTCCCCTTTATTTCAAATCTTCTCTTTATTTGACATCTATGTGTCCAAAATACATTTTAAAAAGACAATATCGTTTTTATAACCTGCTTAAAAGACAGCTTGCTGTGCACTATTCTTCAAAGTCTGCAGCTAAAAATCTTTCTTGTAGTGCAAGGTGTCATGAAAACAGCATTATAGTTACAGGAATGTTGAAGGGATAGTGCACTTCAAACTTCTGTCATCTTTTTCTGACCCCCCTTCTTGTTCCAAATTGGCTTTTGGCCCTGTTTACATCTGTAATGTATTAAGATGTGTTTTGGTCGATTGGATCACAAGTAGACGAGGAAGACACATGGTGGCTAAACGGGTACAACGGGCACACCCTAAAAAAGTGATTTTCACTACTCCCATAGTGTATGATTGCAGAAAAAAATCGATATGTTTGTATTGAACTTTGATGGAGCAACAGATTTTGTGTGAAAATTGTGTGACAGGGACATAAAAGAAGATATTTTGAGAAATGTCGGGAACTGTTTTTGACCATATATTGAAAGCCAAAAGCAACATTAGACTCCACTGACTTTCATTGTATGGAGAAAAAAAAGTCCTATATATACACTCACCTAAAGGATTATTAGGAACACCATACTAATACTGTGTTTGACCCCCTTTCGCCTTCAGAACTGCCTTAATTCTACGTGGCATTGATTCAACAAGGTGCTGAAAGCATTCTTTAGAAATGTTGGCCCATATTGATAGGATAGCATCTTGCAGATGATGGAGATTTGTGGAATGCACATCCAGGGCACGAAGCTCCCGTTCCACCACATCCCAAAGATGCTCTATTGGGTTGAGATCTGGTGACTGTGGGGGCCATTTTAGTACAGTGAACTCATTGTCATGTTCAAGAAACCAATTTGAAATGATTCGAGCTTTGTGACATGGTGCATTATCCTGCTGGAAGTAGCCATCAGAGGATGGGTACATGGTGGTCATAAAGGGATGGACATGGTCAGAAACAATGCTCAGGTAGGCCGTGGCATTTAAACGATGCCCATTTGGCACTAAGGGGCCTAAAGTGTGCCAAGAAAACATCCCCCACACCATTACACCACCACCACCAGCCTGCACAGTGGTAACAAGGCATGATGGATCCATGTTCTCATTCTGTTTACGCCAAATTCTGACTCTACCATCTGAATGTCTCAACAGAAATCGAGACTCATCAGACCAGGCAACATTTTTCCAGTCTTCAACTGTCCAATTTTGGTGAGCTCGTGCAAATTGTAGCCTCTTTTTCCTATTTGTAGTGGAGATGAGTGGTACCCGGTGGGGTCTTCTGCTGTTGTAGCCCATCCGCCTCAAGGTTGTGCGTGTTGTGGCTTCACAAATGCTTTGCTGCATACCTCGGTTGTAACGAGTGGTTATTTCAGTCAAAGTTGCTCTTCTATCAGCTTGAATCAGTCGGCCCATTCTCCTCTGACCTCTAGCATCAACAAGGCATTTTCGCCTACAGGACTGCCGCATACTGGATGTTTTTCCCTTTTCACACCATTCTTTGTAAACCCTAGAAATGGTTGTGCGTGAAAATCCCAGTAACTGAGCAGATTGTGAAATACTCAGACCGGCTCGTCTGGCACCAACAACCATGCCACGCTCAAAATTGCTTAAATCACCTTTCTTTCCCATTCTGACATTCAGTTTGGAGTTCAGGAGATTGTCTTGACCAGGACCACACCCCTAAATGCATTGAAGCAACTGCCATGTGATTGGTTGATTAGATAATTGCATTAAAGAGAAATTGAACAGGTGTTCCTAATAATCCTTTAGGTGAGTGTATATCAAATTACAAAAAAAGTGAGTCATACAGGTCTGGAATGACATGAGGGTGAGTAAATGATAACGGTTGTTTTTGGTCAACTACAGTATCCTTTCTAAAGGTTGTCCATGAGGTTATTATGGGTGATGCAAGTTCACGTCTGACTGATATCATTGCATCATGTAATTTATGTACTCTCTAATTATCTTTTTATAAATGGTTATAAAATGGTTCTATACTTTAAAGTCCACTGTGTTTTCATCATCTGGTAAAATAATTAAAATTATTAATGCTATGCACAACCATTCAAAGTCTTAAAGGAGACATATCATGCTTTTAAATTGTTCCTTTTACATTTGTAGTCTATATAAAGCGGAACTGCAATGCTTGGGTCTGAATTCCTCATATTATAGCTCCACAGGCCCCTTTTCTACCCCTTTTCTGATGTGCGTCTGAGAGCAACTCGTTTTGGTGCGGTCTCTTTAAATACAATTGAGACACTTCATACCCCGCCCCCTCTCCAGGTTGCAGAGGTTCAACTCCACCCCGTTCGGCCATTTTTGTAGTCTGATAGCAGAGATACGATTATCTAGCGGCACAGAAACTTTTTATTCACACGTTATTAACAAAATGTCAACAACGGAAGACTTGTCCAGCCAGCCTTACATGTTCGAGCCAGAGTCGGAGCGAGATGAAAATGAAGACGACGAACCTGTAGAACAACGTCTTCATATGGATGTATCGCAATGGTGTGTTACTGTATTTACACATGAAACTTTGGTCTTCCGACCTTTTACCACCGTGTCGATTTATTTTGATTAATATGTGCGAGGGAGAGAGAGCAAGACAGCGTCTAGTTTGGAGACGGTGAAGTCTTGTTTACACTTTCGCCTGGCTCCGAAGAGAGAGAGTGCGCGCGCGCGCGACCGGGTCTCTCTCTCTGCTCGTTCTTTCAGTTAAACATGCGCCACAAGCGCGGCAGTTCATCTACATTAGACGGTGTAATGAAGCGTGTGGGTTACTACATCCAACAACCGAACATTTTAACTTACCCTCTCATAACTTCTGCATCCTTTAGCTTGGACTACAAAATTGCAGCGAGAAATAAAAATGGCGGATTGCTCGAAGTGTTGGGCCGGAAGTCAATGTCCTTATTTGGCAGTTCCGCTGCAAATACTGTGACGTAATAGTTCAAAAAACGTCATAGATAACAGAAAAATTGGAACAGGTTGAAAAATATGACCAAAACAGAATATAAAGATATCAACGAAGCACCTGAAGAGAATAATTTCATCTTTTCTGTACTTCTAAACACTCCAAATATACAACAAAATGCATTTAAGGGCTAAAAAAGTGCATTTAGCATGATATGTCCCCTTTAAATTCATGGTTTTAACCACATCTGTTATGGAAATACCTGTCTTAGTTCACAGCAACAGCAGTGTGTGTGATATTAGGTGATTGCATCCAGGTTCTTTAGTTGACATCATCCCCTCTGTGTCTCTCCGGATGCCAGGATGTTGACTCAAGAGAGCCACGGGGCAGAACTTCTGTTTGAAATGTCAGAGGCAGGAAAGCGCCAGAGATCAATCCGTGCCCGTGTCACATGGGCACACAAAAACACACTCTAAATCGTGACAAAAGGACAACAGATGAGGGGGAAAAAAATAAATGAGGCTCCCCTCTGCCTCTTTCATTAGAGGCTGAACTCGCATTTTGCGTGGACGCTGTGCGCCAACAGCAGCCTTTCTATTAAGAGTTATTTTTTATTTTATTTTTTTGTTATGGATTGGCTTTGATCCTTGAACCATAATCGTTCAGCCACAGTTGGTTGTTTCGCACACTCACCTTTACAACTGTATTAGGGCCAGCACATAATACTTGCGCTGCAATGACAAGTATTTCCATACTCAGGACCATTCAATGACTTCTCTATTAATATTCAAGCACTGCCTCAGACTATAATAAATTGGGTTATGTAATTAGCGGGAAACGATATCTTGGTGTGTATTTGCCAAAGGGAGAGGAGTCTTAGGAGCAAGCGACATCCTTCTGTGAGCCAGTGTGTGGCGAAATCTGAATAGCTTTCCAAATTGACATGCAACGCTCGGATGATCGTTAATCATAATTGGACACATATTTGCATATTGCAGTGTCACTGGCTTCGTCGTTGGGATTGTTCATGCTTTAGTGTTCATTTTTTAATGGCAATTAGTCTCCATCTCATGATTCATTTATAAAATACGGCTGGAGTTTTGAGCTCCATTAGTAGACGTCCAATGTATCAAGCGACCAAGCGCAAAGAGATTCATCAGATATGACGGCTGTTTGCTGCTTTTAAGTCATCAGTGAATAGAGGGATGAGAGACATGCTGAAGGAGGCAACACATAAAGAGTTTCGCAGGAACTTCTAAAACACTACGTAGCTGCACACGTGGCTTTGTGAGGAAAATGGTAAAAAAAAGATGAAGCCCATTCAGCAGTGTTCATTCAGGTGTAGTGTGCAGTAAGCAAATTGGGCTGAATCTAGAAGTTGTTCAATGAAATCTCTGCAGGATTTGTGAAGTTTTTAAGAAACTTTTGTAGGAGGGAATGTCTTCCATTAAAGGTGCTCTAAGAGATGTCACGCCTTTTTTAGGCCAAAACATTTTTTGTCACATCCAGCAAACATCTCCTCACTATCCGCTAGCTGCCTGTCCCCTGAACACACTGTAAAAAAACACGGTCTCTGTAGACAGCCCAGGCTTCACAAACGGCAAGAAAAACAAACTGACCCAGCCTGGACCACAAAACATAACAAACAGTGTTCCAGCCAATAACCGACAAGAATGATTGGGGGTGGGGTTTGGGGGGTTAGTGTGCATGCACATGAAGGGGGGTGTGGGGAGTGGAGGAGAGAGAAGCATGAAGAGGGAAGTTAGCTAGAGGAGATATGTCCTAACGTTAAAATGGTATGTTCTTGAGAATTTTGATATGGCCGACACACGACCAAAGAGACGACGTTCCGCTGAACAAATAACAAAGAATAGGGAAAAGGAGAAGGAACGCGAAGTCCCAAATTTACATCGTAAAAGCGTTCAAAAGGTGGCGAGAACTCCGCCGGCAGAAGGGCTTCCAATCCGACATTCAGGTGGCTCTGTTTTTGCTGGACAGGTGGGTAAATCCAGTTTGGTTTTTCTAAATGGTTCATGATTGTTTCAGGAAGCACAGATGGGAGGGGGGAGGGACGGGATGAGAGAATGGCGCGAGGCCAGTGGCGTGATTGATAATGAGCGACACCTGCGCGACGCACTGGTCTCATATCTCTCACGGAGGAGCGGAAGCATAAAGGAGAAGCGACGACAGTGGAGATCGAGAGAGGCCAGGCCTGGATTTATGTTGTGTTTTGTTATATGTGACAGCAGTTGTCCGTGAGGGGCTGCTGTCTTTACTTTCATTTTGTATTTGTTTATTTTACGTTTATTCAAGTTTTTGAATGTTCGCCGGTTCCCGTCTCCTCCCTCCCACAATATCTAACCTTATATAATATAATATAATATAATAAAGGAATAATTGATGACAGGCCGTTGAATTAGGCCGTTGAAAGGTGGCCGTTACACCTCGGGTGTGCATTATTTTTCAATAATTTTAATGGCCTAGAGCAGGGTTCACCAATCTCCGTCCTGGAGGGCCGCTGTCCTGCAGAGTTTAGCTCCAACCCCAAATAAACACACCTGAACCAGCTAATCAAGGTCTCACTAGGCATACTAGAAACTTTCAAACAGGTGTGTTGAAGCTGGTTGGAGCTAAACTCTGCAGGACAGCGGCCCTCCAGGACCGAGATTGGTGAACCCTGGCCTAGAGTGAATTATTTCATTTATACTACGGTTTCCACACCTCAAAACATACTTTAGATTATGCATTTCAAGACATTTGTCAGGTTTTTGTCTTTAAAACGCACTTGTGTGTAGGACTAATTTCTTACACGTATAATCCCAAGTCTCCATTGCTAATTCCAAAACGTAATTTTTGAGCTAGTAACGGAGGCTTAAACCTGTACGTTTATCTGCTTCAAGAACAGCGCCATTATCACCTTGCTAGTGAGGAATTTCATCTAGCTTTTAAACTGCTAAAAAATTGTATTCATAAAATCATCTGAGGAGCGCTGACGGCACGTTTCTGTGTCCATACCATGTGTGTGTGTTGGTGTGGGAGAGAGAGAGCGATAAAAAGAGTATGTGCTTTCCGTACATAATAAAATGTAATTTTCAACAGCCCTGTAGTACAAAATATAATATAATGGTCACGGGTGGCTGTATATAGAGCGCACAAAGACGAAGAATGCAAGGAAATAAAAAAGTACATTTTGCACCCTAACAATGATACTTTACACAAAGGTGAGTCAAAAGTAGGTTCAGGAGTCCCAGAAACAGCCTCTAGCTATCTTAAGCCTTGGCATAATCATTTATCAAGTCTGGTGTGACCCACAACCCTGTTGCTTCTTGAATTTAAGTTTACTCTACTGAATATTTACTCTGTTTACAGTTATGAATTGACTACAAAGGCTCGCTGCAGGTGGCGTTTCTTGACTAAATTCACTGACGTTGGCTCAATTTCCAGCTCGCCACCTGACTGTCATGCATCCAACGCATCCGCAGCCAAATTCTTCACAAAACACCCTCATTTTATTTGCACCAGCTCTTAGCCATCATCAAATTTAGACAACTGTTACTGAGCGCTATGCACATGGTGTTAGCTGGGGATTTCCAGGGGAGTAAATTTGTGATGTGTTCCTGGATGTGCAGTGTTCAGGCTGACTGGCATTGTGACTCCCCTCTGAGCTCAGTGGGATACAGAACAAAAGGCAATGTGCCATGATTCAGCAAGCTGCTCTGCCAGTCGGCTACTAATGTCTGTCTCACTTGGCCCGGACCGTAATGCAAACAATTTGCCGAGATGAATGTGCAAATGTGAATTATTTGGTTGTTAGATATCATCAGGACGACAACTAATGTAATTTATTTAATCCTAAATGTAAAATAATATCTTGCAACCATTAAAACTATTTTAACATTATGATAAAAGACAATAAAAAATGCTATAGACTTTAATGTAGACTTTAAATGATTTTATACCATCATACAGTATGTGCTGTACTGAAAACGGTATGCTCAAAAAAAATACTGAATGACAAAATGCAAAATGGCTGCATAAAGTGAGAGAAAAGGGGAAAAATGGCAGATTTATTTAAGGTGTTGATGGCAATGAAAAAAAAAATGTAATAAGAAAAATGGAAAAAGAGAAATGAGAATAACATTCCAGGGATTGAGTGGAAACCTGAACCCATATAACCATCCAGATTGCAATCATGTAGAGGTATTAAATCCGCCTGTGAAACGTACAGGAGACATGGATTAGCATATCTACAACTTACACCAACTTAGTTAAAGCAATGTGAAAAAGCGCTTCAGATAGTGAAAGGTGTGAGAAAACCAGCTGGGATAAAAGTGAAATACTGTAAGGAAGACATGGCCAGCAGAACGATAGAGACATTCCTTTATTAGACAGCTTTATTCATCATTTCAGCTGCTGCTTCTGTGGCTTTTGTATGGATCATTATGTTCTTGGGGAATGAAAGGTAGACCGGTGAATAGGCTGAGAGGTTAGGAAAGGCAGACAGTTTCTTTCAAAGCACTTGAGAGAACAAAAAGAGGCTACAGAAGCAGAATTATGACATCACATCCATTGAAGCGGACGAGGTGGTATCTCATTCTCTGGTCAGAGCCAGGGATATATTTCTGTGCATATATTTCCTGCCAAAGGCTATATTAGTCTTTAGACACTCTGGCCATGGGAAAAAGCCTTGATCTATTATACAAGATGCTCTTGATTGAATTTAGTCTGATTCATTATGAGCATTACTGGATGGCCGACATGAAATGGATGTCATAGATAGAATCTCAAAAGACAGTCAAACTGGATCCGGCATGTTGAAATGATTGACGTAACTGGGGCGCAATACCAATTGTTATGCAACGTGAAGTTAATGTATTGCCTCGTTTCACATTCACAGTCAGACCTGCGACGTTTCAACACTCTTACAGATTGTTTTAGAGGGTTTTGTATTTTTTGACCTTCAAAAGCATGCGGCGAGGTCACAGGTGCATCACTGCGAAAGATCTGAGCGAGAGATGGGAGACTCATTAAGATGTTGTCACGCTACGCGAAAGCTTCGCGCAAGTCTTTTGACGGCACCAAGATTTGATCTGCGCACACCTCCCTCTTATCCAGATGGGTTTCTCTTCTTTTTTTCAAGTCACAGGTCTGTGAAGTACCATCTGTTTATCAGCAGTAAATAAGTTCTGAGTCGTTCGTCAGTGACAGCCGTTCTAGCCGATCTCAGTCACCGGAAGCACTGCGCTTCATGGTGGTTTAAAAAAAAAAAAAGATTTCAGCATGATATGTCTGATGAGGTGTAAAGCTCGATCGTTGGTGGTATTAAACAATGCACATCGGTAACTTCCATCTGTGTTCATTAGCATTTCTTATTCCACTTCCTGTGAATTACAAGCCGTTTGGGTTGATTCAAGTGTTGAATCACATCAACAACGTAGTTCTGAAGTGTCATGCCTGGTCAAATGTGTTCAGATGTTTGAGATTTTTAATCGCAGCTTTACATGCAACCAATTCTCCAAAAAAATTTTTTTTAAATGCACGTCTTTTGAAGGAATAACACCGCACTCACGAACAACAAGGTGCCAGACAAACAAAACTGAAGATAAACAAAAAACAAAAAATAAATAAAACTGTCTGCACACTTGAATCCTTTCAGCAAATTTAATAGCCAAGCTTTCGGTCAAACGACCATCCTCAGGGCATTTAAATGCACGTCTACATTTGGTCAGTTTAGTCAATTGGACCAGACCATTGCTTTTATATTTCCACATTCAACGATTCATTGGGTTTCTTTAAATGATGTGCCTTGGTAAAACAAAAAGTCACACATTTTCTTTTTATCTGCAATATACTGTGGTTTTACACTTTATTAATTGCAGCTTTGTTAGAATGACGTACCTCTGAGACACTATTTGAAGCCTGAGATAGCAAGAGTAATTTATACAGAGAGGCAATGCACCATGGGTAAATGACTGCAACACAGGCCTCCTGGGCATTATGTGAAACAGATGGATGAGTTTTATTAAGCATGTGGTACTTAACACTGCGCTGAGTGGGATTTCAATAAAGGAAATAAATGTTTGCATTAACAGCACCTCCCTGTGTAATGTGCCATCATGCCTTTCCAGTAGGGTGACTTATTTTAACAAATGCTTGTTGTCTTGGATTTATGAATATTGCGCTTTTGGTCTAGAGAAGAAGGTTTATTTCCCATATGATGAGTAGGTGGTGTTTGATAGAGATGAAGCGGTTTCAATCACTCCGAAAATTTGTTTTGATGCATTGGTACCATTTCTTTTGCGTCAGAGAAACCAGATGTCTATATAAAGCTTTTGTGCCCATTTCTTTAGCTTATGTATTATTCATGCAGTGATTGCAGGATATTTTTCCTGAAATAACCTTGGCTTCTCTCAAAACTTAATTTCAGGAATGTGTGTCTGTCTGCTGTCTTTCACAATCTCTAGTCTAAAGAAAACTATGTAATACAAGTAAACTTTATAAAAAAGGAACATCTTGAAGAAAAATGCTGACAATGTAGGAATCTCTTCTGGTATCTCTCTTTCACCCAAGAACTTGTTTCTTCAATGCGGACTTGTGGCTCGTAGTTGAAGAAAATAAACTTTTCTTTTGACACTCTCAATTTTAACTTAATGTTTGCCAAAATATATTTTATAGCATCCTTTGCCACAACTGACATTTAAAAAACAAAATGTGTCTCACAAATGCTGATTTCATAGCTTTATGTATCCTAAATACACACAGTTATATAATATTTTGGTAACACTTTACAATAAGGTACATTAGTTAATGTATTGTCTAACATGAACTAACAATGAGCAATACATTTGTTAGAGTATTTATTAATCTTTGTTAATGTTAGTTAATAAAAATACAGCTGTTCATTGTGTGTTCATGTTAGTTCATGATGCATTAACTAATGTTAACAAATACAGTCTTTGCTTTTAATTACATATTAGTAAATGTTGAAATTAATATTAACCAAGATTAATAAATGCTGAAGACGTATTGTTCATTCTTAATTCATGTATAAGGTTGTTAACTAATGTTAACTGATGAACCTTATTGTAAAGTGTTACCAATATTTTTTTAAATAATTTGACAATTACAGCTTAGTCGGAAATTATACAATAGAAATATTTTACTCACAAGTGAAATTTAGAATTTAAAAGTATCCAAACCGGTTTCAAAGTGGCTTTAAAGAAAAACGTCTCTTTTAATATAATCCACCACTGGGACAAAAAAGAGCCCAAAGTTGAAGCCCACACTCATTTTTTTTCTTTTTTCTTTTTTTTCTAACTTTCTCTCTTGACATTCCAGTTAAGGATGTGGCCTTGGAGGAAAGGTGGTGTGGGCGTTAATTGACATTTAGATGTCTTTCTTTCAGTATTACCTTTGAAAAGTGACTGAAACTTGACATTTGTTTAGACTAGCACCTGTCAGGGAGCAAAAATGCTCTTGCATGAAGCCTTTATCATTGTTTCAGGACCGTCCCTGAAGAAGGCCTTACACAAGAGTAAATGTAAATAAACAAAAGGATATTTTGGTCTCATAGATCACCGGTCAATCATGAGCAGTAATGAACTTTTTGTAACGATTGACTTTAGCGTTCGAAATGTCAATGATGAACTGCTAGGCCCTTTTTAGGTGAAGCCATGATTCAATACAATGATTGGTTAATTAGATCCTAATTGCTCCACTTTACCAGTTAATTTACAATGTAAGCACTCATTAAAAGTATGTGGTGCTTTTCATTGCATATTGACAGCTTCTAAGCAGCACTAAAGCAGTTGTAAAACAATGACTTGTTCTCCATTTAAGCCACTTAAGTTCTTATCACGGCTGTAATCCATCTGTCTTGAAGCTCTACTAATTGTTCACAACTATGTTCTTTTGTTTCCGCAGACTCTTCCAACCACGCAGTACGAGCTGGAGATTGTGGCGAAGGACATGGCAGGAAGTGAGGTGGGACTGACAGGAACTGCAACAGCCACCATCACCATCACAGACAGGAATGACCACGCACCTGAGTTCACACACTCAGTGGTAGGAGGAACCTATTTTGGGGCTTTTTTTCATCTCCCTCTTCATTTTTTCGTCCCTTCTTAAAATTGTTGTTCATTGACAGTATGTGACCTTCTCCATAATTTTCAGTCGTTCTGACCCAGAAAAGATGTACACAAAAATGTTAGCGTTCTAAAGATACAAGTGTTATATTTCTACACCAAACTGTAAATAATGGCTGTCATAAAATCTTGTTTTTTTTAGAAAGTGGCCTCTAAAGATTCCAAACAATTTTTTATTCCTGTGATGACAAAGCTGAATTTTCAACAGTCATTACTCCAGTCGCCAGCTTCACATGATCCTTCAGAAATTATTATAATATGCTGATTTGGGTCTCAAGAAGCATTTCTTATTATTTTCAGTGTTGTTGTTCTGATATTTAGGTGGAAACCAAGACATTTTCCTGCATTCATTGATTAATAGAAAGTTCAAAAGAACAGCATTTATTTGAAATACAAATCTTTTGCAACATCATAATGTCTTTACTGCCTTGCTGAATTAATTATTAATTTCTGTTATATCAAAAAAAAAATAATAATAATATTTTTTTCTTATTATGACTCAAAATAATAGAGCATGTCACATATAGTCATTGTTTAAACATTGCAGGAGTGCTATATTGACCAATCAGAATCCTGAATCGTAACTCTCCATTTTGTAATTGAAAACGTAACCCTTTGAACAGCTGACTATGTACTTCATTCACTTTTGTTTGAAATGATTCATAACAGTTTGAAGCAGCTTAACACCTGCAGTCATCTACCATGAGGACAAACACTCAAGCTTCTCTCTCCAGAAGGCCTTCACCAATCATTTCCAATTGTCAATCACTCAAGTCACACGTATACATACACAACCCCTCAATGCTCAGCCAGAGACTCAGCTATTCACTCAGATACACTGACCTTGCGAGAAAAAGCCCCCCCGTGCATCAATCACTTTAATCTCAGGTGCACTGCAGTGACAGCTGTGATTCACAAATACTCACACACAAAGGTGATGGACTGGGTCCTTCTTGCTCGCTTATCCTCTGTGACCTCCTGTTTGCAGTCTAAAATGATTGTGTTATAATACTCAGGGTCTGCCCGTGCAATGATGTTCTGTCCATGGATGGAGTGTATTATTTATGCGTGTATTGTTGTTGTAATCATTGGTATTTCTGGACTTTTTTAGCTACACATTTTAGCTATAGGCCATAAAGTACATATTAGTCACAACAGTCACAAATAGAGGCCACCTATGCCATTCAGCAATATAAAACCCAGAGGGCAAGAAAACTGCACTTATGCTATGTGCAAACTTAAGCTGCATGTCCATTTGAGACCACCTGTGATGAATTTGTCAGAAAATGCTACACTTGCACTTTGCTAGCCAGTGGAGGGAAAACAACTACGCCAGGCTGATGCAGAGACACTTATTTTGAGCTGTATGCGTTTTTAGAGGAAGTGCCCAGGACTGTTGTCATATTCTCAGAGACATTTTGTCAACCCTAACTTGGCCCATTCCCAAGATGCACTGCTGTACCAGGGAGAGGGGCTTTCTGACTGGTTGATGTGGACACTCATTCGGGTTACCTAGAGTGTCTTTGACAAATTCTGCTGTTTTAGGTTGTTTACTGGAAATACTAATAAGATGAAAATGCAAAGAATTTGCATAAAATGAATTGCTTTAAAATTAAGTCATTTCTATAAAAACAATGTGATCTGCATATGGAACTAGCTTAGCTAACTATCATTAACTAGTGGGACTTATGTTAAAATCTGACAAGGAAGAACAAAAATGACCATACATTACACAAGAGTATATACAGGCAAGAGTTCATTGTAAAACCAGTCACTCACGTATGGAGCAGAAACAACGCAACCTTGTTGTCTGTTTTCAGGTCTTCCTGCTTAGGTCTATCCCGTGCATTTCCCTGAAAATAATTGCACACCTTAGAACGTTCGTCAACCAGTCAGATTCAAGCATTCAACAGCCCCGAGTATAATTTTACTATATTGTCATTTTATAATATTATTTCCAGAACCAAAAATAGAATATAAAATATCTGTTTTCTGCAAATTAATTGCATCTGCATAGAGTATACCAGGTTCACCAACAGGAACAACAATCATCATAATGGTGACTAGAAGATAAAACAATGTAATCGACATTAATTAGAGCTAGTACTTTAGATAGTGACATTTATGTGAGCATTTTTAAAAGTCTGTATTTCTATCTTTATTCGGATGCCACTTTACCCCGCTCCTTAATGAGAAGTGTGTTTGTGTTTGGTGTGTTTTTAACAAGCACTTTCCATGATAATTTTTCTCCATTTACCAGTCTGACAGAGTCTGAGCTGACTGCAGCACCTCCTCTTTGCACACGCTTGAAAAAATCTCTTGACTACACTGTGAAATTCAGCAGTAGGAAAGCCTGCTGTCTCCTCACAGGTGCCTTTTGAGTGCATGTCTTTGTTTTTGGCACAAGTCCACCCTATGGGACTAGAGAGCTGTAGTTGTGGATCAGCAGAATATCCCCTCCTCTTCCTCTTACAGGCCACTATATCTGACAGACATCATTAAATATTCATGAACAACAACTTTGAAAGTGGATCATTTTGAAATTTCAGTCCTTCTGAAAAATGTTTGCTGGTCTTAGCCAGCTGGCCTCCAGGTTAAACCACCCAAGCACCAGCCTGACCAGGCTCGGAGACTATGTTAAACTACTGTAGCTAAGACCAGCAAACCAGCGTGGGCTGTGTCTTTTGGGAGACAACCTGATGATTTAAAGGGATAGTTCAGCCAAAAAAATAAAATAATTCTGTCTTCATTTACTTACCCTCATTCCGTTCAAACCTGTAAGACTTACTTTCTTCTGTAGATTATAGAATACATTTTGAGAAATGTTTTTTGTCCATACAATGGGTATCAATTGACACAAGGGTGAATAAATGATGACATCATTTTAATATTTGGCCATAACCATCTCTATGTTTGTTGTGTCACTTTCTTATCAAATTCTAAACAAACTCCGTTCTGCCCCACAAATTCCTAAAATCCACCATTTTATATTACATGTATTTGGCCTATTTATACTGTGCATACTGCTTCACCATTTACCATTCTACGATAAAGCCTAGATTGCTACTTTCCCCAGAAGTGAGATAATACTTCCTTATCTCTCAAAAATTTTGCAAAGGAGCAAACGTCTCTTCACTTCAGAAACTCTTAACTACTTAATAGAATTTATAGAAGAAACAAGCGAAGAAAAACATGCCACCTTCTCACGTTTCCTCAATTTTTCTTAATTAGCAGATGTTTCACTTTATGAAATCACAGGCTGGTATTTACACTCATTGCATAGTCTTCCTCAGAAAGATTTTGTGTATACTGTATGATCATATCCACAGTTTATCATTTCTAGTCATTTATTGTCATTAACTGGTCCAGTCAGATCTAGAGGAATGGATGCATTTACATTTAGTAGGGTTGTAGCATCTCTACTTAAATGTGAATCCACCCTTTAGCTCACTGTGTTGTAAAACCAATACAACTCTTAATAAAAACTAGCAAGCCTACACAGTGAAGCTGTATTATTTATTTGCATCAGCAGCAGAGCTTCACAGAGATCTTTCATTCAATATCTGGTTCTTTATGTTGTAAATTGCTCATCACAGTGAAAATCAATTGGAATTTAAACTACAGCACTGAGATCATATCCTCAATGAACCTGAAGATCAAGGAACGTTACAATCTGTACCTCTTGTTGCACATCGACAAACCACCTGGCCTCCGCTAAGCAGCACAGCAGAGCGTGGCAGAGCTATATTGTTTTTCCTTTGACCTCAATTCATTTCATGTATTTAACATCCGAGCCACCATTGAACATTCGTCTTTTAAAAATAAATGTCTGCCGTGTGTGACAAGGGAATTATTGTATGCCCAGAGATAATTCTAGGCCTCAGCCAATGTATGGGGTCATGTAACTGTGTCCCGCAGCGGGAGTATTATTAGGATAATTGCAGACCTATCCATGCTCCCTCTATTATCTCTGTCTCCCCGGGTCCCTCCGACTCCTGTTTCCAGTTTCGGGATCTTGGAGCTGTGGAGGGAGAGACCAGAGGCTGTGGTAGTTGCCGCAGGTGGTATGTACATGCCCGCCCACCCACTGGCACTTTGTGATAACTGGCATCTATTTCCGATGAACCTCTTCCAAGTGTTGCAGCAGCCACTGATCCGGCTTATCATGCCTGTCACTCATGGGAAGTGACAGCTTATCTGAGCTGCCTCTCTCCCCTGCATTGACAGCACGGTAATGCCTCCGTCAAAATGCTAATGACATCAACTTTGATGGCTACAAGTCCGCAACATGATTGTAACAAAAGTCGGGTGTACTTTGGGGGTCGACTCTGATTTGATGGATGTTCTTATTTCAATGGCCAATTGACTTTTTACAGGGCTTTTACATGGCTCCAGGCTGACATTTAAGAGCAGTGGCACTGGTTCCACCAAGTTCTACAGATGATTTGGTAGCACCAGGGTGGCAGATAGCAGATAGCACCAGGGTGACAAATCAGTTAATATTGCTACATATTTTTTCTCTTGGAAAGGCATATTTGACTGCAGCTTGTATTGACAGTTAGCAGTAGCTTGATTTGGGATACGGATGCACAGTAAATTAATTTTCATGTACAAAAACAGTAAAAAATAAATAACATTTAAATATACATTTAAAATTTAAATATGCAGTCAGAATTAGGAATCTACTCTTATTAAAATCAACCATTGGTTTACCATTGTATTGTGAAAACCACAGGTACCACGCATGGCACCTCACTACCTTTCTTACATCTCACAGACATGCTCAGGATGATTTTAAACATAAAAAAATGAATACTACTACTCAGTGTGATTAGCTTTGTTCCAAAGTCTAGTGAACTCCCTATGTAGGCTGCCAATCTCAGAATAATTATACTGCATTCTGAGATATCTTGTTTTGGCCAAATTTTAGGGCAGAGTTTCATGTATGCTTTACAGAGAAGACGATACCAGAGTGCAAAAAGCTCAGTGAAATAAAAAGAAGAAATCCAACCAATGGTGGATGAGGTGAGAGAAGTTCCCATTTATACCAAAAGGATGTAGACAATAAGGCATCTTATCTGGGTTTAGAACAGAACCAAGGGATCTGTTGGACCCACTGATCTATAGAATGACTGGATAGCTCATGACGTTCTAAACTGCCAGCAGGCAGTGAAGCCACCGGAAGTGTTCGAGCGGCCATCTTACGATTCCCTACCAGCAGAGGGCTCCAACGGCCGTTTGGCAGATTGGTAGCTCCGACAGCACTTTTAAGATGACCCGCTCTGCAGCATACAAGTGTAAAACGACGTTCACAAAAGGATGTAGAAAAACTGCCCACAGGTTGTAATTCAAGCCCTATAAGTAGTCATTTATATGCACAATTGTCGCTATTCCCGTGTTATTTTCTCCGAGGCAAGAGTAATGCTTCTTCTTCAAAAAAAAAAACAGTCACCAGTAGCCTATAAGAAACCTCAGAGCAGCAATAATCACAATTAAGTGTCCAATAGTGACACAATTTGACAGCTTCAAAAGAGCTTTGTGCAGAGTCCGTTTACTGTTACTTACATTAACCCATACAATTTGTATTTCCTGAATATGTACTTGCTAACTAATCAAACACTTTATTTGAACAAACTACTGATCTATAAAACACGATCAGAAAGAGCTATATTTTAAGTCTACATATACAAGGAATTTGTCTTCAGTGACAAATCCTTCATTGTTTTATTTGACTGTTAAAATTGTTTATCTGCCATTTGAAGTTTAACAGCTCTAATCAAGTGATTAGAGTCAAACCATGTCAAACCATGTGCTTAAATGTTGTGTAAATAAAAACTTTATTTGGCTTTTTGTGTACAACTTTGTAGATTTCCAAAATATCCTGTCAGGAGGAGAGAATGGGTTGTAAAGCTCAGGAGGCAAAACTTCAGGCCATCTGCTTACTCCCGCCTATGCTCTGATCACTTCACTGCTGAGTGTTTTGATAGGACAGGACAGACAGTCAGGCTTTTCTCAAATGCTGTGCCATCAATATTCAGTTTCCCTTCACATCTGCAAAAGGTAGACAGATAATTGCTTAGTAAAGTAGATTAGATTAAGTCATTTTTGGTTAAGTAGTATCAGAGAAAGCTTATTGTCAATATAAATTCTAATACAAGAGGAACACAAACCTTGTTTTCTAGGAACAGACCAACAGAAAGGTCCCTGTATTAAGGGACACACAGGCAGTGTTGGACAGCAGTGACGACACTTCTGACACCACAACTGATAATCCTCTTCAGGCTCCCACAACAAATGAGCACAGCTACTGCTTTGCCAGTCCAAAGACCCTCACCAGAAGGCTGATTAAAGCAATTAAAACAATCAACGATCACAAAAAAAAATCCAGAATGTACAATCAAAAAAAAATTCAAACCTACAGAATATAATTCAGTCTCTCAGGAAATCTCAGTTATTGTCAGAGAATGGAGCATTCATGCTTGAAAACTGTCCTGATGTGCCATTAGAAATCCCGAAGAGAGAAAAATGTGGTAAACCACCCAGCCCCATTGCACTTACACTGCAATTCTATTCAGCTAAGGCCTACAAGCATGTCAGGGAGACCTTCAACTTGGGTTTACCTCACCCATCAACAATAAGAAGGTAGTACAGCGGCACTGGAGGAGATCCTGGATTCAGTGAAGTGGTACTAACCTCTCTCCAAGCTAAATCATCAGCAGCACAGGCCAAGGGACAGGAGACGCTCTGTGCACTAATGATTGATGAAATGTCCATTATGAAGCACATTGAATGGGATGGCAAAATAATGACTGGTTATGTAGACACTGGCACAAAAATAACAAATGAAGGCATACCAATGGCAACAGAGGTTCTTGTATTGATGGCTGTCTGCATCCATGACCACTGGAAAGCTCCAGTGGCATATTTTTTAACACATGGAATGACTGGGTCAGAGAGCAAGTCTGACAAGCCTTGCCTCTGGTGCGGCAATGCATCCATAAATTGTCAGATGTGGGAGTGAGGGTGGTATCCTTGACTTGTGATGGTCCATCAACACATTTTTCCATGCTCAAGGACCTTGGAGCAGACTTGCATTTCACAAACCTGAACCCCAGTTTCCCAGATCCATCGCACAGCCACAGAAGGATCCATGCCATCTTAGATGTCTGTCATATGCTAAAGCTGGTACGCAACACCTTGGGGTCCTGTGGCATTATTGTAGATCCCTTTGAAAAGAGCATAAAATGGGAATACATCAAGTCTTTACACCGACTGCAAAAGGACGAAGGGCTACATCTAGG
This sequence comes from Abramis brama, assembly GCF_963993115.1. Classification (NCBI taxonomy): domain Eukaryota; kingdom Metazoa; phylum Chordata; class Actinopteri; order Cypriniformes; family Leuciscidae; genus Abramis; species Abramis brama. The sequence goes on from NC_139971.1 coordinate 31,447,506, forward strand.
CAACAAACTGAGATCAGAAGTCCAAAAATGAAGGTAAACCTTGCTGCACAGACCATAAGCACCAGTGTGGCAGATGCCCCTCCGGTTCTGCGAGCGACACCTGCAGCTCCTCCAGTTTGCTGGAGCCAACATGTAAATTCCTGGAGACATTCAACCGCCTTTTTGATCTGATAAATTTCAGAAATCCCATCGCCAGGGGATTTAAAAGTCCCCTGAGGCCCGTTAATGAAAACACCAACATGGCCTTCTTGATGGAAGCTTACAATTACATTAGTGGATTGAAAGAGCCAGGCATTAACGGACGACCCCTTGTTGAAACAGGCAAGAAAACTGCATTCCTTGGCTTCCTGGTGGCAATACAAAGTTTTAAACAATTATATGACATGTATGTGAGACCACCGACATCGCAGTTACAATATCTGCTGACCTACAAATTTTGCCAGGATCACCTTGAGCTGTTTTTTGCTGCCATTCGCTCAGCTAATGGATGCAAAAACAATCCCACTGTGAGGCAGTTCAAGTCAAGTTCAAGTGAGACATGCCATCAAAGCCAGTGGCAACTGCTCTCCACTGGACAGCACAGTGGTACTGGAGGCAACACCTTCTGATATGTTGTCATTTCGGCGAAGCGACATGCAACCTGAAGCAGAAGAGAACACGGAAACAAATATTACTGCAAGCCTTCCCAGTCTCTCCATGTTTAAAGAGGCTGTGGTCGGATACATAGCTGGCTTCGTAGTCAGAAAAGCTACGAAGAAGATTCACTGCCCTACCTGTTTGTCAGGACTCAGTGTAGAGAGCTCTTTCCAAGATGAGTTTGGTCCACACAGGTTCTGGAACTCCATGTTGGCTCTGCATTTAAGGAACTTGAGACATGTTCAACCTAGAACCATACAACAATAATATTTTCCTTCTCATTAAGTACATTGCAGACAGCTACACCAACATCAGGCTCCACTTCCTTGCAAAGGAAACATCTGCTGCATCACACTGCAAACGGCTGCGCAAAACTCTTGGCAAGCTTGTTCTGCACTAAAATCAATTAGATAAAGAACAGTTTCAATTTCCAGCAATCTTTGCCGGCATGAATTTACTGAAGATTAAAAACAATTAAACCTCTAATTTTAAACCTTGACTATGTTGCCGTTTTAGTTAACGTTTTGGGGTTTTAACTAGCTATACCACTGATCTTAAGCTACACGGAAGTCCCATAAGTGAATAACGAACACTGGACACACAAATTAAATATTATATTTTAAACGTGTATTTTAACGAGGAGGTAAGCTGCTTCTTCTTCTTCATTCAAAGGGCAAATCACAAAATAAAACACTTCATTACTGCCACCTGCTAGCCCCCAGTATCAAAGCAATTTTTAAATAAGCAGGAAAAAATTCCGACTTTAAACAAATACCTATTTAAATGCTTAGGATGTTTGTTTTGTAAGAATGTACAGGGAAACTTTAGATTTAAAAACGGTGTCTCGTTAGGAAATGTTTTCTCAGTCAAATCATAAAATTTCCTATTGATTCAACAACGCGTGAGCTCACTAGGGAATACCAATATGGCGGTGCGGTGGCTTCACTGTTTATGACGTCATGAGCTATCCACTCATTATATAGATCAGTGGTTGGACCATATGCAGCACTTGGGCTGAAGTCATTTTGACTATGATGGTTCTTGACCTAGGAAAGAGGAAAATAAGGAGGGGCTGGTCAAGATGTTCCCTATCACTCCTCCATATGTTGCTTTTACATTTTGTCCATTGTGTGCAAATAGAGCCGTAGTTCACTCAATATTTTTATGGATTTAATCATTTTGACTCCCACTTGATTTTCTCAGTAAATGATTGACCTTTTGGTTCTGCAAATATTCCTCCTTCATTATTTATCTTAGCAACCTTTCCCACTCTCCTGTTATTTTTTTTCCCCTCAAATAAGAGGACAGATAACATTTCCAGATGCCAATTTGTGAAGTGAAAACAATGTGGTTAACAACATTAGAAAATCAGTTTTAGCCTTCATATTATCCATGATGAGAAATTATGTCCCATTCCCTACTGCCCCCGGACCGCATTTCAGGCACCCCATGTCTGGTATAGCTCAATTCCTTCAGCTACACCAGCAATTATTGATGGTCATGGAATCTTATTTATGGATTTTGTACTGTTTCTTGCTTCAGAGCAGAATATTGTAAGTATAATAAGTTATTGTAAGAATAATAAGTTTCTGAGCAGAATATTGAGTCTCAAATTTACATCTCTGGACTGAATGAAAAGTAATTTCCAAAAATGACTTTCGGTTTCATTAACATCTGCGTACAGACATTTTGGAATAATAATAATTACTATTTAGTCTTCAGTGTCACATCATCCTTCAGAAAATGATTTCTGAGGGATCATGTGAAACTGAAGACTGGAGGAATGATGCTGAAAATTCAGCTTTGCCATTACAGGATTAAATTTCATTTTAAATTAGCCTTTATTCAAATAGAAAATGGTTATTTTAAATTGTAATACTATTCTACAATATTACAATATTTTTGGATCAAATAAATTAAGCTTTGGTGAGCATAATAGGATTTGTTTTCTCAAAAACGTTAAAATCATCACTTATTTGAAACTTTTGACCAGTAGATGTGAATGCTTAAATCAACAACACGTCTTAAATGAAACATATTTCTTTGTCCTTGACAAAGGCACATATATTGAAAAATAAAATCAAATAAAAATAATTACCCATGACAATTCTGCTCCTAAAAATAGGTGACTATATTTGCTGCCTGATGCTAAGTAATCATGAAGGGCACTTTCAGACCCACAGTAGCACTTCTAATTATGATAATACTTCAAAAGCACTGATTTACAAAGGAATGTTCCATTTATTGTCTATGAGAGACTCTCTAAAATATCTTCAGGCCTAGAAAACACATGCACATTTGTAGAATAAACTACAGTGGCTGACGGTCCACAGTCTGGAAATTAAAGTACATGCTGTACATTGATAACACATAACCTTTCTTAAGATACATTTTATTCAATACCAACAGATCAGTCAAGTATGAGTAACAGTTCAGGTGCTAGTTTATCCATGTAAATGTATATCCATGTAAATTCATTTATCTATGTAAGTTTTAGATATTTAATATTAATATCAAAGCACCATTATACATTGTTTTTCAAAGAAAATTAATAGGATAGCCTTTCAATTAGAACTTAAATTAATTTACTCAGAATATGCTAACATGGCATGTCAAGAAAAGGAAAGCAGCTTCTAACACTGTGTAATCATTTATCAAATCTGCAGTCATTTCAGCATATTTAGCATGCATTAATACAAATTAATATTTCTCAGTAGTGTGTATGACAGGACTGAGCAGTCTTTCCGTTTGTATAATGAAAAAGAAAAAAACACTAGACCACATTATAGTTGTTTAGCATATTTAAATTATGCAAATTTTTTCTTTGGTATCTCTTAATTTGCATTTCTGCGTTTTAAATTGTTTACAAATCAACATGTTTGTCTCACAATGTACCAGATAGCTTTGCAGCTTGTTAGTTTTCGGCATGTTTATGCATTTATGATTTTGCTCATCATGAGCTGCAGTTATACTGCATCTGTTGCCATCTATATGTCATTTTCATATCCATCAAGAACAGACGTATTCATTTGTGGGATGATGACTTGATCATGCCCTCATTTGTCACTCAGTATGAGCTTGAGTAGCTACTAGTATACATCAGTTTAGTAAGAGATTTAAGATCAACTGTTGTACATTGTCCTACTACTATATATAGACAGATTAAATTGGTATTTTTAAGCTAGTGAAACAAGTGGTTCTAGTGACATAGGTGAGATATGACATTCAGGATTATTCAGGCTCAATTTAAGCATTGTATACAGAGTAGAAATGGCATCCTTCCTTTCAAGTACAACACATCTGGTACAACACAATGTTCTCGTACAACAGTAATATCCACTACTGAGAGAGTAAGAGAGTGAAAGATTTATTAAGTATAATTTTCAATTAGCGGATATTAGCATGTTTACAGTTCTGTTGTGGAGGCAAAGTCAGAGCTAGTGAAGTGAGATGTGGGTGTTTGCTTTCATTCGTCTCATGGCTTTTATTATTTGTTTCAAGGAGAGCACTGAATGGTTGTTATACCTGAAAGCAGTCCACGCAATATTTTAAATCAATACAGTTGTGCCGAAATTTTTATTGTTTGAGACTTTTAGTTACATACGTAACTCTCATACATTTATGGATTGAACATTCTGCTCAAATTGGGGCTAAGAAATTATTTAAAAAAACAATTCCAGAGCAAAACTGGAAACAGTTTGGTGGTAGTAGTAGTTCCCTTTCGTGGTCACTCCGAGTTACGTCGGATGACGACGATTGGGGTTTCGCTTAGAAGCCTATCACCTTCGAGTATATAAAACGAGCCAATGGCAATGAAATGCCATGGGTCTGCGGAATTTGCATAGCGTAACTCCGCCCGCCGCAGGGGGTATATAAGGAAGTACGCTGGCACAATGCAGACATGCTTTCGCTTCGGAGCCGAGAACTTCTCCACTCCTGTAAGCCAAATATTCTGAGTTAGTCTTCTCTTACCTTCGAGACGAGCGAACTCTCCGGTGTTGGTGTGACGGCGATTTCAGCGAGTGCTCACTACCCTGCTGATCTGTTCAGTGATCTGACAGTTAGTGTGTTTTCTCCCTGTTCGCTTCAGCATCCGCGGAGTTTATCCTCTCACAAAAAGAGCATTGCACGCGGCACGTCTTTTTAAAGATGCCTCGCCCGTGCACTTCTGGTTGCGGTCGCGAGATATTTTTCTCTGATGGGCACGAACTCTGCTTAGCGTGTTTGGGCGCTGATCACGCTAAAGCAGCGTTCGTGGATGACTCATGTTCCCACTGCGGGAATATGACCATCTCCATGCTGCGGTCGAGACTCAATGAGCTCGTCAGAGCGAGAGTCCCCCTACCCACACCCCGATCTACTGGCTCCGAGAGGGCTAGTACTTCGGCTGGTGGCCGGGGTGACCTGAGGGTAACTGTGTGGGACATACCGCCGACACGTCCACGGTCCACACACCCCTCTTCAGCATCGGTACCCGCGAGTGTACAAACTGAGACCGCTGGTCCCTCTTCGGAGCCCCAGCGCGTCTCGTTTGGAGCTCCAGAGGAAGATACCATGTCGATCGCAGCATCACAAGGTGGGCGCGAGTCCTCGGGAAGTGAGGATTCGGCTGCGTTGCCGCCCTCGGGTGTGTCAGCGTTGCCCGAGTCTGATCCCGAGCTGACCGCCATGCTTTCCCGGGCAGCCGCGGCCATTGGTATTGAGTGGTCCCCGCCACCCGATCCAGTGCGCTCGCGGCTGGACGATTGGTTTTTGGGAGCGGCCGCTGACACCCGTCGCCGCCCAACCCCAATTCCTTTCTTCCCGGAAGTGCATGAGGAAGTCACGCGGTCCTGGAAGGCTCCCATGTCTTCCCGCGATCGTTCGTCGGCTTTCTCCGCCTTTCCTCCCCTCGATAGAGCTGATGCTTGTGGGTACACTGGGATTCCCACGGTTGAACGTTCTGTCGCGATGCAGCTGTGTCCGGCAAGCGCTTCATCACGTGGTGATCCAAAGCACCCATCCAAAGCCTGTAGATTTTCGTCCAGCATGGTCGCGAAATCTTACAGAGCGGCGGGACAGGCAGCTGCTTCTCTGCATGCCATGGCCATCTTGCAGGTTTACCAGGCCAAGATGCTCCGTGACATGCACGAGGGTAGGGCAGACCCAGGGCTCTTTGATGAGCTGCGCGCCGCCACTGACCTCGCTCTCCGGGCGACGAAAGTGACCGCGCGCTCCCTGGGTCTGGTGATGTCCACAGCTGTGGTCCAGGAGAGACATCTCTGGCTGAACCTGGCTGATATGCGTGAGCCCGAGCGGACTCGTCTGCTTGACGCTCCCATATCTCAGGCCGGCCTTTTCGGCGGTGCGGTCGAGGACTTTGCCCAACAGTTCTCGACTGCTCAGAAGCAGACTGAGGCCATCAAGCATATTCTGCCCCGGCGTGCTGTTGCTGCTAAGCCGCCGGCACAGAATCCTCAGCCTGCTCGCCGCCGAGGGCGCCCTCCTGCGGCTCCCGCCCCTCCCGCACGGCCCCAGCAGCAGTCATCTGGGCCGCGTCGTGGAGGAAGCCGCAGGAAGGCGCCACAGCCCTCTCCAGCCCCGCCGCCCGTTAAACGCCAGGCCAAGCGGCGCTCCTGAGACGGGCAGCTCAGGATTGGCTTTCCTTTCTGTTCAGGAGGTGGTAGCAGGGCCACTCCTTCCCCCGGTGGAGGGCCGGGGGAGAATCTTTTGTTCTCCACTCCCCGCTGCTCGTCCCACGACGGGCAGCACCCTAATGTGGTTAAAGACAGAATCGAAATCCCCAATCCTGAGCCCACAGAGCCTGAGGGCCACAGTGCGCGCCACCCTCGGGTCCCGCCACTGCCGCCCCCCTCTGTCCCAGAGGTGCGGGATGACAGCACGCGCCGCCCACGGGCCACGCTCCTCTCATCCCCCTCTGTCGCCAGACCCCTGCCAGAGCACGCCCCCGTGGGACGCGCGCCCTCCCCTGGCCTCCTCTGGCAGGACGCGGTTAATGACCGTGCCCCCGCACAGGGCCGCTATGCCACCCTCGCCGGTGCCGGTCATTCCGCCTCGCTGCCCCACCGACGGTACGTCTGTGGTTCGTATGACCCCGCTGGTGCACTTTCTGGAGGCCTGGCTAGAGCTTCCCAGACTGTCCCGCTGGGTCGCGAGAACCATCAGGCTCGGCTACGCGATTTAGTTCGCGAGATCTCCTCCCCGCTTCAGGGGAGTCCGCTTCACTATGGTCGGTGGCAATGCCCCTGTCATGAGAGCGGAGGTCGCCACCCTACTGGCGAAGGGTGCGATCGAGATTGTCCCTCCAGCCGAAATGAAGTCCGGCTTCTACAGCCCTTACTTCATTGTACCCAAGAAGTCCGGTGGGTTACGGCCAATCCTCGACCTACGCGTCTTGAACCGCTCCCTTCACAGGCTGCCGTTCAAGATGCTAACGGCCAAACACATCCTCCAGTGTGTGCGGCCGCAGGATTGGTTTGCAGCGATCGACCTGAAGGACGCCTACTTCCATGTCTCCATTTTACCTCGACACAGACCGTTTCTACGGTTTGCTTTCGAGGGGCAGGCATACCAGTACGCGGTTCTCCCTTTCGGGCTAGCCCTGTCTCCTCGCGTCTTTACGAAGGTCGTCGAGGCAGCCCTTGTTCCCCTCCGGGAACACGGGGTTCGCATCCTGAACTATCTCGACGACTGGCTGATCCTAGCTCACTCTCGAGACCAGGTTTGCGAACACAGGGACCTAGTGCTCCGGCACCTAGTTCGTCTGGGCCTTCGGGTCAACTGGGAGAAGAGCAAACTCTGCCCCGTGCAGAGGATCTCTTTTCTCGGTATGGAGATCGACTCGGTCGCCATGTGCGCGCAGCTTACGAGCGAGCGCGCGCAGTCACTGCTGACTTGTCTTCGTCAGTTCGAGGGCAAGAGTGCGGTTCCACTGAAACTTTTTCAGAGGCTCCTGGGGCATATGGCATCCGCAGCCGCAGTAACGCCGCTGGGATTGCTTCATATGAGACCGCTTCAGCTTTGGCTTCGCGATCGAGTCCCGAGGTGGGCATGGCAACACGGCACGCTCCAAGTCCCAGTGACTCCAGCCTGCCGTCAGACCTTCACCCCGTGGGCGAACCTCAGTTTTCTACGGGCCGGAGTGCCCTTAGAACGAGTTTCCCGGCATGTTGTTGTATCAACAGATGCCTCCAACACGGGCTGGGGCGCCATGTGCAATGGTCATGCTGCCGCGGGCTCCTGGACAGGACCCCAGCGCCTTTGGCATGTCAATTGCCTCGAGTTGCTGGCTGTACGTCTCGCCCTGCACCGCTTCCATGCGCTGCTCAGGGGTCAGCACGTACTAGTCCGATCAGACAATACCGCAACAGTAGCGTACATCAACCATCAAGGTGGTCTACGCTCCCGCCGTATGTCGCAACTCGCTCGCCACCTCCTCATATGGAGTCAGAAGCATCTGAGGTCGCTTCGAGCCATTTATATCCCGGGACGCCTGAACCAGGCGGCCGACGAGCTGTCTCGAGTTCGGCCTCTCGCTGGAGAATGGCGACTCCATCCCCAGACGGTCCAGCTGATTTGGGATCAGTTCGGCGACGCACAGGTAGACCTGTTTGCCTCCCACGACTCGTCCCATTGCGACCTGTTTTATTCCCTGACCGAGGGCACGCTCGGCACGGATGCACTGGCGCACAGCTGGCCGCGGGGCCTACGCAAGTATGCGTTTCCCCCAGTGAGCCTCCTTGCGCAGACCTTGCGCAAGATCAGGGAGGACGAGGAGCAGGTCATTTTGGTTGCCCCGTACTGGCCCAACCGGACCTGGTTCTCCGAACTAGTACTCCTCGCGACAGCACCTCCCTGGCCAATTCCTCTGAGGAAGGACCTCCTTTCTCAGGGACGGGGCACCTTATGGCACCCTCGTCCCGATCTTTGGAACCTCCACGTGTGGCTCCTGGACGGGACGAGGCAGGTTTGAGTACCCTACCACCTGCGGTGGTGGCTACCATCACTTCCGCTAGAGCATCGTCCACGAGACATGCCTATGCGTTGAAGTGGAACCTCTTCGTCAACTGGTGTTCTTCTAAACATCAAGAACCCACGAAATGCCCCATCAGTGTCGTGCTTTCTTTCCTGCAAGAAGGGTTGGAGCGAAGGCTGTCTCCCTCCACCCTAAAAGTGTATGTTGCCGCCATTGCTGCACATCACGAAGCAGTCGATGGTAAGTCTTTGGGGAAGCACGACCTGATCGTCAGGTTCCTGAGGGGAGCGAGGAGACTAAATCCTCCTCGTCCTCCCCTCGTTCCCTCTTGGGACCTCTCAGTGGTTCTAACTGCCCTGCAGAGTGCTCCATTTGAGCCTTTGCAATCAGTGGAGCTTAAGTTCCTGTCAATGAAGACAGCGCTCCTGGTTGCACTGGCCTCCATCAAGAGGGTAGGGGACCTGCAGGCATTTTCGGTTGACGAAGCGTGCCTGGAATTCGGGCCGGCTGACTCTCACGTGATCCTGAGACCCCGGCTTGGATACGTGCCCAAGGTTCCTACCACACCCTTTCGAGACCAGGTAGTGAACCTGCAAGCGCTGCCCCTGGAGGAGGCAGACCCAGCCTTGGCACTGCTCTGTCCAGTACGCGCCCTCCGTGCTTACGTAGACAGGACGCGGTGTTTCAGGACCTCAGACCAGCTCTTTGTCTGTCATGGTGGGAAGCTGAAGGGAAAGGCTCTCTCAAAGCAAAGGTTATCACACTGGATAGTGGATACCATTGCTTTGGCATACCAGCAGCAAGGTCGTCCGTGCCCCCTTGGTGTGAAAGCCCACTCCACTCGTAGTGTGGCTTCCTCTTGGGCTCTAGCGCATGGCGCCTCGCTAACAGACATTTGTAGAGCTGCAGGCTGGGCGACACCCAACACATTCGCGAGATTCTATAATCTCCGAGTAGAGCCAGTTTCTTCTCACGTACTCGCTTCAACCAGCCGGTGCTAGATTCTGCTCAGGTGTCTTCGCTTGCTCGCCATTCCTCTCCACGGACGGGATACGTGCGATATTTCTCTCAGGTGAGTCTGATAAGCTCTGAGTTCCTCCAGCACTGGTGACGTCAACGCCTGACTTATGCCATTTTGCCATAACGCAGCTTTTGCGCTTGACTAGGTGCCTCCATGTGCATGGTTCCCCCTCTGGGCGACCCCCACATGTGTATTCCACTGTAAGTCTCCTTGTGAGCGTGTGTCTTTCCCTTGGCAAGCCACCTTGCCACCCCTGGGGTTTAAAATTCCACCTGCGGCTGGACACCCCAGTGATTCTCCATATGCATCCCTCTGGGTCATATGTGTATTCTAAGTCCCCCCCATCAATGGCTGGGCATGATTGCATATTTCTCTCTGGAGATATGCATCCCAGTGTACCTTGGTATCCCTGTGTTGAGTAGGACTCCTTCGTTCGTGCTAGTCTCACAACAGGGAGCTCGGACTTACGCAGGGCACTGGAAGACAGCCGAGGTGGCGTGATTAGACTGGAACCCCAATCGTCGTCATCCGACGTAACTCGGAGTGACCACGAAAGGGAACGTCTCGGTTACGGATGTAACCCTCGTTCCCTGAGTGGGAACGGAGACGTTACGTCTTCCTGCCACTTCCGCTGTACCGCTGAAAAACGCCTGGGGCCAGTCTCGGCTCCTCAGCGAAGGCATGTCTGCATTGTGCCAGCGTACTTCCTTATATACCCCCTGCGGCGGGCGGAGTTACGCTATGCAAATTCCGCAGACCCATGGCATTTCATTGCCATTGGCTCGTTTTATATACTCGAAGGTGATAGGCTTCTAAGCGAAACCCCAATCGTCGTCATCCGACGTAACGTCTCCGTTCCCACTCAGGGAACGAGGGTTACATCCGTAACCGAGACGTTAGTAGATCATATTTCCACGTGTACAGTTTTAATGATTTTTTATTTTTTTATTTAAAAAAATAAAATAAATCAGCATTGACACTTTCCAAATGTATTCAAATTATTAAATACTGAAGCATTCTCAGTTGTTTTTACTGCGACTAACTGCATCCCATATGGATTTAACACAAGTCTGTTCTCTTAATACATAATAATTACATATTACATGGGACGTTTGGCAACCCTAAATGTAAGACTACAAGTCATAACTTCAAGATACTTTTATGATTCCCATCTGTCCTGTGAAATCCAGCTGGTAATTAATGGACCACAGATACCTACAACTAGTTCACATGTCCTCATAAATAAAATCAGTTTGTGAACAGTCAGGGATTTCATTACATCTCAGGGGATGCAGTGAGATATATATCGTCATGACATCTTCAGACTGATAGTGTCCTTAAGGATGAAGAAATGTGTCAGTTATAGAAATAGCTTGATAGCAAGATGCCAGGCATTCAGACAAGGCTGTTATCTGTATGTAAAATATTTTCTTGCAAAGCTGTCATATAGGTAAGGGATGCACTTAGGCTTCATTACAGTTTGTATATTATCCATCATTACTTGTATGTAAAATTAGAATTATAGCATCCAAAATTATAGTACTTAAAATAGTATGATATGCTTAAGGTGCCTGGATGGTGAGTTATATGAATGTAAAACGTTCATTCATATAAATACGTTTACACAACAACATGCTTAAACCGGAGATGTTTTTCCTCTGAGTTTTCCGCGAACAGACGACACCATTGATAAAAGTGATCCCAATTCAGAAAGAGCCACGAAAATGACTAAAAACGCTGTATTCTGCTGCCAGGCCGTTAGATGGCGATTAAACACTATAGACTGAATACGTAATACGCATGTGCATGACGTCATCGTCTTCAGAGATTTTTGTTTTTATTGTTCACACTGACCGTTTAAAAAAAAAAAAGCACTTTGAAACCCGTTTTAAAAAGTTTGCGTTTTCAGGCACCCAAAACGCTGTTGTCGTGTAAACGAATGGCAAAAACGCATACAAAGTTTTACTTTTTTATTTGAAAACTGTGTCGTGTAAACAGCCCCTTAGATTCTAAGCTGATGTGCCAAAGTGAGCAATATGTGACATGATGATCATGGGGATTTAATGTAGTATTATGCCACAATACTGATGTACTATATTTTAAAACATGCAAAAATTTGTACATTCCCATCGCCAGCAAAGTGCATACTTATAATGCATGGCAGAAGAAAACAAATTAGGATGCAGCACTTCATTTTGTGGGTTTGGCATTTAGTTTAGCGCTTAGTTCCATCACTGCTCTCACACACCTGTCTGTAATTTTCAAGTGAGCCCAAGACATTGATTAACAGGTTCAGGTGTGTTTGATTAGAGTTGGATCTAAACTCTGAAGAAAGGAAAATCTCCATAAGCAGGATTGAACTCCCTCGGCTAGTGCAATATGCTTAATTACAGTAAATGATTTATTATTCCACATATATTTTCTCTGATTAAAAATGGAAGATGGCAGGTTTACAGTGCAGTGTATTGACATTAACATAATTCTTTAATTATTGTTATTTTATTTTAAATAATTAACATAAGACCTGAAACCAAGCTACTATCTACGAAAGCTTGATTTCATGCATCGCTGATTTCCAAAATGCTGTCACGACGGCACAACAGTTTGCACTTACATCCTCTCTTTAAAGGGATAGTTCAACCAAAAATGAAATTTGTCACCATTTATTCACCTTCATGACATTCCGTCTTTTACGGAACACAAAAGAAGATTTTTTTTGAAGAATGTTTCAAGCATTTTTGAGAGTTTCTAAATATTAGATTTTGTGTTTCACAAAAGAAAGATAGTCGTACAGGCGTCGAATGACATGAGAATGAATTTAATGACAGAATTTTCATTTTGCCGTGAGTTATTCCTTTAAACTATTTTACCATATTCAAATCCATTCTTCAGACCTTCCCCTACAATCAGATTCTGACGGAATAACTGACGCCTTGTGAAGGGCCGTCAGACTGTGGAACGTCTCAGTCTGTCACTCTGAGAGGCTGTGAAGAGAAAGACTATGAGTGAGGTTTCCTGTGGCATAAAAGGCACCTGTATTGTCATCCACGGGCACATCAGGAGAGACCCTTCACATGACTCTTGTTCTCTGAAGCCTTTTGGAGTGCCTTTCACCTCGAAAGCTATCCAAGTTTGGCTGCACGTTGAAAGTGCTATTTTCAAGAATCTCATTAAGCTGTGAAAACACCATGCAGCTTTTTTTCTTCACATTCCCAGCTTGAGATGTGCAATTTGAGACTTGTAAGTCAGGCAGAGTTTCTCGAAAGGTCATGAATGTTGATTTGATTCCTCGAACAGATGTCAAGACGAACTTGGGGTTACAGTATCAGGTGTGAATTTTCTGAGCTATTTGTCACTAATGCATCTGCACAGCTCAAAACGAAACTCCAATAATGCCGTCACACTGCGCTACATTACTGATAATGAATGGCATGCCAAATAATCCAAGTCATTCTTGGCTTCCGGGTGTCACCTCACCGGCAGCTCTGTAGGAAGTGATTTATCTCGCTTTGGCCTCTCTCTCTCTCTCTCTCTCTTTGCCCTGTGTTCTGTTGCTGGGGGGCTTCAACTAGGCGACATCTACCTCACACACACAAATCCACCCTGTCCTCTCAGTTTTGAGGTCTAGCCTCGGGTTGATAACTTCCCCGTTTGTCACACTGCTGGTTGCTTTGTGAACTCGAAGGGATTGGGGTCTTATCAGTGGTATGGCAGGGCCAGGGTATCAGCAGCCAACAAAGATTGAATACATCCATCTGACCGCTTCACTGCTCCAGATGATTAAATGCAACACGAGCGGTCAGCGAAGTGAAGATGCAGAGCGTGAGGCTGTGCGGATGCATTCGTGTCCCTCTGTAAACATTTGTGAAAACATTTGTTTAATTGTTTATTCCACACATGATAAAATCTTGGTTGATATCTCCCGCCGCTGTGATTTTGACAGTGATACACCTGCAGGGCTCACTGTAGACACAATGCTCTCATTGGAGCTGAAGTAAAATGTAAGTGATGTAATCGCTTCATGGCCTTCTGCAGACAGGTATAATCTCATCTCCTTTGAGGCACACAGGTTTTAGGGACTGGTTTTAAGGCCTGTGTTTCAGAAATAAAACAATGAAATGGAGTTATATTTTCAGGAAAGGATAAAGCATGGCTTATATGTGAGGCCAACTCCAGGAGCCATCTCTCTCTCTCTCTCTCTCTCTCTCTCTCTCTCTCTCTCTCTCTCTTTCTCTAGGAACAAAATCACTGGGTTCTGTCTTTAAACTACTGAAGAAGTTATTCTTATTGGGAGATGGGCCTTTACAAATGAAAAATCTAAATGGCCTAAAAAGTGCATATTGTATAGTTAGAGTATGATTATGATTAAAAACAGAAAACAATAAAATGCCAAGAAAACCAATCATACTATAAATCATATTAAGTGATGCTTATTGAAAATGTAAAAATGCAGAAAGTGTGCGTGCATGCGTGTGTGTGTGTGTGTGTGTGTGTGTGTGTGTGTGTGTGTGTGTTCCTGGAATTCCCTACATTATGGGGAACGTTATGGGGAGTAATACCAGTTAATTTGGTCCTTGTGGAGACATTTTTGTGGTCCCCATGAGGAAACAAGCTTATAAATCATACAGAATTATCTTTTTTGAAAATCTAAAAATGCTGAATGTTTTCTGTGATGGGTAGGTTTATAGGGTTAGTGTAGGGGGTTAGAATTTACAGTCTGTACAGTATAATCCATTATGTCTATGAAATGTCCCAATAGAGAGAGAGAGAGAGAGAGAGATGGCAAGTGAAAAAATTGAGCGTCAATGTTTGTCAATGTAGATGTGCCTCCTTGACTTTAAGGGTTTCACTGTTAATCTTGGATGGTTCACAACTGTGGCTCCTAACTCAATAGCATTAAGCATTTAGTTAGAGAGAGGGCTTAGTGGCAATATATCTGTCCCACAGGTGTTTAAACTGCTGAAACTGCCTTTCCAAACTTCTCTAATTCATCCTGCCACCCAGATCCAGCTGCACCCTCTTCAGGACCAAATGATGACATTTGCATTTGGCCCCCTACACCCTCCCTGCTGGACAGCTCTTATAAAGGGAGCACATCCCTGAGGCATAGAAGGGGTGCTCACTTTACAAGCCACTAAACAGAAATGATAGCAGAGCTGATGGGGACCAGAGCTCATCTGGCCCTTCTAGGAACACTTCATCTCCCCAAACAGACCTGTGACATTGGGCTGGTTTGGGCAAGGACTATGGAGATTTGTGACACTCTGAATAGAGTGGCTTTCATCCAGTGACAACAACAGGACAAGAGCTGTTTCATACAGGCTTAGCTTAAGCCTTATCTTTGACAAAGGGACAGAAAGAAGAGTAGGAGGGAGGTGAATGTAAGACAGAGATTCTGCGTGTACCAAACAAGGAAGGAAGGAATTGATGCAGCCGTAGGTTGATCAGTGCTTCTTTCATTACTCAAGATGGTGCTCGGTTAGCCAAAAACAATAGACCCTGTCCCCCTGGCTGTGTTAATCTCTGTAAACATAAGAGGCACAATTATAGAGATCTAGTCAAAGCATTCATTTCCACACCCCGCAACTCCTCCACTGCTCATTCTGTCTTATTGTTTAAAGAGATTGGAAAGAAAATATTGATATTGATTACAGACTGCAAATTCAAATAATGTGCCATTGTAAATGTAATAACAAATGCTAAAGTGTTGGTTTAATACAATTTCCTGGTTTATAACATTTGACAGATCAAGCAATATGTGCTGTAGTTCCAGGCATCTGTGAATGAGGGATCCACCGGCGTGGTAGTGAACCTGACGGTGGACGACAGAGACGACCCAGCCACCGGAGCATGGAGAGCCATTTACTCCATCATCAATGGAGATCCCAACCAGAATTTTGAGATACAGACCAACCTGGACAACAATGAAGGAATGCTGTCAGTGGTAAAGGTGTGTTATGCCTCTTTCAGTCATGTGTTTGGTTCAATTTATTGATTGCATCATAATGGTGAAGACTTTTTGAAGGTCCCCTTCTTGGCTTGAACCTTTAAAGTTTAGGTTACCAATTCTTAGATCACCCAGAATTTAACCACTTATCCAAAAGTGATCAAGGATCTTGATTGGTATCTGCAACTTTGAAGGTTCAAATCCCAAGAAGGTGACCTTCATGAGCCACTAATGTAGGATTTGTAACTAAACTGCAGAGATAAAGTGGCAATTTTGGGGTTGGGATGTCCAATCTAAAGGGACAATTCTGTAGAGAAGGGGTGTGCCTGCCCTGACACACTTGCCTGTGAGTTTCTAATATTGAGGACCTTTATTAGCTGGTTCTACTGGGTTTAATTAGGGTTGCAGCTAAACTCAGGATAGTGGCAGGATACTGGCCCTCCAGGAGCATGATTGGACACTCCCGCTGTAGAGTTTAGCACCAACTCAAATAAAACAACCCTAAACCAGCTATTTAAGGTCTTCCGAATTACTAGAAATTTGGTGTCTTCGAGCTAAATTCTGCTGGAAAGTAACACTCCAGAAGCAGGACTGGACGCCCCTACTCTTGCTCATGTTGTACAATTGTGCTGCAAGTTGCTTTGTACAAGAAAGCATGTACAGTACTAATTGAAGTGTAATGATAAAGAGTCATTTGCTTGGTATAGGTACATGCTGGTTAGTTGATCACTCTTACATAATTCCATTTGTCTTTTGTCTTTCGCAGCCTCTAGACTATGAAAGTGCAAAATTTCACACACTTCTGATAAAAGTAGAAAACGAAGACCCTCTGGTTCCTGATGTTGTGTACGGCCACAGCTCTACAGCAACAGTTTACATTACAGTTATGGATGTGAATGAAGGACCGGTGTTCTTCCCAGATCCTCTGGTTGTCATCAGGAGAGAGAATATTCCCGTAGGGAGCTTTGTGGCCATGCTGAACGCCACTGACCCGGACTACCTACAAAGCCAGAGCATAAGGTTGGTGCTAATGTCATAATTATGACTATGTCCCTGTCCCAAATGTGATTCTCTGTCTTTGTTCCTCCAAGTCCACACTTTTGTGTTGTAATGCTGTATAAACTGTATAGCCATCAACTGTGATGTGTAGCAAAAGGCTGTTGAGAGAGCATCACTGGCACAAAAGGGAAGCTCATGAGCACCTTTCTGATTGATGTAATTACATATGGGACCAAGTGCACCATTTCCAGAGCCAATATTGACAAAAAATGTTTTGTTTATGTTACACTGTTTGTGCTAGACATGGGAAGAATAACTTTTATGAACTCTGAAATAAATTTCACAGACCCCTGCCACTGGTGGTGACACAGACATGTCTTGGTGTAGTTAGTTTTGTCTTACTGTTCTCTCTACTTATTTCAATACATTTGCTGTGTTCTCAGAGAAATATTTGACATGAGTACACGGCTCTGCACAAGAGAGTTTGACCATCTGGGCAGGCATTCATCTTGCAGCCCAACTACATTATTGACTAAGCATTTGGAGCTGCTACTTCTCAGAGTCTTGACAGATCATTACTTTAATATAGCTTTTTAATTTTCTTGAAACCTCATTACCTTCTCAAAGCATAGGCTAATATTTTAGCCCGGTGTGATAGCTCTTATCTAGTATGGTTGGTCAATTGCTTCTAATCTAAATCTTTTAGAGGATGTACATCTGGTTTGTGTTGTCTGTTAGCCTGTGTAACAGGATAAGGATTTTAAAATAGTGTCTTTTTTAGCAATAAGGCTATGCAAGGTTGTAGCACATGTTATAAAATCAAACAGTAGCTGAAGTGAAGTGCTTGTTTGAACTCATTTTTTCACAATCTTTCTCTATTCCTACCTTGTTCATTCCCTCAACCTTCTTTGCTGTGGATGTGGTGTTACACATTTGCATTTGTAATGTGATCTCAGTGTAAGCTGTGCCACGCTTGTTCAGATCAGGAGAATTTAAACAAACTCCTGTGATTTGCCGTGTCCGCCGAGCATCTATGAAACTCTCAGAATGAAACTCTGTGCGTTGCTGTGATCATGTGCTCTGCCATTATTACCACTCTGTCCTGCTAGTTAGAGCGAGCCCTCCTCATCACAAACCATATGAGCTCTCTCCCTTCTCTTTCTCATTCTGTCCTCTCCTCATTCGTCTCTTCTATATCTGTCCTCTCACTGCTTGCCTCACCTCTTTTGATCTCCTTTTCCCAGTAAAAGGCTCTTTGAAGTACCATAGCTTTCACCTGAGGCTATAAGTGGCAGGACTAAGTAAGAAAAAAAAGAACAGGATGTTGGAAAATGAAGAGGAAGGACAGAGGGAAAGCTTTAGAGGAGGCGACAGAAGGAAGGCATGTGCAGAAGGTTCTTTTTATGTATTATGTATGCTAGTTTATAAAATCAGTCCAAAAATCTGAGACATCGTTCTCTGAAATTCATACTAATTGTTTAAACACATTTCTGTGTGTGTGTCTGTGTGTGTGTGTGTGTCTGTCTGTCTGTCTGTCTGTCTGTCTGTCTGTCTGTCTGTCTATCTATCTATCTATCTATCTATCTATCTATCTATCTATCCATCTATCCATCTATCCATCCATCCATCTATCCATCCTGTAATTCTTTCATTCTATCTACATTTCCATCTCTCTATCTTTCTATCCATCATTTTTGTGTACTTTTTTCATTCCCTGTAACAGTTCTGATAATATTATCAGAACCTGCCCCATAGATTGGCCCATAGCAAGGACAACGAGTACAAAAGAAAGTGAAAACCCACTGATCTACCTGTGTCCCATGGTAGTACTGCATTGTAAAATATATGCAACCAGGCTCACTTGATAAAATAAGAGCATAAAATTGAGAAATGACTGCAGAATTAGTAGACTTATGAACAACGACAGATAGTGGAATTGATATTGTGAGCAACAGGATTATTATAGTCATTATATATACCTCTGATTTGAAGCCCGGAGAAACATGTGCTTTGCTGTGCACATTGAAAGATGAAGTTTAAAAGCATCTCTGTTGTATTTGTTTCTATTGTATTAGTTTACATTTTGAAAACATAGAAATAGAGAAAAAAGGAATCATTATTAGGTCTTGTTTGGCGTCTGATTCTTTTTTCTGGTTTAATGTATACTCTAATTTTGTTGAATAGTGTACTTTTTTGAACTGACAGAATTGTCATTGATTTTTTTCATACAAACATATTGCTCTCTAGAGCTTCATTTTTTTTTATTTTTTTTTGTAAAATAAATCCTGCTACACTTTGAATCATTGAGCTTTTCAACGGCATCATGTTGCAGACATGTTTGAAGCTCTCATTTGAACTCTAATCAGTTTTTATCTGAAGTACCTCTGATTGCTTCTCTAAATTAGTAATTCAGAGGAGCATGTCAGACATGGTTAAGATTTTGGGGCCTCTGATGTGTTTGCTCAAAGGTTTTACAGAGTTTTCTTCCATCCCCATCCGTTTATTTAGCTCTCTCAGGCTTGTCAGGATAAGGTGAGCTGCGCATCATTGCTAGCCTGAGGGAAATCACAAACACAGACACTATCAGAATTATGGGAAGGCTCGTTGAGTGCAAGCTCCCTCACCGCCAAAGGTCATTAGGAGTGATGCTGAGAATTACACTGGCTAGAATTTGTGAAATAGATGTGATTCTATTTGCATTAGCTTATAAAAGTTATGTTACTGGTACTTTAGTACTTTAGTGTTACAACAGTAAATCATGGTAAATGTTGGATTGAAAAGCCTTCTATCTGTATTGTTGGGGCTCAATGTTTCTCCTGTTTGAGGCATTTGATTTGTGGTTTGTATGGGAGTGATTTGGAACAATTTTCAATGGATCTCACAGCGCTGTTTAGTGGTCACGTGATTGAGACGGTCAGCGAGTAACGGTGCATTCACACGGAGGACGTGTCTGAAGCTTGGTGCTGACACGACCGTCATAGTGACAACAGCCAATCACATTACTTTTCAGGTGCTGCATTAACGCAATTGGCTGGCTCTTGGCACTTGGGTTTTTGCATAGGTGATCTGATTGGCTGACGCCTGCATTGGCGCTTGAAAAGTTTTTAACTTTTTAACTTCTGCCGCAAACAATGCCAGTGACGCTACTCAATGGAACCCACAATTCAGTTCGGCAAAGCATGACGTCACCTGTTCAAAGTAAATGAGAAGCGTTAACGCCGACACCCCGTGTGAATTCACCGTAAATGCATTCGCTCTAAGCTTTTTATGCTTTTTATACGTATTTTGTGCTGAGCTGATAAATTTCGCTACGCATTGGTGCATTTGCTGTTTAATGTTTCTCATGAAGTACGCAACAGAAATGGCAACGCTTATCAGTGATTGGCATCAGTGCGACGGTCTGTAACACGCATGCGCAGCATTATTTGCATAGTGCATGAACATTATACCAAACACTTATCAAACTTATGTTTTAATTTTATTGAGGAACAATAAAAAAAATGTGTAATAAAAATTATTTTATTGATAATTATCATTATCATTTAATCGCCTAGTCCTATCTGAACATGGTCATATTGTCCACACAGGGAAACTGAAGCCTGCTGTAGTGGTCGCTCTCCTGTGGAGTACCACATCCAAAATGTAGCGCTTTCCCCTAGATCAGTGCATAAATCCCAGTTCAACTCTGCTTCAAAGCTGTCTTTGAGTTAATCTCGCTCCAAAAAAAAAAGTGTTCAGAACAGCTCTGTATACATAATTCAAAATTTTGTTCCTCCCTTTGGCTGTGCTACAGTTTAAAGCTCTGAGAAAAGGAAGTGAGAGACACAGAGAAGATGGCTGGAGCTTGCTTGTGTAGGGAATTTCTCACATCTCCTTATTTGCCGCATAGTCGATACCAAGAGTGAACATTCCAGAAGATACTTATTAAAGCGTAAAGAAGCACATTCTAAAGCGACCAGGAATTTGCCATGTTGTGGTAGATTTTAGATTGCTTTCTCAATTTAAAAGTTTGTTTTTATTTGATAGAATACAGTATAACTTATTATTTGGGTTTTTTAATACACTACCTGTCGAAAATTTCAGATCACTCACTTTTCCAGTTAATACCTTAGATCGCTTTGAAATTAAAAATCACATTAAATAAAAATAAATAGAACAAATAGAAATTGGAGATTAAACAATTAATAATCAATCATTGTGTTAAACAAACAAAAAAAATTTCTAAATGCATAACATCAAGCCTAAAAACAACCAACCTGAATTGGTAAATTTTTAAAAAAAAGCAACATTTTGAACAAAAAGCTGAGAAAATCGCATTTTTGTCGAAGATACATCCGGATCGGATTTAGAGCAATGATCAAAACATAGATAGAGTAGATTGCTTCCATCAAAACCCCCAAAGCTTCACAGTTGTTAACTGGGTTGAGATTTCATTCGGTAACATTAGGCAGTTTTGATTTATATGCTGTTTAATGATTATGTTATTTTACATGTGCATAAGCAATGCTTCTATCGCTTGTTTCTGCTGATTCTTCACCTGTATTTTGATCCGGAGATTCTGTATTCTTTTAGAAGATGTGTAATAGCGCCCCCTACCATATAACGGTGAAACGTGGATTGCCGGCCACCGTGTATCATAAATGACGGAAAATTCCGTCAATGGCAGGGAAAGAGTTCATAAAAAGAGAAATGTTCTTTAGGTGTTCCACACTGACTTAATTCAAGGTCTGCTGTATGCTTTTATAACAAATTTCTTTAATGCGTGTTAAATAATATCTCATATAACAGCATAATACTTCATCTGACAGTAAAATATCTGTTCATGTTTTAAAGCAGATTTGAGCTGTTTGTGTGCATTTATTGCTCCTTATGTGCGTTAGAGTCTTTGTAAGATGAAAAAAAGTGAATAGATGTATATCTGTCAGTAGTGAAAGCTGTTCAATGATTCATTGGTTTTGGACATACAGCTGCAGGCTATGGAGACGCTGTATCATCTGTGCTGTGAATATCACACCTGTACTACCACACTTGATATTTAACAAAAGCTCATTTATATATTGCAGCCAATATGCTGGGTGATATATATAGTTAATTCATCAAAAAAAAAAAGTCACTTTGTTTATCAATGTTACTGACATTGTTGTTCACATTGTGTATTAAGCATCTGCTGGTGCAGTCTGGAAAGGTTGTAGTGATAGTGACAGTTAATGATATGCAGAACATGCTGGAATATGTTGCTTTCCAGATCTGACCAAATAACTTTCTCGTTTGTGGGTTCAGTTTCCTGTGCACCCTTCTCTCATTAGTATGTGTTGGAACTGCAGTACTCAGCAAGTGCTGAAAGATGACAGACCGTGTCTAGATGTCAGGCCAGTTTTCCTCTCATTAAAGCAGAAGATCTCAACCTTCATAACTCCAAGGTCTATTGTCAAAGGTCACCCTACACAGGCTATTATTTTCTATTTATGTATTTCTTGTTTTCAAACCTTTTTTTAACAGAAATTAGAAGTATAAACTAAAATAATTGTGATTAATCTTAAAAATGTCAAACCTTTTTTTAACAGAAATGAGATGTATAAACTAAAATAATTGTGATTAATCTTAAATATTGTTATTGTAATCATGTTAAATGCATTGTTATTTTTTTTTTGTATTTTTTTTTTAAAAGACAAAATTAGTTGTTTTAATGTGGAATTTGTTATCCTGGACATTCACTGTAACTTAAACTCACTACTCGTTTTGCTTAGTTAGATTAAAACTTAAAACATAAAATGGTAAAATATCTCTGGAGAATGGAAATAAAAACTAAATTTGCCAATATGTTTTAGATCTGCTGACATTTGTTGGCAGGACAAATGACAAATTTGTAAATTTAGTGTGCCAAGGTTCTATGCTGCCAAAAAAATGTCAGAGTTCTTGATTTTTCTGCAGATATGTCCGTTTTCATGTAGAACTACCTTGATAGTTACCATTTTTAATTAATTAATTATTTTAATATGACATTGATTATTTCAAATGATTTCAAGACATCTTGCTGCCCTATACTTTGTGTAAATGTATTTGGGTTTTACATCGTATTGCAGTGACACAAAATCCATTTAGCCTACATACAAAAGGTTTTCAGAATCGCACTTGACTTTTCCTGAAGTACATTACGTGGGTTTGTATATATCAATTGTCTCTTTGTGTATATGTGGGCGAACCATTAATTAATCACAAGTTTTAAATGAACTCTTTTGCAGAGTTAAGTTTAAGTTTGCTGTAATTTCTAAGCGTTGATTAATCACCAGTACTTGTAAATGTGTGCATTGTGTTTATTTGAAGGTCTCTCTGTCCCTATTCAACAATGCAGTACTGTTGAATGGCTGTCTGTTTTAATGCAAGCATGCGGCATTCAGAGTCTCTTCTGAGCTGCGTTGAGTTAGGTGACAGAGGGAAGAGTTCGGTTCACGTCAGGTCTCACTTACTCTGCAGTGGTTGCTGAAAAGAATAACTGCACTCTGAAAAACTGAATTAATCGTGATAAATGTGAAGACTCTTGGCCTCTGTGACTCCTTTCTTTACAGAGTTAACCATTTCACCTCACAGAATCAAGATATGGATTGTTTTCCTCATTAGTTCCACAGTGTCAGCTATAATTCCAAGCATGTTTCTTATCTTATTTACCCGTACATGGCCGGCAACGTCCTCATGATTGTTGTTTACACTGTATTGTATGCTGATACATTAAATAACAATTAACAATTGTTAGATCATATTAAAAAAACTAATTAAACGCCATGTTACTTGGTTTTATTCACTAGCGTTCAAAGGTTTGGGGGTCAGGACGATTTTTTAAATGTTTTTGAAAAGTCTTATTACCAAGGCTGCATTTATTTGATACAAAATACAGTAAAACAGTTGTACTGCTTAATATTTTTGTGGAAACCATGATTTTTTTTTTCAAGGGTTCTTAATCAGAAGTTCAAAAGAACAGCATTTATTTGACATAGAAATCTGTAGTAACATTATAAATGTCTTTACTGTTACTTTTAAACAATTTAATGCATCATTGACTGACCCTAAACATTTGAACAGTAATATTCTGTACATACATACATATATCAGGTGCAGAATACAGTACCCATTTAATGTTCTTTCAGCCAATAGAATGACTTTGGGGGTCCAAGAGGAATAGGATTCTGGGAGGGAAAGAATCTTGCACGACCCTGATTGTGTGCCACAGGATGCCATTTGGCTGGTTTTCATGTAAATTCGTAAAATATAGGCCTGTCCTACGGAAATAGACTGCAACAAAACTGTATCTGATCTCTATTTCCTCTTGACATTAATAATGAGCAAGGTGGCATTAGTCTGGGAAACAGTTGTGAGAGACAGCCATTATGTGGTTAAATAATTAAAACTATCTAAAAGGTGCCAACAGGAAAGATTGTGAGTGGCAAGGCCTCTCTGAAGCATGGACAAATTGCTTTTCTCTGACTTAATTACAGGGTTATGATTTTCAACCGATGCAAAGAGCTGCTTTTTGTGCCTTATTATGATAATAAATTAGATTTTATGTATTGCATTGCTGAGGCATGATAATTTATGGAAATGAAGCTGAAGTAGTGGTTCCTGTTAGCTCAGTTATGCGGTTTAGTTCTCAGGCGGTGAGCTCTTGCACAAGGCAAAAAAAAAGTGTGAAAGAGATATAGGATGGATCTATGAGTGTGTGTGGTGTGTCCGCGCGCTTGACTGGTGATACCACACCAAGAGCTTTGATGATTTTCACAGTCTTTGCTTAAGCTTACAGTAATCAAGTGAACGTTCGTCTGAACACATGCTCCAGAATCCTCAGTGGCTGAATAAACTTTGCACAGCTTGGCACATCTTTGCTTATGGGAGTCTCCATTTGAAACGGCATTGTTCTAAGAGGTCCAAGCATTGCGTCATATCAAGCTAAATTGCCTCCTCCTTACCAGTGGGTACGTTCCAGATACTGTATGTTGACATATCAAACTGAAATTATGAATGTAAAATATAAAAATCATAATATAACATGGTATAAATTCACATACTCTAACAATTATCAACATATTTGTATTTGTTTTTCATCATAATGTCTGGTCTTTGTTTTATATAACATATAGTAACACTATTTAATAACTAACATGAAATAACAACATGCTATAGCAATACTTTTACATCATTTATCAATCTTGGTTGATGGTGTTAATTTCTTTATACTACTTTTTGCCTATTACATCAGTCATTCAACATGTTTACATGCACACCAATATGCTGATAAATAATCAGTTTATTGAAATAACCCGTTTATTGAAATAATGTAACCTGCTAAACCTGGCAATGGAAGTCAACAGCGTTTACAAGACTTTATTTTATTATTTTAGATAGATAGATAGATAGATAGATAGATAGATAGATAGATAGATAGATAGATAGATAGATAGATAGATAGATAGATAGATAGATAGATAGATAGAAGACCGAAAATTGCCTGTCGAATATTATAGGTTGTATTTTTAAACAGAATCAATATTTTTGGAAGTGAAATCTGAAAGGTAAATATGGATTATTGAATTTTTAATAATGAAAATGTGTGTGAAATGTTGTGAATTAAAACATTCACAGCTTAAATTTACAACCATGTTGAATTTCAGCCCATAAAAAATGCAAGCCCTAAAAATACAATGCATTAAACCACGGTAATGCAATGCATTTTTTTTTTTTTTTTTTTTCAAGTAGTGCAATTCAACAATTACATTTTTTGTTTCAAAAACATTTGGCATTATTTTACTTCCATAGATTTTTTTATTATTATTATTATTATTTTTAATAAATGTAGTTTAATTGCTTTAAAATAGGAGTAGCTTATAACTTGACAAGCAACATTTTCGAAGCAGCTTCCCCAACCTTGGAGAGTGTATGTGTGTTTGTGTGTGTACTGAACCTGTGAAGGCTGTCAGAGGGTTAAGCAGCAGAGTGAGATGAATGGATGGTGTGCGGCAGTGTGAACTTTAACGAGGAGTTAATGGACAGGTTGGCAGAACGGACTGCACCCACAGAAGGGGTCTGATTCCCTCTGAGTCTGACCATGGCTGATTGATGGGCCGTCTCCCCCTGTTTATATTTCCTTGCCTCCCTGTCACATTTATTTCCTTTGTACAGCTCTTTCTGCCAATATGGAACCGAACTATCTGCAGGGGTGACAACGGCAATTTGTCCCAGACATGAGAGTGAAGGGAGAGTTTATGGCGCAGCTGTTTTTCATCAACCTCTGCATCTTTGTGCACGCATCTGATCTGGGGTCCGGTGGATGCACATATGGGAGTTGAGTCGAGTTAAGCCATGCGACTGAATCCCATCGAGAGATGAACTTAGAACGAGAATGATGCTGAGTTTGGGAAGGGTGATTTTCGCTCAGAAAGTGGTCCAAAGCAGTTCCAAACGACACTGCCATTGAATTACAATGGCTAAAAGTAATATCCTAATGGGGGCATCCATCCTATTTTACAAACACAGGGCAGTCAGAGCATTAGTATAAGTGTGCCACTTGCTTGTCTCTGCTTGATATGTGTTTGCTGATAAAGAGGTCTGTTTTCTGGGCCATAGCATGCAATAAAGCTCAACACAGAACAGAACATTACAAATTTAAACACATATTAAAGAGGACCTATTATGCTTTAGGTCTTATGCAACTTTATTCAGTGTGTAATGTTGCAGTTTGAGCATGAAAAATGAGTTATTCTCTATATCAGTAAGCAGTGTTTCTAAACTCCCTGGAACTTACACTCAATATTCCTCATTTAAATATTTCTCACCCAAAGCATATGCAAAAAAAAAAGGGACATGGCCTGACTGAGTTGTAGTAGTGTGTTGTTTCTGAAACAAGCTGAAAGCGGTTGACCAATCTTAACCCAGCCAACCAATCAGAGCACATTGTGCTTTTTTTTTTTAAGGAGGGGCTTCATAGAGAAACTAAACAGAACGTTAACAGACTGGGAAAAGAGGTGCTGCAACAATGTAAAATATATTAAAAGCAATGTGTTTTTTGAACATTCAAACATTGGAACCTATTCTAGTAGACTCCAAAAGAGGGCATAATATGGCTTCTTTAATACTGGGACAAAAAGGGTTTCAAGTGTACATTTTTAGCACAACAAAATAATGTATTTTGTAGAGTGTAAAAATCCAAAATATTGTACTGCAACGATATCTACGGTACATACTGTATACATACATATTATTATTGGGAGGCTAGGTCATTTTTTTCCAGTGCTTTGATGCTGATTCAGTTCACTTCATAAATGTTAGAGAATGCTTACAGTATATTAGTATATATTGTTTAAATAAATAATTGATTATGTTAAATAATTATTATTGTTATTATTTTAAAACATTTATTTTATAAAATATATATTCTAGTTGCCTCACAAATAGATTAAATCTAGTTACATGATTTATTCCACTTTATTCATTCTAACTTTGCAACTACTACATATCAACTAACTCTCATTAGAGTATTAGCAGACTGTCTGATTAACATCTGCTAACACTTTATTTTGATGCTCTCCCAACAGACATTCTTATGACTATAAGTAGCTTTGCATCCACGGCAACTAGTTCTACTAACCTGAACCTTAACACCTAACCCTAACCCTAACAGTCTACTAACTATGGAAGCTTGTTTCCACCAAATAGTCCAGTCATTTTATGAAAAAAGGTTGAACAAATTGCAACAGAAGCAAACTCAACTTATTTTGTATCCTCAATATGTCCTGAGTAAGGAAAAAAAGGTCCAGAAGAATCCCATTAGGGGAAAGTTTTGAAAAAGACCCAAATATAGCCTATTCATACACCTATTCATTATTTTTCTTACGTGAATAGGGTAAAAATTTTAACCTTTAGATGTCACCATGAAAATTACTGATTTGTTTACTTACATCAAGACTAAATGGGTTCCATTCAGACCTTAACATCAAGTATTTTACTGTTATATGTCAACAAGATTCAACAAGACATTTTCACCTGGCTATACCCAATGTTTAGATCTGTTGTGGTATTTATGCAAATTAGCACATACGTAATTAGATTGTGCTCCATTTGTCCATGTTTACAAACAATTTAAAAAAACTTGTAATACATTTTTTGGTTGTCTTGATGTAAGTAGGCTAATCAACTCAGTAATTTTCATGGTGATATCTAAAGGTTAACATTTTTACCCTATTCACGTAAGAAAAAGAATGAATAGGCGTATGAATAGGCTATATTTGGGTCTTTTTCAAAACTTTCCCCTAATGGGATTCTTCGGGACTTTTTTTCCTTACTCAGGACATATTGAGGATACACAATCAGTTGAGTTTGCTTCTGTTGCAATTTGTTCAAGGTTTACCACCATGTTGGCTTAAAATGACTGGACTAAAAGTAATTGCGACTTTTTATCTTAAAATTCTCAATTTTAATCTCTCAATTCTGACTTTTTTTCTCAAAATTGCACGTTTAAATCTCGCAATTCTGACTTTATAGCATGCAATTGCGGGTTTATTTCTTGCAGTTCTGACTTTATAATCACAATTGGGAGTTATAAAATCAGAATTGTGAGATACAAACTCGCAATTGTTAGAAAATGTCAGAATTGTGAGCTGACTTTTTCCCCTTAGAATTAGACATTATAACTCGCAATTGCAAGTTTATATCTCACAATTCAAAAAAAAAAGAAGAATTGCGAAATATAAACTTGTAGTTAGTTGTTAATTGACGTGTAGTTGCACAGTTTATAGTTAGTAGAATGTTTAAAGTGTGCCGTCGAAATAAAGTGTAACCGATGATTTTATTTTATTAATCTTTTTTTTTTTTTTTGTAAACTAACTTTTATTTGCAATTGAGCTGTTACTGGCACAAGTGTTTTACACATAAAAATACACCTTTCATTATTTGCATCATCATTATATGGATGTTTATTGGAGAAATAGTTTTATATCAAGCCACAGGCCAACATGTGAGGCAGCAAAGATTTCTCCTCACATAGATCCTTTCCCTGAGCACAAACAGGGATAAAAGGACCAGAACTGATGTACGGAGCGGCCCTCCTGCAGCAGAGAAGCTCTCCCCTGTTCTCTATTAGAAGGTAATGTGGAGAAAAGCCCCCCTGGCCTCCGCCCCCTCGCAGAGATATAGGAGCATAAATATGCACTGCACCCCAGGCCCTCTCCAGGCCTGACACATCATGAAAGGGTGTAAGGAGTAAAAAGTATTTAAAAGGTGTCTCAAGGAGTGGCATTTCTTACATTTTAGATTGGGTGAAGAATATCTTTGTTTCTTCTTTTTCTTCTTTGGTTGGAGATGGAGGTTTAAAGCTACTTCTCTACAATGCCCTAACCCTGGTGAAGTGAGGTTGTTTGTATTTGTGAGCAGTTGCTATTGTGCGATTGTGGCTGAAATATAGGTTTCTTGTCTTCAGTCCAGCTGTCAGGCACATTAGCAACATAGAGATTTTAATGAGCTACTAAACACATGAAAAGCTAAATAAAAAAATTTTCGTATTTTTTTTTTTTTCTTTCATGTCATATTTTGGCCATTTTTGTTTTATTATGACTAAAATGCCATCATTTTAATCAGCAAAAATAAATGTTATTGCAACCAAATATGCAAACGTTTTATATATGAATTTACAGTACAATGTTTTTAGAAGAGATATCTAGTAAGAATATGATTGTTTCATATAATATTCTTTAGATTTGTCTTAGTACATTAGTCAAATCAAATCAAATCAAGTATATTTGTATAGCGCTTTTCACAATACAGATTGTATCAAAGCAGCTTCACAGTATTAAATTAAAATAAAATAATACAACAAGGTTTGTTTCTAGTGGAATTTATTGATTGATAGAATAAAATTAAATATCCCCAAAATATCCCCAACTGAGCAAGCCAAAGGCAACAGTGGCAAGGAACCGAAAAAACTCCATCAAGTGGCCTAATGGTGTCCTAAAACTCCATCAGGTGACCTAATGGAGAAAAAAAAAAACCTTGGGAGAACCCAGGCTCAGTCGGGGCCAGTTCTCCTCTGGCATTTATGAACTAGAGGCCGGATTGTAGTTTGAACTGTAAGATTAAAAATATTATATGAATGCCTGGCCGAAAAGATGCGTCTTTAATCTAGTTTTAAACTGGGAGAGCGAGTCCGAGCAACGAACAGTATCAGGAAGACTATTCCAGAGTTTTGGAGCCAAATGCTCTCCCTCCTTTGGTTGATCTGGATATCCTAGGTAGTAGGACATTAGTCATTGTTAATATCTTGCAGTGTTATATTTTTCCTCCTCATGGATTTTTCAACAGTATGTTTTAATTAAAAGCATTCAATGTAGTCAACCGAATTCCTTTGATGTAAAATATAAATTTTAAGTATACCCCTGAGATTCACTTGAAAATGATAACTCTGTCATTATTTACTCCCTTGAATATTTGGTTTGTAACTAAAATGTATTTTTGTTGATTCAAAATTACATGCATGCCATTTATTTAGATTAAAACTAAAATGAGCAAATATGACAAGACATATTCACTAAATTGAAAGAATATTTAACTCAAAGGGGGAAAAAATCACTAAAATAAGGTTTGGAACTTTGTTTTGAGGCTTAGTAAATGTAAACTATCCTTGCAATATTTCAATAATTTAACAGCACATTTGCATGTTCACGGTTCTCTGATGTCAGTTAATGCTCAAAACATGAAGATAAACAAATACAATATTTAATATTTTTTTAGTATGTGTTGTACTGTTTTTTTATTTATTTGAATTTTACATTTTTATGATTTAACTAATGATCTTTTCATAAACTCACAAACTCCCTGCAGTTTCCTCACGAATCCCCAGGGATTTGCAAACTCCAGTTTGAGAAACATTGAATTATTGTTATGATGTGCATTTTCCATCTTTCCATCTTTGGGCCTGTTTACACTTGGTCACTTCATGCAATTTTACTGATCAGATAGCGATCCAATTTGTTAAAACTCTTCCATTTACAATTGTCCACATAAATGTATCTCTGCAAAACGAATACAAATCCGATCTTCAATTCCTGCGCTATATGCAAATTTAATGGTGTTCACGTCCATGGAAGCAACAGATATGAGCTGCAATTTATTTATTATTAGCTAATTTCAAGTTCAAAGACAGCAATAGGAGAGAAAGTGCTGGTAAGATCATTTAGGCTCTTTCTGAAATCGCCCCATATACCCTCATTCACTATTCCCTTCGTTAGTCCACAAATATATTAGTCCACTGCCACATTTGCACTTGCTGTTTAATAATTATCTGAAACAACTGACAGCTCCAGTAGTAACATGAAAAGATTTATCTTGAACTCTGTCATGGAAACTATGTATAAACTTTAATTAAACAATTTAATAATCAAATAAATAGGAATTCATACCTGTATGATATTACGCTGTAGCCACATTGGACCAGCGGTTTGGAAAATGGATGGATGGATGATTCAGATTCACGATTGGATAACTCCGGTCAGAGAAAACACATGAAGTGACCAGGTGTAAACAGGCCCTTTGTCTTCAGAGATATTTTATTAAAAAGCATTTTCTTTAGTAATTTTGTTGATGAGATTAGATATATACAATTTCAAGATGTTTTTACATGCGTTTCCAGCATGTGTCTTAGAAAATTTGAATTTACTTCACAGACGTGAAAAAATATGTTATTTATAGTATGAATAAGGGTAGTGTGAATGAAATTCGGACATACTACATCCACCATGTTGTTACAGTCACGTGACCTACCAAAATGGGAAAGCACACTTTGGAATCTCAGCGGAAGTAGTACGTCATCCGGGGACTTTTCACCTACTGTTTTTCGAATACA
The DNA here is from genome assembly GCF_963993115.1 of Abramis brama. Lineage (NCBI taxonomy): Eukaryota > Metazoa > Chordata > Actinopteri > Cypriniformes > Leuciscidae > Abramis > Abramis brama. The sequence goes on from NC_139971.1 coordinate 31,478,962, forward strand.
TTGTATTCAGACATACTCTTTTTGTCATACTGTTTTTTTCACAGCCAATATAGTAAGGAAGTATTCAATTTCAGGCGCAGCGTTTTACAGACTAAAATATATGCTGATGAAACTTTTGTGTCTTTTATCCTTTCTCTGTGGACTTTGGGTCTGGAGAAGTTTTGACCCAGATTCTCCTCAAGACATCCCAGCTAACAGGGAACGTTCTCAGAATTTCGGCTAACATTCTGGCAAGGTTCTATCAAAGTTATGAACAAATGTTCTTCCAGTAACATCAATAGAACGATTGTGTTATCGAAGTTTGTGATATTTAATATTGTTCTTAAAACGTTAGCACAAAAAAAAAGTATACCTTGATGAATGGAATATTACCATAATGTTTGCATAACCATATATATATATTTTTAAACATTTTAAAAACTGGATGATTTGAACATTCTGAGAACATTGTGTAATAACATTTTCATAACTTAATAAGAACATTAGCAAAATGCTCTTAGAACATATTTTTGTTAGATGGGATGCTGGCAAATCACTTTTCTTGAATAATTTCCTGTGCGAGCAAGAAGGTACACAACTTTGGCCAAAAGGACGAGGATTTTGTGGTATCCTTCGTAGTTTTTATCATTTTATCATCGTGTGATAATGTGTGGAAATGAAAACACCTACATCAGCCGAAGCTTTGATTACATGTGAAAGGTCTTTGACAGCTTATTTGTGGTCATTAGCACGTATCGTTATAGATAACATGTTAATTTGCATAATGTGTTTTTAATGGCACGCTAATGACATTGAGAGGAGGCTAATTGGGTGAAGCACTGTGTGTGTATCAGTTTTCTTACAATATAATACTTATGAACAAGTGTCTAGGCCACACCCCCTTTGCAAACTTTCAGGCTGTCTGATTAATGGCAGTGTAAAAGGTCTTAGAAATAGATTCCAGAAATGAAATATCCATTTGTTTTGTGTCAATATGAATTGCCAGTTCATGCAAGTCTCTCAGAGTGTGCTGTCGAAAATAAATGAAGGGTTGTCAGAGCCGTGATGCTGCACAGCAGACAACACCAAAAAAAAAGTCAATGGCATTGACTTACTTTCTGAACTCCAATAGTAACCATCTGTGACAACTACCAACCACCTAGTAACACCATAGCAACCACCCAGAATACCTTAGTAACTGCCTAGCAACACCATAGCAACCACCCAGAACAGCCTAGCAACACCCTAGCAACCACCCAGAGCACCTTGGAAACCGCCCAGAACACCATAGCAACCGCATAGTAAAACCCTAGGAACCGTGTCGAGTTTTGCCACTGCAAGCACCACTCACATTTTCTTCAGGAAATGTACATTCTAGTTATTATTATTATTATATGCAAGAAAATGTCACACTATTCAGATTCTTGTACTTTGCAAACTTGCATGTGTCTTTATATTATTTTCAGTTACAGAAGATTTTTTTTATTATTATATACAAGATAATGTCATACTTTTCTGATGTTTGCACTTGGCGTATAAAGCTGCTCTCTTATCCAGTGGCTCAAAGCTATTGACTGCATTTTCAGCCTTTGTGACACACTCCAGGCCAGAAAAAAATGTCTCTAACAAATGCCAGCTGATTTTACAGGAGAATTACAAACTATCCACTTGCGCATCTGAGTCAGGATGTAAGGTATTTGTACCCAGAGTAGCGTGATGGTAATCTCATGCTAGCTTGTTTCCGGGAGCTTGTCCTCGTGAATCAGAGAACATTTCCCTGGGATGCGTTGTGATGGAATGTTGATAAGATAGAATTGCTTTGTGAAAGGTGCTTTTTGCTGTCAGAAGGGAATAGAAGGGGGCACAATGGAGCAAAAAGCAGTTTACTTTTTTTGGTCTCAACTGGTCTCAAAAATAAATAAAAAACATGTTTGTACATAAATTGTTTACAAAAATAGTTTAAAAATAATGTATTGCTGCTGTGGGAGAACTTTCTATTTAGTAAAGAATCCTGAAACAAAGCAGATATTTTAAACTATTTAAATATTTCACAATATTACTGGTTTTTACTGTTACTATTTACGCATATGTATATATATATATATATATATATATATATATAAATGCAGCCTTGGCATAAATGAGCATAAGTCCTTTCTCTTTTCTCTTTTTTCTTTTTTCCAAAAAAATCTTACAGACGGTAGTGTATGGGTAAAATTTTAATCAAATATTGTTTTCTTTTATTCTTAAATATAAACTTACTAAAACATGTTATTAAAGAAAGAAGAATCATAAACATTATACAGTCACTCGTAAAATATGCTATGTGTCTTTATTCCCCATTTCTGTTTTTGCTTTAGTGAGCAACTCCAATTTTTTTAACCCCTTAGGACAGGAAAAAGCTTTTTGGAAAGGTATCCGAGTCAGCAAGACTTTTCAGAAAAAAAATTAAATCCCCCTCCTCTGTTTTGAAAGAGTCTCTATGGGTTTCCTAAAAGCAGTAAAGCCAGAGAACTTGGCATTTTATTTCAAGTCTGTAAATCTGTGACTCAATTTTAGATTTCAGCACTACTGCAACTATTTTATCCAATCGTGTATACGCACATGCTTAGTTGTTCTGGGGGTCACGGTTGAGATGTCACATGGTTAACCAATTACAAAAGGCTCATTACTCTTAGAGGTGTCGTTGCAGGTCATTTATCCCTCCTACATGTTTCAGGCACTCTTTTTGCTCCATTTCTTCTTATTCCACTTTCAGCTTACCTTCCTGATAACCCGTCCACACTCTGTAGTGCTAATGCTTGAGGTAATGTTGCTTAAAGGTCAAAAACCTGGTCTGGGAATCAAAAGGTTGTAGGTTCGAACGCCGCAAGGGGGTAATCCATGAGCTGTCAGCATTGTGTTCTTGAGCATACATCGGTTGGTCTAATGGGGATTGTCCCTGCAATAAGTGGACAAATAAACTGAAAGACATTTAGAAATCCTTGAGTTTCGATACAGTTCAAAAGCACGACCCATTCCAAGAGTGTATGTAATGGTCATGTGTGCCCCTCAGGTTCGCTGTGTTGAGAGACCCGGCAGACTGGCTGATCGTGAACCCGTTCAAAGGCAACGTCACCACCAGGGCCATACTGGACCGCGAGTCTCCACATGTTCACAACAACCAGTACACTGCTCTATTCATGGCCACAGATAACGGTAGGGCTTTTTTTTTCTCTAACACACATACATTTACTTACATTTTCAAACACACTGAAACATACAATATTGATACATCAATAAAATGTGAATTATTTACGTATGAACACCTTTTAGAAATACAAATGTGTACGAATCCTTATTTATCAATATTAAAATCTAGAGCTGTCAAAAAGTAACCTTGGGTACGGAAATTTTAAAATCGTGACACTTTGAGCGATATTGAGCGGAATCGTAAACACCTCTGATTGGCCATTGTGTTCACGCACTCATCAGATATGCCTGTAATTAAATGGCGCCAAAACGCAACATAAATTCCCAAAAGTAATAAATTTTATTTGTGTGCTGTAATCCACATCTTTACAATCCATACGTTTGCGAGACCCAAATTCAAGACCTTCATCTCAATCGCTTCTCAGCAGTGACCGCAACCGTCAAAAATCCTGCGATCATTGCAAATAAAAAAATGCCGCCAAGGAAGCTTTACAACATGTTTTACAGCAGTGATATATATATATATATATATATATATATATATATATATATATATACATATATATATATATATATATATATATATATATATATATATATATATCAAAATAAAAGTCCTTCAACAAAACTGGGGAAACAGTTTTGCTCTTCAAACAATTTGCTCTTCAATAAGGATTTGTACAATGAAACAGTGGTTTCAAAATCAAGTGCTCAGCACATTGAAATGTTTCTGAAATGTCAGATCAAGCAGCATGATATTAAATGCAATAAATAAATAAATTTTTACTTTTGTCACCTCACTTGTCATCGAAACTAAACACTATCACGGTGAGCCCATTTTATAGTATTCTCTTTTCAAGTCATCAGCCACGGATTATTCTCCCACCACTGGAAATTACACGCTTCTGCAGGTCGGAGAACACAGTTGTTACATTAGTGCTCTCTGGGTAGTGTAGTAATTTCTCTCACTTGGCATAAACAACATTTAATTAACCTCTGAATGAGTCACTTCTCAATGTCAAATCTTCTGACGGGGACACTTGGAGGGATTAGAGTAAGAAGGAATGTTCTCTCTTTCTCTTTCTCTCTCTCTCTCTCTCTCTCTCTCTCTCTCTCTCTCTCTCTCTCTCTTTTTGTTTGTCTGTAGGAGGTTGGATTTGGCATTTGAGAGATGACAGATCCATTAAAGGAAACAAGCCAACCAAAACACTTCTCAAAAGTGCTCATTTTTGCAGCTTTTAAATTTGTGATTTCATACTGTGAGAATTCATGCTTTCAAGGGGGCTAAATGCACTTTTCCTCTCTCTATGTACATCCCTGTGTTTGAAATAGCACACAAATACTACTCTTATTATTTTTGGGGTAACACTTTACATTCACAGTACATTTACCATTCAAAAATTAATTATGGTAATTCAAATACACTGTAAAACATTTCTAACCCTCCCAAATCAAAAATTTCAAGTGACCGATAACATCTAAATTTTTCAATTGGCCCAAGTGAACTTCTTGTTGCAATAGTCTGTTAACATTGGCTCAATGAGAAATAATACTTCAGACTAATTGAAAAATTTAGATGTTATCGGTCACTTGAAATTTTTGACTTGGGGATGTAATTTTTTTTTACAGTGTAGTAATAGTATATTACAATTCAAAATAACTGTTATATATAAATTCAATGTTATATATTCCAAATTTTATATATATATATATAAGTATATGTTTATGAATACCATCAACTGAATGCATAATATTGAACGTTAATGAATCTTGCACAATAAGTCCTAGTTGGAAACTGTTTAAAAATACTAGTACCTAGAAACATTTAGCAATTTCAAATACTTAAAAAAGTAGGCGGTATACAGTATATATACTGTATACTAGTATTTTATTTCAAACATTGCCTCACTCTATTTACAGTATATCTCTCTCTTTCCTCCTTATATTCTCTTCACATATAATTTAGTCACAAGGTCTGGATGAGATGTGCTCATTTCAGAATATGTATATGCGGCACTGTTGACTCTGAGCAGTCTTCCTGTCATCACCACCCTCCCTAATTCACACTCTTTCTCTCTCTCTATCTCCTTCTCACATGAGGGAATTGGGGAGTGTGAGAGATGTTGATTTTAGGCTAAATTGCTTTCTGTGATCGTGAGGAAAGCTAGATTGTGAGGCCAGAGAAATGCAAGTGGCTTCGTTTGCGTTGGGGAGTATATCAAGGCAGGTGAACCCCACAGCAAAGAGCAAATAACATATAAGAATGCCACAGCCCAGACATCAATCTGAGTATATATGCAAATCCAAGTTTAACTTAAGATCGATAACGGTTAGATTTTTTATTTATTTCATGCTCGTAATAAGTTATTAATCATTGTTTGCTGAGGTTTCAAAAAGGTTACGGTGACTTGCGGCTATGTGTCATATTTCAGAGTTGTTATTTGCATTGAGATGTAGACATTTGAGATGCAGACCAGAGGCTTATTTAAATAAATGTCAAATGTCCAAAAATAAGTTTTACTTTGAGGTCACTTACTGCATTATCTTTCTCCGTTTACTAGTTCAACTGAGTTCACTTAGTGGGAAAGGATATCTTATTTTTAGGCGCTATTAAAGTCACAATGAAATCAAAATGAGCTATTTAAAAAAAATTACAGAATGATGCAGTGTTTAGTATAAATGATTTATCCGTGAACATCATTATTTTTGTTTTGTTTTTTAATTCATGTGCATTCATAATCTTTAATCAAAAACACTATCACCTCCCCCTCCAAACAACATCTTCATGATGTTTGTTAGTCCAGTTAGTTTGTTAGTTTGTTAGTTAGTTAGTTAGCAACGCCCAACTTCCTACGAAATCAAGTCCCGTCCTACATTTTTTTACTGATTCTTTAAGCCGTTTCAATCAGATATACATCAAAATGAGGCTTGCCACTTGCCTTGCCTTGCCTTGCATCTTCCATCATAAAATGGCCCTGATATGTCACTAGACATTAAGAAATCATGTTCATTTCAAATACTTATATCACTGACAACAGTAGTTCGGCCAGGATATTGTCATTTAAAAAGTGAAGTTGCAGCCCTCAACTGATGTTGATGTTGTCATGTTGTGTTTTGGCCTGAAGCGCCACCCTCCACCTATTCACCAATCACGAAGTCAGTAGTGTTTCAGCATCCGGGTTGCCAGCTCAGCTCTAGTTACCACAGCTGCAGCTACAAACGTTCGTGCTGGATCCTGCAGCCTATCTGGCAACCTCGAGTCAGGGGGGAGGGGGAGGGGATACACTGCTCTACAGTAATTTGAAAGTGATTGCAGTACCAGTTTTGGCCACAATCTTACATACGGCTCCTTTAAACGGATAGTTCACCCAAAACTCTTAATAAACTCTTAAATAAAAGGGTTTCATATGACTTGTGCACTGTATTACAAGTATCTTGAATGATGAATGATGTATGATGTATTTTATGATGTACATCAGCAAATTATTCTTTTGAATCTTCTTTCAAATTCTTTTTTTGTTTTCTTCTAATTAATCATTTTATCAGTTTTGTAGTTTAGATAATGAAAATATGATTTTGGACTTGATCTTCTTGACTACAACACTGCATTTTATCCAGTTGATAAAACCAATTAGAAGGATTTGGATAATCAGTGAATAATGACTAATAGTCAATAATAATGGGCCCTATTTTAACAGTCTAAGCACATGGTCTAAAGCGCACGGCGCAAGTGCACTTAGCGCGTGTCCGAATTCACTTTTGCTAGTTTAATGACGATAAAAATGGTCGGCGCGCGGCGCATGGTCTAAAAGGGGTTGTCCCTATTCTCTTGTCCCTATTCTCCTAACAATCAGATTGTAACTTCCCATTCCCTCTAAAAGCCAGTTGCACTCGCACCATGGCGGGTTGCTATTTACATGGCGGAATTTACAAGCGGAAAGACTGAACGCTTCTCCAGAGAGGAAACGAATTTGCTCGTGCACGAGGTTAAAGCGTGGATTCCACCATATATTTATGTACACAATTTTAATCTTTTACATCCTTTTATTTTTAATATTTGGCTAGTTTGTATGCTGCTGCGCATCCCTGTGTGTGTAATAAGCAGAGTGGAAGAGCATTGTGGACCCGCCTATAGGCGCATATCACTAATGCAAAAATAAAAAAACTGCGCCATTGACTTTAGACCATGTTTTTGTTGGTCAATGGCGCAGTCTAGCCTATTTCAATTGCCTCACAATAGCAACGCACCAACAATGCGCCTGAACACACCTTGTTTTCAGACCAGCATGCCCATGGGCGCACAAATAGGCGCAAATGCATTTGCTATTTAAACAACGTGGCGCAGGACCTGAAAATGATAACTGCGTCGGGCTGAAACTAGCAAAAAACACTTGCACCACATTTCGCCAGGTGTATGATAGGGCCCTTAATTTTCTCCCAAGTTATTGAATGTCTTTAGAAGACCTGGAGTCTCGCACACAAAACTTAGGCACCATATTGATGATCCTTTTCTGTTGCTTTTATTGTTATTTTAAAGCTTAGAACCACAAGTATTCATTTATTTTCACTATATTTAAAATAGTGACTAGGTTATTCTTCAAAATATAACGAAATGTGAAAAATATGAAAAGTCATAGAGGTTTTGAACAACATGAGGTTATGTGAATAATGGATGGATGAACTATCCCTTTATCTTTCTCTGAGTAAATAGAAAAGCTTGTCTTTTAGATATTTGTCTTTGATATATTATTATGGTGAGGACTTGTGTCAGTGCTTCAAACAGAGTGTTAACAGTATGCTTTTCTTTTGTGTGTCTGTACGGCTGTATGTACAGCGCTGCATTTTACACCGCCTGTGTTTCCCTGGTATCCCAGGCAGATCTAGTCTATCACAGACTCCCTATTCTGTGGCAATCTGTCCGATGATTGCATGACATGAAAGTCACACTGGTCACTAACAGGCTATCGATCTAGACTGGAGTCCCATGTCTTTATTTCAAGGGCTCAGATGAGTGTTGCCTCTCTATCTCTCTCTCTCTCTGTCTGACCGCTGACCACAGAGAAGTGGAGAGCGTTGATTGAACAAGAATGATAGAAGGGAGAGGGAAAATGAGAAGATGCTGAACTGATAGAAAAGAGTGCAGATAGGACTAGGTGGAGACAGAGTCGATGTAGCTTAGTCTGTGTGCACTTGTAGTCTGTTTTCTACCCATGTGTGTTTACATGTACAGGTATGACTACATGCTAAATGAATAGTTCACCTAAATGTAATTCTTGAGATCACTTACTCACCCCCATGTCAATGTAACCCTCATATTAATTAATTTTTATTTTATAAAGCCCATATGAAAATGAGAGACAACATGTCTTTGCTTTTATTCTTTACATATACTATCATTTAAAAGTTTTGGGGTCGGTAAAATGTTTTTAAAAGAAATCTCTTCTGCTCACCAAGGCTACATTTATTTGATCAAAAATACAGCGAAACAGTAATATTGTGAAATGATCAAACGCCATTACTCCAGTCTTCAGCACATGATCCTTCTAATATGCTGATTTAGTAAAAAATGTCTTCTTATTATCAATTTTGAAAACAGTTGTGCAGCTTAATATTTTTGTGGAAACGTTTTTTTTTTTTTCTGAATTCTTTGATTAATAGAAAGCTCAAATGAACAGCATTTATAATTAAATAGAAATGTATTTTAACAATGTGTAGACTTTACTGGCACCAATGTATTGCATTCTTGCTGAATAAAAATATAAATTTCTTTAAAAAAAAATCTTTCCAGAATTTGACATTTATCTGTGAGGAACAAAGACCAATTTCATGTAGCCTGTAGATTTAACTTATGTTGCTTAATAGCAAAAATGCAGGCAAGTTGTTCCAAACCTGTATGAATTTCTTTTTTCTGCTGAATTTGGAACAACTTGAGGGTAAGTAAATGATGACAGAATTTTCATTATGGGGTGAACTATCCCTTTAAGTCCAGAACACAAACTAAAATTTTACAATATCAGTTTGGAACAATCAGTCCTACCAACCTCTAACCTTGAGTTGGAGTAAATGGATCCATTTTGCAGCTCCCAGTGTGTGAAGTTGCAGACTCACTGGAGTGGTGGGGAGATGCTGAAGTGCAACACTTCTCTGAGCCTGGATGGCTAAGTCTTGTCTGTCAGCCTGGGGTTAATGATTCAAGTCCTTACAACACCTGCTGGAACCACACCATGCTCAGAAGCGTGGAGATGGAGGGACTGTGCTATTTCAACATGGGCAGAGGTTCTGTCATTTAGAGGGCCTAATCAGTTGTTTCGGTGTGAGACACAGGCAGATTTTTCTTCTGTTCCTTCATTCCCCACTGTGCCAGCAGATGTTCACCCATTCCATCACTCTTCAGGGAGTGTGTATGTGTGTGTGTAAACCGCCCACCATGTTTATGTCCTGTTTCCTATGGAAGGTTGGTTATCTGTATAAAGTTAGCTTTCTTTCTAGAACATTTTCTAATGTTCATTTAGCCCTTGTCCTTTTTTGTTTTTTCTTTTTCTTTTTTCCCACGAAGAAGCTACATAACAGAGATTTACATATACGTATTCCACAAGACAAAATAATAACGAAATGTACACAAATTATTGTGTTTAAAAGTTTACATATTTTTTTCCTGTTTTGCCTCAGTGATCGTTTGCTAGAGCTGGGATTGGATATGGATTTCCTGATTAGATTTAATTTAATTCTATTTTATTATACAACATTGTGCAAATACTCACAATGCAACCAAATACAGAAATGTGCTGCAAATACTCACAATGCAATCAAATACAGAAATGCGCTGCAAATACTCATAAAGCAACCAAATACAGAAACACGCGGCAACTCACAATGCAACCAAAATACAGAAACCCTCTGCAAATACTCAACGCAACCAAATACAGAAACACGCTGAAACTCACAATGCAACCAAAATACAGAAACGCGCTGCAAATACTCACAACACTACCAAATACAGAAATGCAACCAAATACAGAAACGTGCTGCAAATACTCACAATGCAACCAAATACAGAAACGCGCTGCAAACACTCACAACGCACACAACTGGCTGGGACCACTTATTGTTCAATGTCTACTTGTCAGTGGTGTTGTCCATGAACTGAAAGGTGAATTGTTTGTTTATTTTAATAAACGTTTCTGCGTTTCTAAATTTGGTTGCATTGTGAGTATTTGCAGCACATGTGTTGGCAGACTGATGAAGATGATATCTTAATTTGATGGTGTTTTTTTTCTATTTGCATGTGTTTTCTTCAGTTGCGATGCGTTGAGCTCGCTAGGCCACCGTACATATAAGGCAAAAAAATAAATCACAACTTGCTGCTTATAGAGTGAATTTGCTCCCTCCTTTACATGAAGAATATGTCTTATTGAATAAGCCTCCTATGTAGGGCACATCTTCCTGCCTCTAGACATCCAGTATCACCATTAAATATGCCCTGGAAACAAAATAATGTCACGTAGCTCAACACCACTCCTCTAAGAAGCATCATGCTGTTGTCGCATGCTGTGCTTTCATGTTATGTCACAGTTGCCCACATCTTTGCATTTTATTTAAAAACTCATCTGCTGATGTTCACTTGTCATTTAGGGCAGGCAATGTATTATCAGGAATGTTGCTGCACAATATAAAAGGCTCTTTATGTATGCATGAGAGGTTTGCTTGGAGCATTAGCATATACCGCTGAGACCTTTGAACATCCGCATTGTGGAGGGAGGAACTGTATTCATCGCTCCAGTGCTACCAATCTAGCTCCGAGGCATTTGTTTGGATAACATGCTGTTTTCTTGTATTCGGCCTCCACACCTGCCCTAGTTTTGCACAGAGATTGTTGTGAAGTCCTTGCTAATTTAAGGTCAAATCTTTGCATTGTTGTAGCCAGTGTATTCAAATTGGTCAAACCTCCAGGGAAAGAAAGACATTATGAGCCTATATAACAAATGATTTTAACTTAATAGTTCTTAAGATAAATTTGAATTTGATAACGTGTAAGAATGTGCAGTTCTTGAAAAACTTCTTACATTCTTAAATATTTTCTTAAGAACTTTTTCTTAAGTATAACAAAAATGTTGGTCTATAAAATTCTCATTTATTATAGGAATGTTTTGTGAATGTGGTGAGCATCTTATGACTGCAATGCCATTCAGGTGAATAGAAAGCTTGTTGTAATATTCTATTTATATCGTTCAGAATTTCACTTATATTTTTAGATTTCATTCATTTTTTACCAATTGGTCCAGAGAAGAGTAACAGTTAAGGGAAGTCCTTGTATACTTGCCTGTGGCACTGTCATGTCCATAATTGGTGCTCTCCAATTTAGAGACTTTCCTTTTAGAGGAGAACTCAAAATGAGGGACAGATGTCGGCAGAGAGGTGTTTCTTCCAAGCAGATCCTCTCTCACTATACTTTGAAGAATAATGAAGATGTTCAAGGGCCCTCAATACTGTAGCTATATCCAAGAGCTATAATGGTGCCATAATGAGATCAGAAAGCCAAGGACCTCACAGTTCTTACCATCCAAAGCTTTGGTTTCTCCACTGCTTCTCTTGACAAACTCACTCTGCCCTCTCAACAGTCAAAACATCTTTCTACTTCCTCTGGCTCTCAAGGGCCATAAGATAAAAGGAGGGTGGACTTCTGTGCAGGAGACCGTTGCTTTTTGAGATCAAAGAAACTTGGGAAACTTGGAAAAGGTGTAGGTGTTGCCTGTTGTAGATTGTCCAAGGCTTGTGGAGAGCAAGTGTTTTGGTTGGTTGCTTTACCAAGTTAATAAGACAGAAAAACACAGGAAAGCGCCGCACACTCTTAAATTATTGTGCCCTGTCTGCTGGCCTAAATTGACACTGATTGGTTTTTGCAGACACTACGGCATCTGATTTGTCTCTGGACTTTGAAGTCTGAAATGCTGTTGGAAGAACATCCTTGTCTCTAATAACACAACTCCTGTCACGTCCACTTGTTTGGCTTTCAAGGGGGAAATAGAGCTTAATCACACATCCTCTCTTCAAACTAAAGGGGACTTTGACGTAAAGAATAATGCCAGGCCTTGATTCAATATTATATACTGATGAAAGGATGGTCTAGGCATTGTCAAAGCAGAGTTAGAGAGTTCCTTCACTCCAGGTTTCTCATTAAATGGAACCCAAGAGGCTAATCAGAGGCTTTTGTTCTAAAGGGACTTGCAGGTTTAATCGGATACTCATTGTCAGGTTCCAGCTGAGCTTCCTGTGAAGCAAGAGGGCCTGATTTTAATTGCAGATCAATTGTCTCCCTGGTTAAAGGGATAGTTCACCCAAAAATGAAAATTACCCCATGATTTACTCACCCTCAGGCCTTCCTAGGTGTATATTACTTTCTTCTTTCAGACGAATACAATCGGAGTTATATTAAAAAAATGTCCTGGCTCTAAGCTTTATAATGGCAATTAATTGAGGATGATATTTTGAAGCCCAAAAAAGTGCATCCATCCATGATAAAAGTGATAAAAGGGGTTAATAAAGGCCTTCTCAAGCGAAGCAATGTGTTTGTGGAAGAAAAATATCTACATTTATAACTTAAAGGGTTAGTTCACCCAAAAATGAAAATTCTGTCAGTAATTACTCACCCTCATGTTGTTCCAACCCCGTAAGACCTTTGTTCATCTTTGGAACACAAATTAAGATATTTTTGATTAAATCTGAGAGCTGGATCACTCCTCCATAGGCTTCTAAGACATTATAACTTGCTGGCCCAGAAAATGTATTAAAGACATCGTTAATATAGTCCAAGTGACTACAGTGGCTCAATCTTAAGTAAGCGACGAGAATACTTTTTGTGCTAAAAACAAAACAAAAATAACGACTTTATGTCTGTACAACACAGATGCGCTGCGCAGTTATACTACGTGAAATAACTCGAGGCCCAGAGAGAAGGAAATGAAAAGTGGAATAAAGTCATTATTTTTGTGGGGGTTTTTTGCGCACAAAAAGTATTCTCGTTGCTTTATAAACTTAAGATTGAGCCACTGTAGTCACTTGGACTATATTACCGATGCCTTTAATACATTTTCTGGGCCAGCAAGTTATAATGTCTTAGAAGCCTATGGAGAAGTGATCCAGCTCTCAGATTTAATCAAAAATATCTTAATTTGTGTTCCGAAGATGAACGAAGGTGGAACAACATGAGGGTGAGTAATTACTGACAGAATTTTCATTTTTGGGTGAACTAACCCTTTAAACGCCTCTCGCGGTTCAAACAAACAAGGCTGGGCAACAAACTCAAGGTCCCACGACATTTCTCTTTAAAAATTCTCGTTTAGACACTAATTTGTGACTGGTGTTTTGTTTTGCTCTATCCTCTATGCTTCCGCGTTCGCCAATGCGTCATGTGTCAGGTCAAGGGTTACTCTTTGGGTCCCCATGTGAAAAACAGCTTTAATTTCATACATAATTTTGTTTTTAAAAATGTAAAAATGCAGAAATAGAATATACAGTTTGTACAGTATAAAAAATCATTATGTCTATGAAATGTCCCCATAAAACATGAAAACCCAACATTTTGTGTGTGTGCGCGTGGGTGTGTGTGAAAGAGAGAGAGGTCATCAAATGTTAATGGAATCCATTGTTAACATGACGATCCACTAAAAATCACTTTGAGACCAGTTAGCATCCTGTGTCATTTAATTTTGCATCCAAGCTTAGTAAATTACTCTGTGAATTATTTCTTATACTTTGCCACTAGCCATACGCTTTAGAATAGATGGAGTAGCCAGAAACTACCGGAAATCGTTAATTTTCAGTAAGAACTGGTCATTTGTGTTGCAGTGTGCAAAAGTGCCTGAAGGCGATGCGACAGAGTTGAGCAGAGTTTAACCGAAATACAATGACTTCCAATGTGAATGCAGACAGTGGAGCTCAAGTGTCCAGTTAGGTAGAAATTGCTGTAGAGCGTGGCAATAGAAAAGCCTGGATTTCCAGGGAATGCACAAACTGATAAAATATATACCTTGAGTGCAATGTAAGTTGTTTTAGATAAAAAGTCTAGCCAAATGCATAAATACTTGGTGGTTTTCAACTTTGCTAAAGGTCTGAAAATTTTGTTTAAGAGTGTTTTCTCTGATTTCTATGCTTAATATAACTTTACTGCATTTACCTTTAGGCATTTAGCAGATCATTTTATGATCAGGAACAGTGCAAGAAATTTATCACAAGAGTCAACAATATTTGTTACACAATGCCAAGTACAGAATACAATAGTATACAAGTTATAGAGCAAAAGTAGAGAAAGAGATAACAATAATTTATTCTGCTTCTGCTTCTGAGTCTATGCCAGCCCATATAACCATATGAGAAATAGTTGTGAAATTTGGCACAAAGATAAAGGACAGTCTGAACAATAACCATAACAATTTTGGACTCTCTATCTCAATCCCTCTAGCGCCACCAACTGTCCAAATTTGCACTTACATTTATGCTAATGACTTTTGAACAGTAAGTAATTCAGTAAAAACAGTACTGACTTGGCTCCCCCTCTGACTTGGCTCAAGACAATTGGACTGCTGTGACATAATTTTTCATCGTGAAATTTTTGACTTTTCCAAAAAAACTAAATTTTAGAACTGGTAGGTCAGACAGATATTGAGTGAAAGAGAAAGAGACGGTGAACAGACAGAAACGAACAGCAATACAGACAGAGACACACTTGGTATTAGCCCAAGCTGTTGGTAGTCAATTGGTCCATCTTGCAGAAAAGCATCAGGTGGAACAGACGCTATGGGCCAGTGGGTCAGTACCAAAATAAAGCAACTCCCTGAACCGAGGGTCTGTCTTTTGGGTCTGAGGGGATGAGATAGGGTCCTGTACTGTCACAAAATCATTAATGCAACCAAAGGCATCGTTCCCCGACCTGTCATTCAAACTTTACCTAAACAAGGATGGTAGATGTCAGATATTTTTTTTCTGGGTGTTTCTTCAGCAATGGCTACTTTCTTTCTCAGTGGACTTTCACAGGTTTACATTTTGTTTTTGTTTTTTTGTCCACTAACAATGTCCAACAGTTTATATAGGCATCACTGGTTAAATATGAATGTTGAATATGAATGAATGATTTTTTTGTTGTTGTTGTGTTTCATTGTTTTTTGCTAGCCATAATATTGGAACAGTTTTCACAGCTATAGAAAAAATGTAAAAGTGTTTTATAATGCCGAGAGGAAAGACAAAGAACAGTTTTGTATTTGATTGTGAATCTGCTCACGAACTGCTGAGGCTGAAAAACGATCTCTTCCATATCAACAATGTTTAGCGATGCATTAGGAAGAAGTTTAGAGAAGAGGGAATTGGATCTCAGCAAAGTCAGACAAGATATGAGCCTATATATATATCAGTGAACCATGACAAAGGGGAAAATAAATCACTCTCATTATGGATGGGAAAGAAGACTGCATCCGAAACATCCAGCCCCATTACATGCTGCATATGTAATAGACATATTTATGCAAACAACTCTTTCTTATCCTTGTCTCATGAATATCTTTTATGTCAATGCTGCATGTTAAACAAAGCGGTGTGTGCTCAACTATTCATGAAATCTGCTGTATATTTCAGCTCACGTTTACCTTAATCAATACTGATGTTACAGGGGTCGCCGGTTTATAAGATGAAAGTTATTAAGTGATAAACTGTGCTACTGCTCAGTTCTAGAACACTTTATGGTGCATCTAAATGTGTGTAATAGGCCTTCAATGTGAGTTAGAGGAGGAGGGAGCTCTTAGCACTGCTGAAGATGATTATGATGATGATGATACTGATGAAGATGGTAAAAACTAGAGCGATCAAGCGAGGAAATGTGTTTTTTTCTCAGTGAAGACAAATAACGTTAATGTTTTCTAACCACGTACAGCAATCGTGTGGAAATGGGGAGGATTTTTTCATTCCCTCATGCATACATGTCTTCTCTGAGTCCCACAGCACACATAGGAAAGCGTTGTGGCTTGTCGGAGGTTTAAAATCATTGGTTACCCGTAAGCCAATCACATAACGTTTGGTTATGGCGTGTGTTATGCGCATGCTCAGCCGCATCTAACTTCCACTGTAAACACATGTATGATGTGAAAACAAAACCATCGAGCGAAATACCGGAGTGAACATGGCTGTGAACGACTTTTGCAGATTATGTGAAGTAAATCTACGCATCCACGGTACAGTCAGCGTCTACGTCACGGCTTTCAGCCCGCCCTCTGTTCGTTGATTGGCCGGCTGTTTTCAGGCCGGGGGAAAACGGAAAGCTATTACGCTTTCTCAGACTGAATACAGAAGCGAAATGAAATTGAGCGGAAGTAGGAAGTCTGACGTAGTCAGGCTACGTTTTTTTAGCTTATAGTATGAATATGTTAGCCTTTTGAAGGTTATGAATAAGCTGGTGTGTTCCAAAACAATGACAAAATTAGCATTTAGGAGATATAAGCATTCAAAACTTACAGTCTCTCACTTCCGCTAAAATGGATCACGGACTTCAGTTCTCTTACGAGAGTTCTCTCGTACTGCGTTCGTAGAACGCTGCGGGAAAAGTCTCTTTTCACGAAATACTGAAGCAAAATTATCCTTAATTTTCATATTTGTAAAACGCATTGCGGCAGTGCACAGCCATGGCGAGACGGCTCGCTCACTCATTGGCTGTTCTGCGGCAACTGCATGAGCCTATCGAGCGAGGGCTGATGCAACATCAGACCAATGAGAGTGCTTCGCGCGCTCCTCGTCACATCCCGCCGAAACGGGTGTGGCCATCCCCTATAAAAGGAGCTCGAGTAGGCTGATTCAACTGATTTTCATCTCTTCAGCGAAGCTCACGCATCGCTGGATCACGGAGAAGCAAGCGTCGTCGAGGCAAGCTTTTCAGCGGGACGAGCCCTTGAAGCCGCTGGCCTTCGCCGCCTTCTACTGCCGTACCTGCTGCGCTTTCCGGCGCTTCATATCCTTTATCTGCTCTGTTCTGTGTGTGTGTGTGCAGTGTTCCCCGAACACTCACCCCTAAAAGAGCCGCGTCTTTTTCAAGATGCCATCCTGTGGCTCGTGCCGAGCCCCGCTCACCGAGGGAGACCGCCATGTTATTTGCGTCTCCTGTCTGGGCGAAGATCACGCAGCGCTCGCGCTCGCTGACGGCGGCTGCCCTCACTGCGAGCTTTTGCCGATGGTGACTCTGCGGACTCGCCTGGCACAGTTCTCCGAGCCTGCGCCCCCCGCCGCGGTGCCGCGCCGTAAGAAGCGCCGCTCGCAGCGGGCCCCGGAACCCACCTCTTCCCGACAAAGCTCGCCGGCTCGCCCGCCAGCTTCACCGGCTTCCCCCGAAGCACTTCCTGATGCTCAGCGCCCGCAGTCTGCCGCCGCTTCATCTGAGGAAGTTGTTTCTGAAGTCGAGTCGGTCGAAAAGGATTCCTGCTCTCTGCTAGCTTCAGGCAGTGAAGACTGGGCGAGCTCTGCGGATCTCACGCCTCCTGCCCGAAAGCCGTCGGCTAGAGCTAGCATCGAGAGGGAGCTCATGCGAGTACTCGCGTTGGCCGCGGCGAGCCTCGGCCTCGAGTGGTCTGCACCGGAACTCCCCTCGCGCACCCGGCTTGATGGTAGCTTCCTCCCTGGTGAGCGCACTTCTCCTGTGTCTAAGCCCGCTCCGTTTCTTCCTGAGCTTCATGAAGAAGTGGCGAAGGCCTGGAACGCTCCCTTTTCTGCACGAACACGTTCGTCTGTATCCCCAGCATTTTCCTCCCTGGATAATGCTCAGGACCGAGGCTACCTCACTCTGCCGCCGGTGGAACAGGCGATAGCAGCCCACCTTTGCCCGCCCTCTGCTGGACGGCGGACTAAGCCTGCGCTGCCGTCAAAAGCCTGCCGCATGACGTCGTCGATGCTCGCGCGGATCTTCTCCGCCGCTGGGCAGGCGGCATCGGCTCTCCACACCATGGCCACGCTTCAGGTTTTCCAAGGCGATCTCCTCCGCAAACTGGACGAGATAGGACCTGAAGCTATCTGCATCGCGGACCTGAGAAGCGCGTCGGATCTTTCCCTCCGCGCTACCAAGGCTGCAGCACAAGCCATGGGACGCTGTATGGCTTCCGCTACCGTAGCCGAGAGGCATTTGTGGCTGACGCTCACGGAGATGGCTGATGCAGAGCGCAACGCGTTCCTCGACGCCCCGCTATCCTCCGCTGGCCTTTTTGGATCTTCTCTCTCCGAGCTCGTGGAGAGATTTTCCGAAGCCCAAAAAGCGTCACAGGCGTTCAAGCACTTCCTGCCGAAGCGCCCCAGTTCTGCAGCGGGCCGTGAGAAACAGGCCCCTCGGAGCTCACAGCCTCAGCCCCCGCCTTCGGCCGCCCCCTCACAGCGACAGCAGCGCAGCTCACGCCCTCGCTCTCGCTCTACTAGCCGCCGCCCCACTCACCGCGGGCCGCGACCAAGGGTTGTGTTGAAGCCGGAAGCCCCAAAGAAATCCTAGCACGCCTAGGAAAGCGCAGGTGTGTAAGCCCCGTTGCGACCGGGCCCTCACCAAAGCGCACCGCTGTCTCAGTCCCAGGAATTGCGACTGCTTCAGCGTTCTCAGCAGAGCACAAGCCCGCACAGCTGCCCGCTTGCCTGCACACAAAAGCCGTTTTTACGGCTACCCAGATAAATCCCGAAAAGAGTGTATTTTCTGGTGTCCCGGCCATGGCCGATGGTGCTATAAATGTAGTGTTGATGCCCACTTCTCTGTGCCCATCTCTACACACAAGCACAGCCCTGCACACAGGGCCCGTACTCATAAGATCGACGCAGTTCGATCGCGCCCCAAACATAGTCAAAGTGCCCACTTCCCAGTGCCCACAAACACTATGTCTGGCAAGCCACAGGCTCCCTGTAAAAACGGGACCTGTGCGCGCCCGCTCTGTTCAAGCAGACAGCGCGGCCAAAGCAGTAAACGTGCCCGGTCCCCGCCCACGTTCACTTGTAGGCTGCATGAGACCTTCTCAGACCTCCCCCGCTCAGATAAACACTGTAGCGCGGTCGAGGATGAGCGTTTTGCCCGCTGTATTACGCGCGCTCCCCGCCTCAAATGTCTCAGGCGTAACGCCTATGCTAGCGCACCCCGAAGCGCCGCCGTCGCACAGCGAACAGAGCGCGCTTCGCATCCAACCCCTAGCCGGCCATGCAGACGCATGGGCCGCGCTTCCAGGGGTTTCGGACTGGGTGCTAGACATTATAAAGAGAGGCTTCTCGCTACAGTTTTGTCGACGCCCTCCACGCTTCACAGCGCGCGTCGAAACTACGGTGAATTCAGAAGTAGCACACCTACTTCGCGCCGAAATATCAAAACTGTTGAGCAAAGGGGCGATACAACATGTATCCCAAGCTCAAAGCGAAGGGGGGCTATACAGCAGATACTTCCTAGTCCCCAAAAAGGACGGTGGTATCAGACCCATACTAGATCTAAGACGACTAAACAGAGCTTTAGTGAAACGCAGTTTCAAAATGCTCACGACCAGCAAAATCCTCGCGCACATTCGCCGAGAAGACTGGTTTATGTCGATAGATCTAAAGGACGCGTATTTTCAAATACAGATAGCGTCACGCCACAGGCGATTCTTGAGATTCGCCTTCGAGGGTCGGGCATACCAGTATACAGTCCTGCCATTCGGCTTGTCCCTGGCACCCCGTACATTTACGAAGTGCATGGACGCAGCGCTCGCTCCCCTCAGACTCAGGGGCATGCGAGTGCTGAACTATTTGGACGACTGGCTGATCATAGCTCAATCACGATCTCAGCTCGTGGAGCACAGAACCATGTTACTCGATCACCTCGAGAATCTTGGTATCATGATCAATTGGACGAAGAGCTCCCTGAACCCCAGCCAAACTATATCGTTTCTGGGCATCGTTCTGGACTCTCGTTCTATGACGGCGCAGCTGTCGCAACAGCGCGCGCTGCGCATACAGCACGCAGCGAGGTCCTTCCGCTGCGGTGCGATTATCCCGCTCAAACGGTTTCAGAGGATGCTGGGCCTCATGGCCTCAGCATCATCAGTTCTCCAGCTGGGCCTGCTTCGCATGCGCCCTCTGCAGTTCTGGTTGAAAGCGCGAGTGCCACGCGGAGCGTGGGCACTCAGCCGATTGCGCCTCAAAGTCGATCAAGACTGCGCAGCAGCCCTGAGACCATGGGCGGCGGGCGATTGGTACCGTTCAGGTGTAAGCCTGGGGACTTCCTCGAGAGTGAAAGTGGTGTCTACGGACGCATCCACCTCGGGATGGGGAGCGCTGCTCGAGGGCAGGCCGTTCTTTGGCCTTTGGTCAGAACGAGAAAAGCTCCAGCATATCAACTGCCTGGAAATGCTAGCAGTTCACAACGCGCTGACGCGCTTTTGTCCCCACATCAAGGACCAACACGTCGTAGTCCGCTCGGACAACACGGCCGTGGTGTCCTACATAAATCGCCAGGGCGGTCTCGGATCCAGTTCCCTTTTCAGGCTGGCCGAGCGCCTCCTAATATGGGCTCAGCGCAACCTGCGCTCGCTGAGAGCGGTGCATGTGCCCGGGACACTCAACCTGGGTCCAGACAGGCTGTCCAGGAACAACGTTCCCACGGGCGAATGGTCTCTACACCCACAAACAGTCCGGCTGTTGTGGCAGAGATTCGGCAGGGCGGAGGTGGACCTATTCGCGTCCCCAGAAAACGCTCATTGCCCCGTGTTCTTTTCGAAGAACGACAGCGCACTGTCCCACAAGTGGCCGCACTGCCCGCTATACGCGTTTCCCCCAGTCTCCCTCCTACCTCAGGTGCTGGAGCGAGTCAGGGAAGTGAAATGCCCAGTACTGCTTATAGCACCGTTCTGGGACAACCAAGCCTGGTTTCCAGTCCTGATGCAGTTAGCAGACTCCGCTCCATGGCCAGTGCCATTGAGGAGAGATCTCCTCTCGCAGGCCAGGGGCTCGATTTGGCACCCACACCCAGAGCTGTGGTCCCTTCATGCGTGGACGCTCAACGGTTACCCGTTAGTCTCACGGATGGAGTGCTGAACACCATCACTCAGGCTAGAGCGCCTTCCACCAGGCGGCTTTATGCCTCGAAGTGGTCGGTTTTCTCCAGCTGGTGTACAGCTCGGGGCCTGTCACCCCTCGATTGTGAGGTGACGGAGGTTCTCTCCTTCCTACAAGAGCTGTTGGACAAGGGCAGATCCCCTTCCACGCTCAAAGTCTATGTGGCGGCTATCGCAGCGTGCTCGACAGCAACGCCAGGCCAGTCACTGGGAAGGAACGATTTAGTCATCCGCTTCCTCAGGGGAGCTAGGAGGCTGAATCCCCCCAGACCTCCCTCAGTCCCGGTGTGGGACCTTTCTACGGTCTTGGCAGCCATGAAAGGTCCCCCCTTTGAGCCTATCCAATCTGTCAGCCTCAAACATCTGTCTTTCAAAACGGTGTTTTTGATGGCCCTCGCTTCGGTGAAGCGCATAGGCGATCTGCACGCGCTCTCTGTGAGTCCAACGTGCTTGGAGTTTGGGCCCAATGACTCCAAAGTCATACTCAAACCTAGGCACGGCTACGTGCCGAAATCCCTCAACACTCCGTTTAGGGCTCAGGTTATTTCCCTGTCTGCCCTGCCGGGATCAAACGAGGAAGGGGACTCGAGCTGTCTTTGCCCCGTTAGGGCTTTAAGAGCTTATGTGTCCCGCTCCGCTGCCTTCAGACAGACGGAGCAGCTCTTTGTCTCGTTCAGTGGACGTTCCAAGGGAACGGCTGTTTCGAAACAGAGCCTGTCCAGGTGGGTGGTTGACGCCATAACAATGGCTTATACCACCAAGGGCCTTCAGTGCCCCTTGGGCATTAGAGCGCATTCCACGAGAGGCGTTGCCTCATCGTGGGCCTGGTCTAGCGGGATTTCCTTACAGGAAATATGTACGGCGGCGGGCTGGGCCTCGCCGTCTACATTCATAAGGTTCTACAACCTAGAAGTTCCCGCCCTGCAGGCCAGGTTGTTTTCGGTTTAGCCGAATCAGCTGTCTAACCAGGACACTGATTTCGCAGGCGCACAGCGCCACCGAAGACTTCACCGCACTTGCAAGCCAAGTATTTTCGGTGTATTCGAGTCAGCTGTCTAAACACGGCACTGATATCGTAGACGCACAGCGCCGCCGAAGTTTTCTGGGCAGAATTGTGTAAGACCCATGTTTTTCCCACATTAGCCAGGCTCCCTCCTGCCTATGTGATGTTATATCGCGTCTAGAACGCACCTATTTGGGCGAAAGTGTGTAAGTCCCACATTTCCCACATCAGCCAGGCTCTCCCTGCCTATGTGACGCTGTATCGCGCTTAAGGGCGCATCCATTTGGGCGAAATTACGTAAGACCCACATTTCCCACATTAGCCAGGCCTCCCCCTGCCTATGTGATGTTATATCGCGTCTTAGGACGCAGCTATCTGAGGGTGGTTGTCCCCCCCCCCCCCCCCTCCAGACTCTCCGAAGTCTACCGGGTGATTATGCACTGTATACCTGGACTAGCTTCCAGTGGTCGGTGTTTTCTCATCCCAGCACGCACGGCGTCTTACAAGTGGTTCCCGCAGCGTTCTACGAACGCAGTACGAGAGAACTCTCGTAAGAGAACGTACTCGGTTACTAACGTAACCTCGGTTCTCTCTAGAAGAGGGAACGAGTACTGCGTTCCCTGCCGTGCGCGCGGTTCGCTCTGGTTCGCTTCGGCGATGAAAACCAGTTGAATCAGCCTACTCGAGCTCCTTTTATAGGGGATGGCCACACCCGTTTCGGCGGGATGTGACGAGGAGCGCGCGAAGCACTCTCATTGGTCTGATGTTGCATCAGCCCTCGCTCGATAGGCTCATGCAGTTGCCGCAGAACAGCCAATGAGTGAGCGAGCCGTCTCGCCATGGCTGTGCACTGCCGCAATGCGTTTTACAAATATGAAAATTAAGGATAATTTTGCTTCAGTATTTCGTGAAAAGAGACTTTTCCCGCAGCGTTCTACGAACGCAGTACTCGTTCCCTCTTCTAGAGAGAACCGAGGTTACGTTAGTAACCGAGTACGTTTCTCATCACATCTTCTGTCCAATCAAATGCTCTCTACAATCTAACGCATCCCGCCTCCTATGTTATAAATACCACCTGGCCAAAGCGACTGGTGTTGACACGTCACGGAGCAATATGGGTTGGAGATGTGTATTCGGTTGCGCAAACACTTGAGTTTTATTCCATTTTCCAAATGTACGTTGGTTAAGAATGAAATGGCTAGAATTTATTCACACCTCTCCAATTGAATCCAACGTATCATTAGCGCTCGGATTCACTTCCATGGTGCTGTCAAGTACGAATTGCAGTCTTTGAGGTAAACTAAACGCTATTGGCTATTTGAAAAGGGGGAGGAGCCATTGAATACGTCCCGCCTTAGCTTCCTGTTTCAGTGGAAATCACATCAACGAATCAAGGCACTTCAGTGGGCCTTTAAATAGACTGCAGCAACTAACAATTAGCCAGAACCTCTAATAAATTGCATGTTATTTTATTTAATTGTCTATTCAGAATCATTGGAGAATTTTGATGCTGTATTTATTTTAAAAAAAAATTAAAAAAAATGTGATTCTCAATTTATCCAGAATCATGCAGCTCTAGATTTAAGTATCCAAATGCTTTTTTGAGTGCCAGTATAGGGAGTGAACAGGAGGCCAATGTCCAGAGACAGAAGTAGGCTACTCATGCTACACTGTAAAAATAATTTCCCAAAGATTATTGGAATATGTTTTACAAGAAAATACTATTTATTAATTTATTAAGTAAAAAAAAAAAAAATTCTCACCAAATTATTCCGTGTACAGGAAGTTTCAGGTTGTCTTCAGCATTATTGTTACATACTGGGCCACCTAGACTCCCAGTTTCCCTGAATGACAGATGTGTAAGTCAATTTATTTTTGTCAGCATTGACGAGACACAGATGCAACTGCGGCTAATGAAAGTCCCAGCCACGCTCCTCTTCCCAGCGGGCACACCCTTCTAGTGCATAACCGAGTGATGATGATGATGATGATAGAAGGGAAGAAGACTTACAGTCTCAATATGCACAATAATCCCCTTGTCCAAAGCTAAAATACTTCCATAATCTTTGGGGAGAAAATAAATTGGAGGTCAGTGGCACTATGTTGACGGTTTGTCTTCACCAGACCAAAACTAATCGTGATGCAATAATGTTTCATATTGCTGCTAGCTTTCAGAAAGGATGAAATTGTTTGCTTTTCATCTTTTCAGATGCATTTTTATAATATCAATCAAAATGTGAGAGAGAAAGGCAAAATATATTAATATAAACTACAGTGTGTTTTTGTGCAATGTCTTAATGTAACCTTTATTGCATTTGCCTTTATGTATAAACCTCACTTGGGCAGATAGCAGTGTGGTGCATTAAATATGAATGCATTTTGGTGTCTATATGAGTCACAGATGTGATCTCTCATCCGAACGCTCTCCGTTCCAGTGGAATAACACAATAACATGCTACCAGATACGTCACCGTGACTGATCTACAGACAAACAGAGGCTATATTCATGTTTATTTATAAAAACTGGTTGAGGAAGATTCCAGCTCGCAACCTCTTGCACTTGAGGACAGAAATATTACTCTGAACCACATCAGCTCATGCTCTGGAAGGGTGCCCAAGCTCCCCTGAATATTCTAGAGTCACCCCTGCATGCATCTGGGATTTTTATGTGATCCATATCTTGTGCTTTTAGCTGTTTGGGTCAGAAAGCGGTCAATAGCGGTGGTTATGAACATGAATCTAATCTATATCCAGTCACTGTACTATATACCAAACCAGCTGGTGGTATTTATGTAATACCTGCCTTGAACTTTGCCATCTTTCAATCATTGGTTTGTTCACTGGTCTTGAAAGTGAAGCAATGGATATATTTACGAATGCACACACAAGCCACATCTAAATTTTTAAAGAGTTCATTACTTATAAATCGGATCACTGTTATCGCTCATGGCGGGACGTGTTTTCTTCTGTGAAGCATAGTGAGAAGTCTGCCGCTTTTATGGTGTTAGGCGAGAGAGTTTGCTTTTGTCCATGGATACGCGTTTCTTTTCGTCTTGTGAAATGTCTTGTTATGTACTTGGCAATCCTTTTGAGCAGAAAATCAATAAAACATGGCAAGGATGTCATTGTTCTGCCTCTAAACGCTGTTCTGCAGGTGTACTTTAGAGACGCAATTGGAACAAACCTGATTTCTTTCTTTTTTTTGCGAGACATTACATTCTCCCATGTTTTGACACTGTGTCTTTTCTTCTTCCCTTTGAGGCCTGAGTGTTCCTGAGAACACGAGGACAAAATCATTCTGTAATTACTGATCCTGTCATCGGATGTTAATTGCGAGTGACCTCCAGGGCTGTTTATAATTATGCAGTCCTGCAATAACTGCTAATCTCTCAGAAGCAGAATTTTTTTAAAGCCTTAAATAATATGTTTTCTCCTGTGCAATATTCAATGAAGTGCAATCTGATACAAAACAAGGTTTCTTTCAAATCAAGATAATTGCAGTTACTCCAAGTCAGAAACTGAATGCTTTGATTTGGTGTTATTTTTTCTTTCTGTATAGACATTGATTGCTGATGTCTGTGATTCTGCATCCTGTCTGACCTTTTGTAAAAAGTCTTTAACCCACTTTGCTTTACAGTAACAGTGAGATGCCGGTGCTCTGATCGCAGGGATTAGTGTTAACTGCAAACCTCCTATGCATTTTAAAGAGAACTATTGATTTGGCCTATAAAACCAGAAAGCTTTAGACTGGAGAAGAACTTTTATGTGATTGCGAGCTTTTTATTTTCTTAATAATCTATGCTGCTTTTTATGGAAGCTTGTTTTCTTTTTCAGAATATCAAATTAAAAAAGATAAATGTGGGATTAAAGTTAAAGGTAAATGTTTACAGTAAGAAATAGTACAATTCTAAGGAGAACATTTTATTTATTTATTTAAATCTGAGGTAGAAACTTCCATAAAATAACTTTAACTTCAAAAATTCAACTAAAATAAGAAATGTTGCCTTTGGCAAATAACTGAAATAAAGTAAGTGTAGGATGAAGTACTAAACTTGCTAAAATAAAAATAAATTAAAACTAAATGGCAAACAAAAACCTAATAAAAATTACAAAAACACATAGGCTAACAAAATGATTACAACTTAAATTAAAATGAAAACTAAAAATATAAAAAATAAGCTTATTCGAAATATTAATAAATACTAGAATAGTATCTAAAATAGCACTGGTCCTGCCCTACTTTTGTTGTTTAACTCTACCTTTTGTCTCACTAGGTAATCCACCCGCCACTGGCACAGGTACACTGATAATCACTCTGGAGGACGAGAACGACAACGCTCCCTACGTCTTCCCCTCCGTGGCCCGCGTGTGCGAGGACGCCAAAGACATAAATGTGGTGGTGATCGGGGGACGAGACAAGGACATTCATCCTAATACAGATCCTTTCAAGATCGAGCTTGGCAAACAGCCAGGACTAGAGAAAACATGGAAGATCTCCAGGATCAATGGTAAGCTAATTCTCAGATGGGACAGAAACAGGCACGCACCCACGGTTAAACACATCCCGGCTATTTCTGAGGCCTGTTCGAGGAAATACACAAGGTGCTCTTACTAAAAGAATAGTTTCCCTTAAATATAGTCAAGCATATATATATTTTTTTGTTGATTAATCAATTTCAGCACAAATGCATTTAGTAATAATGAAATTAGATTATGAAAACACAGCATATACAGGCATAAATTACTATATTTTAATGTCCAATAAATGAATTACTTTCACTGCAAACATTGTACATTGTAATGACAATCAATCATGAACATTTTTGAAAATAGTAATGGAGTGCCACTTTAAATCAACTTGAAATTTTGGAATAATTGACTGAGATCATAACAGTACTGAAAACTGGCATCCCTATAGTGAATAGCATTATTGTGGTAGTCTACCAGTTACTAGCACCAAACCAGCACTAACCAGCCAGTACAAAGGTACAAATTGTGGTGTTTTCACCAGGGTCAAATGGACCACATGCTGCTGAGATGGAAAAGGATCACTTTATTGTCACAGACAGTGAGTGTACCATTAGAGATCACTCTGACCAAATAGCTGAGTGTATTTGTGGTTTATCTTAGCAGACTCTCGATTACCCATCTCTCCTGAGAGAACACACTCAAATATAGAAAGGCATGCGAATCTCCAGACTTCTGTCAGCTGTTTGAGAAGAGAATCAGTGGCAGATGATGTGATACAGAGACAGAACAAGAGAGGTTATTTGAGATTAAGTGGCTTATGGTCTCCTGTAGCCAAACCTTTTGTAGTTTATTCTGCCTATTTAGAGAAGAAGATCCAGTCTGTCTGACATGTAAAGTAGCCAGAACGGTATATTAAATAGTTTTCTGATGTTTTTTAGACACTCACTCCCAGATCATGTTGCTGCACAGTCTTAAAAAGGCCAACTACAACCTGCCGCTGGTTCTGACCGACTCTGGCGTCCCTCCCATATCCAACAACACAGAACTGAAAGTTCAGGTGTGCACCTGTAAGAAGAACAGAATGGACTGCAGCCGTGCCGCCTCGGTACAAACAAACCTCTTGCTTCTGCTCGGCCTGGTTCTGCTCTCCATGCTCTGTAAGTGTCCTACACGACACACACTCACACACACACACACACACATGATCCCTCTCATCAAATTGCTGGAAATTCTAGGTGATTTGCTTAAATGTGGAGTTTTAAAGTTTGATACAGTAGGTGCTGCATATTTCATGGTTTCTAATAAAGCGCAAATAAATATTGCAAGTGTTCCAGAGCCACGATTCTGCCTGAAAGTAAAATAAATAAATAAAATAGGCCATATGGAAAGTCAGAACTCTGCAGAGTTTATTATTGTACAAAACTCTCTTAATCCTTGAACTTGGAACCTCGTCTATTCTGTGCAGAAGCGGTACATCTGAACTGCTGACTTCATTTGCAGGACTCCCTAGGCTTTTAAACCTAGATTTTTTTAAACCTCTTTAGATTCAGGTATTAGTAGAGTCCAGTATACAGGCTGCTTGCAGAATCACTCCCATTCATTCAGTTTGTTTATGGACCATATTCTCGAAGGGCTAAACACCAATCTGCTCTCATGTGGCACCTTCGCACACACACACACACAAACACATTTAAAATGAAGGGCAAAACAGAAAATGGCAAATAACACAATTTTCATTCATATATGCAGAGTTATGACTATTTAAACTTTTTACTAAATATATAATCCGATTTACGTTCATGTATTGTATTTATATATTTGGGCTTATAACTATATTAAGATTTACACACACATAGTGTTTACTGTAAAACTGAACAAAGATATAAATATATATATGAAAGCAATAAGGTACAAGAGGCTGTGCTGTATCGTGAATAAGTAACGGCTTATTCACGCGAAGCAGAGTGCCTGCAACCCCTTCAGCCGTTACTTATTCACGATACAGCACTTGCCTCGAGTACCTTATTGCTTTCATAAAACGGTTACCACACAATATTAAAGTAAAAAAAAAAATGTATTAGTGCAACTTTCATGAAGTTAAATCAATAAAAGCATTCCTTCCGCTAGAAAAAAATAGTCCCTGACCGTGAACAACAACATTCCAATGTGTAATATGCATGAAAGCTCAAATAAAAACAACAAACTGTTCTCTAACTTTGTCTCATTCTTTTTATTTTTTACAACACAATATTTGTGAAATTTCCTCACACAAATGGGCATAGCTTATCTCTCAGCATGAGAAAACGTTTATTTATTTTTTATTCCGTTATTTTCTTTTGCTGCCTAACAAGAGATACTTTTTTTATTGTTGTTTATTTAAATTTATTTGAACATCTCCGTTTATTGTGCACGCATTAAATATTTGTCTCGTTTCAATCGGCTCCACTGTGGTGATATTTAACGTGGTTCTCTTTAGTTGGGGCTCAGCAATGTCAGCAGTGTTTTCTGTTGCAGCAAGAATGTCGCTCCAGTGCTTTCTTTGTTTTAAGTTTGGCCTCCAGTAGCTCTGTAGTGAACTTTCACACTTATGTCCACTCACAGACATAATTTCCCTCGATTCGAGACCAGCATCGGACAATCTCTGCACCATGGTGCTGCGAAGGCAGTGATTTGTGTAAACCTTGGAGGTGCCTGCTGCTTTTACAAATTCTCGGCAACATTGTTGCGAGGTAGTTCACACCCATAGGCTCTCTTGTGTACCTGCAACAGTCAAAAACGAGAAAAAACTTTAACACCGAAGCATTTCACTGCCCATTGGGTTTGCTGCACGCTATTTTTTTCATTACGAGTCTTCTCGAATGTATCAATGTTACATTTCAGCACTTCAGCGTGACGGTTCATATTTGTAGAAGTCTCTCCAAATTGTTCCTCAAACCACTCATCCATCGTCATGCCACCTAGTAAATCGAAATTTACTTTAAACATTTTAGCCTTTTTTTAATTCTTACGTTTTTTTCTATGTTTATGTTGATACGTGTGGTTGCTAAGGGTGTTGCTAAGGGTGCAGTGATAAATAGAACCGTTGGGTGAAGCGGTCATAGCCGTGTTTTATCGTGAATAAAGCACAGCTATTGACCAATCAGAATCAAGGATTGGAACTAACCGTTTTATAAATATATATATATTATTTATTTTTTTGGCAAGGTACCTACCTTTTTAGAAGTTTTCCAGCATTTATGTGTTGCTACTTTAGCTCAGTTTCGATGTTGATAATGAACACCCTGTACAGTTTGACCGGAAATTGGCTTCTCTTCCTGAGTGTCTTCAGTGACCCCGTATCTATTTACTGTGGTAAAGCATGGAACTGCATTAAGAGTTGATCCATATCTGGCTAGATTTACAGCATACAGGGCCACTATTACAGCCACTAGAGAGACATAGAAGCATTTGAAATAATATGCACTAATTAAAGGTTGCTTTACAGCAGGTCTTAAGCTTCTCGGTGTGTGTATGTGTGTGTCGTTGTGTAATATATGTTTGTCCTATAGTTAATCTCCCATCCAAACCTGCACACGGTCCCCTGGTGACTCTTTCTCCCGGCAATAACATAAATAATTCACTCCTTTAGAGGGGCTGGAACATAATGGAACTCTATACAGACATTCTAAAATAGAAAACAGAGGAAAAATAAATCTTTTCAGAAGAGACATCATGCTCTGAGGATTTCTATTGCTAGGTTCTTCGCCCAAGCCCTGGTTTGAATAGAAGTCGTGTTGCCAGTGTCTCCAGATCTGCATTAAACCTGGAAGGCAGTACTTCTCGACAGTTCATATCACCCCCAGTCCCATTTTAGCATAGTTTTATGCATTTATGCATTTTTTTCCACAGTAGCTCTGCTAACAGTCATTGTGTTAGAGTGAATGTTTAATTTGTGACTGTTAATAGACTGAAATGATGGGATTATTTGCTACTGCCCTGGCCAACATTAACATCCACTCTATTATGCCATGCTGGTTTACCCAAAGTGGCTTTGGAGGTGTTTCTGGGAAAAATAAAAAAGTATGTATATATATATATATATATATATATATATATACAGTGAGGAAAATAAGTATTTGAACACCCTGCTATTTTGCAAGTTCTCCCACTTGGAAATCATGGAGGGGTCTGAAATTGTCATCGTAGGTGCATGTCCACTGTGAGAGACATAATCTAAAAAAAAAAATCCAGAAATCACAATATATGATTTTTTAACTATTTATTTGTATGATACAGCTGCAAATAAGTATTTGAACACCTGTCTATCAGCTAGAATTCTGACCCTCAAAGACCTGTTAGTCTGCCTTTAAAATGTCCACCTCCACTCCATTTATTATCCTAAATTAGATGCACCTGTTTGAGGTCGTTAGCTGCATAAAGACACCTGTCCACCCCATACAATCAGTAAGAATCCAACTACTAACATGGCCAAGACCAAAGAGCTGTCCAAAGACACTAGAGACAAAATTGTACACCTCCACAAGGCTGGAAAGGGCTACGGGGAAATTGCCAAGCAGCTTGGTGAAAAAAGGTCCACTGTTGGAGCAATCATTAGAAAATGGAAGAAGCTAAACATGACTGTCAATCTCTCTCGAACTGGGGCTCCATGCAAGATCTCGCCTCGTGGGGTCTCAATGATCCTAAGAAAGGTGAGAAATCAGAACTACACGGGAGGAGCTGGTCAATGACCTGAAAAGAGCTGGGACCACCGTTTCCAAGGTTACTGTTGGTAATACACTAAGACGTCATGGTTTGAAATCATGCATGGCACGGAAGGTTCCCCTGCTTAAACCAGCACATGTCAAGGCCCGTCTTAAGTTTGCCAATGACCATTTGGATGATCCAGAGGAGTCATGGGAGAAAGTCATGTGGTCAGATGAGACCAAAATAGAACTTTTTGGTCATAATTCCACTAAACGTGTTTGGAGGAAGAAGAATGATGAGTACCATCCCAAGAACACCATCCCTACTGTGAAGCATGGGGGTGGTAGCATCATGCTTTGGGGTGTTTTTCTGCACATGGGACAGGGCGACTGCACTGTATAAAGGAGAGGATGACCGGGGCCATGTATTGCGAGATTTTGGGGAACAACCTCCTTCCCTCAGTTAGAGCATTGAAGATGGGTCGAGGCTGGGTCTTCCAACATGACAATGACCCGAAGCACACAGCCAGGATAACCAAGGAGTGGCTCTGTAAGAAGCATATCAAGGTTCTGGCGTGGCCTAGACAGTCTCCAGACCTAAACCCAATAGAGAATCTTTGGAGGGAGCTCAAACTCCGTGTTTCTCAGCGACAGCCCAGAAACCTGACTGATCTAGAGAAGATCTGTGTGGAGGAGTGGGCCAAAATCCCTCCTGCAGTGTGTGCAAACCTGGTGAAAAACTACAGGAAACGTTTGACCTCTGTAATTGCAAACAAAGGCTACTGTACCAAATATTAACATTGATTTTCTCAGGTGTTCAAATACTTATTTGCAGCTGTATCATACAAATAAATAGTTAAAAAATCATACATTGTGATTTCTGGATTTTTTTTTTTTAGATTATGTCTCTCACAGTGGACATGCACCTACGATGACAATTTCAGACCCCTCCATGATTTCTAAGTGGGAGAACTTGCGAAATAGCAGGGTGTTCAAATACTTATTTTCCTCACTGTATATATATATATATTTTTTTTTTTTCAGATATAATATTCTATATTAATATTCAGAATTTTAACTACATATTCTGGTTTTAACATACAGCGTGATTCAAAAGTCTGAGAACACATTGGAAATATGGGATAAGTCTTCACTATTTCTAGGTTACTAATCAAATAGATAAATTGGTAATATAGATCATCTAAACTCTCATCTCAAATCATGCTGGAGAACATTATCATCAGGTTTTTATACAAACTGGAGCTTGCGCAGCTTAAGTGCTGCTCATTAAAGCAACAATAATTTCTATTTTAAAATAGATTTTAAACTTTTCAGTCAAATTATGCTGATCATATAAATTGCAATTCATTGTTTTGTATTTAATGAGGAAGAATGCAAAAATAGAAGCATTTTCACTAGTGGTCTCAGATGTTTAGACCCCACTGTAAATGATGTATGTATACGAGTGTGTGTTCCACATTCTGGCAGTGATGCATTGAAACAGGCAGTTTGAATGTGTGTGCACGTTTATATCTTGTGTGACATGACACAAAGCTGGTGCATGCTGGTCTCAAAACTGCACTACACGCACACTAATGACTCCCGTAAGGATGCGTTTCACTGTCTCGCAGGAAGACACAGTCGAGGAGGGGCCATGCCGCTATGTCGCACACTGATCGAGTAGGAGGGAGAGAGTGTCTGACTTCAATTTCCTTATCACCTTAATGAACCCTGACCCCCGCTGAGAGAGAGAGTGGTGAGAACAGGCAGATAAGCCCAGAAGCTCAGTGATGGAGCTCTGCAAGAGAGAAATGGCCAAAAGATTAGACAGAACTCGCTTCATCTGTCTCCTCTACAGGAGACACGTACTCACACACACACGTGAATTACTGTCATGTAGTTCATTAGTTTGTGCCATTCCATTTGTTTATAGGTAGCTGACATTAAATACATGATTGGTGAAATACATGAAGTTGATGATGTACTGCAGTGTGACACCTCTCTGAGGCCTGACACCTGCAAAACATCATTTTGATAATTATTTTACAATTATTATTTTATAATTAATTTCCTCAGGACCATTTAAAGAGATAAAAATGACAATTTTGTCATTTTCATCTGTGGAATGCAAAGGTTTGGAAGATAAAAAAAATATATATACAAGATATTTTGGGGAGAATATATTACCTTAAAATTAGCTAGTGAAGGCAAAAAGATGATTCAAATGGTTAAAGATTAAAGAAATGTTACACATTATCTATATGTAGCTTATGGATGCATAGATAGATGCAAAGATAAAAAGGCACATAGATCTGTCACCTTCCCACATGGTGATAATTGTAAATCTACAACAACTTTTTAAATGAACAGTGTATGTTTGTAAATTGTTTGTCTTCTCCACTGAGCTCCTGTGCTTACCTTCATGGACCTCCAGGTTAAAAACACTGGCTCGCTAGCTAGTTTTGTCCCAAGTGTGAGTGTGATTTCTTCTGTTTCTCTGTAACAATGTTTCCTGAGGAAATACCAGACTAGTGTTAAAGTTTTAGGTAAAATTATAGTTAGAAAAGTTGTAGACCCA
Source organism: Abramis brama (assembly GCF_963993115.1). NCBI lineage: Eukaryota > Metazoa > Chordata > Actinopteri > Cypriniformes > Leuciscidae > Abramis > Abramis brama. Next base: position 31,512,943 of record NC_139971.1, read on the forward strand.
AATACCAATAGAGGGAGAGACAGAGAGTGAGAGAGATTGTAATATGCAATAGAGTGCAACAAACCGGTATACTTTTTTCAATGGCCTTGGTTACCGAAGACTTTTTCCCATTAATTTCTCCCATAGGCAAATTATATTCATTAAATAGTTATAAGCCATGAACCAAACCAACCTGCTATGAGGTATATAACAATTACAATCTTTGATTTGAAGCCAAAAAGTACTTAAAGGAACACTATATCCACTTTACCACCATAGGGGGAAAACCGTTCTCATTGCTTAACCGTTCCATTCCGTGCCGATCTGGCCCAGCTGGTGCGGATATGGTTTCATTTTCGACTGTGGGGCTGATAACAGACTTCTTTGGAATGTAATACAAATGTGTTCGTCATTGCCCTGGTGACGCAAGAGTTTACAGGCGATATGAGATGTAAATAGTGATTGATATGGAGGATGATCAGATATTTCTTTTAATTTTATTATTAAATTGTTTACATTATTTATTATTACTTGTTTACGTCGCTCAAATAGCGCATTTAGCCAGCTACAGAGAAACTGGTAGCTGGGCAACAGACAAGTGACCAAGTGTCACTACGGGCCGAGAGCGGTTTTGTATTCGTGTCGTGCTGTACCAGGATCAAGTGTAAATACAACTGGAACCGTTCCTTACTGTTCTTAGAACCTTTTGGCCTGACAGTGGAAAAGCGGCTTATTTATCTTTTGGCCCTCTAGCGGATAAAAAAAACGAAACTGCATGCATTTTATGGAAGAACATTGTTTTGGATGTGCTTCGGCTCTGCGTGATTGTGTGGATGAATATGGTTATCCTACTGCTCATAAAACATTCAATACTAGGCTTAAGAGATATAACCAATTTAGATGGAAAGGATTTCAAGCTCACTAGCTGAAGATGTTACTGTAGCTATTCCCAATTAATAGACATGGTACTTAATTAAAAGTAAATTTCTAGCACAGCACTAGAACAGCCTGTAATGAATGACCCTTCACAATAGATAATGCTTTACAATGAACTCTGTTAGAGAGCTACATATGACAGTTTATCTGTTCAATAAAATGCCTTACTCACTGAGTAATAAAAATGCCATCTCCACATAGCTTTTACAACACTTAAAAAACCCCAGTTTTCGTCATTTTATTGTGAACTCTATCGTGTTATCTTTTTGCCAGCAGACTCATTTCCTCATATTTTTTTTTAACAAGTGATTCCCCAGAGGTTCGAGATATAGCGTGGTCATGTCAACTTTTCACGGTTGTTGTGACAACTTATCCATACCACTCCCACATGCGTCAAAGTAGCCGGAACAACTTTTCTCTATTTACAGATATGATGAGACACACGGGGAAGTGACCTGTGTTCACAATTTCTTGTGAAAACCATCTCGACTGGTCTAAAATATAAACACTTATAATAGGCTTACCATAGTGAATCAGGATAAGACAAAAAAATATTTTGGAAGAACAATTGATGATGCATTGAAATTTTGAACACAAAAAAGTTACATAGTGTACCTTTAAAGCGTTAGAGAAATTCGTGTTTCACAGACGTACTTTGGATTCAATTTTAATCCAGTCCAAATCTGTCAAGTCTGTGTTTTTCTCACACAAATTCCAAGGCAAATCATCTACTGTTTTTCGGCAATCTTGACGGTCCTCTGGAAAATCTAATCCCGTCCGAATAAGAATGTTTGTGATTGCCAATATTGTATTATCCAAACACTTGTCCTCATGTGTTTTTGACCCACCTCAGCTACCGTTTGCGCACCAGTCTTCGGCATGCTTTCATTTCAATATGGATAGTATCTGACGAAAAAATAAAATTATAAAATTAATAAATGGAGAAACTGCAAATACTGCCCATTTTAATATTTTAATCATGTAAGTTTAAGATACTTGTCTAGATTTCTTAGCTCACTTGTTTATTATAAACATCCATTTCTATAAACTTGTGAAGTTTACTTAAAAATGGTTTTTAAAATGAATTCAAATTATACCAATACATAATAAATTAAAAAGCACAGCAGATGAGCTTCTGTAATGCTCACATCTAAAAAACACACACTCCCACCTCTGTTATAAACACGGAGATGTTAGTCCCATCCGGATCGCTACATGAAACAAACGTTGAGTGATAAGAATTGTTTTTTTAGAAAACTAGTCCCTAACTAAGCTATATAGAGATTTTCAAACTTAAATCTTTAGTTCCTTTTTTAGTTATTAATCATAACCAACAATAAACAGAGTGAAATTAAGGTTCTGGATTTATTTCCCATATGGTGTGAAAGACATTTAATTGCTGAAAATGAGACAAGAAGAAGAATCATACTCAGTGGGAATTTCACTTTAAAGTAACCGTTTGTTTGTGTTTGTGCGGCTGTGAGTGTGTATGTGTGTCAGTGGATGTGTATTTTTAGCTTCCATGTTGCTAACCTTCTGCTTCACGGACTGAAAACGGACTGAAAAAATCCATACTCTCTGTGCTTTCTCCATTCTCAAGGATAAAGGAGTCCAGTGGACTTGCATTTGTGGGCTCTTAAATAATGTATGGAAGCCTCTGGGAGAACACAAACAGATCATCTATGAACTGACACCAGTTCCTCTCTCTTTAGACCCCCATGAAAGTTCCTAAATCTTGCACCAGATACATGCGTGTGCCACATCATGGGGGGCCCGACTGGCACCGTCTCACACGTACTTAGTGGTCTTGACGTCTTCGATCCCACAGGAGCCATTGTTGTGGTTTCTGATGACACTTTGCCAAACATCACCTTCTGTGCTGATTTGCCCTTTGAGTCCATTGATTTTGTTTGTCCTTGTGGCTCCATTGAGCTGTGTATCTGATTACAACGGCGATGTTAATTGCAGAGAGGAAGAAAAACATCATTTACAACACAAGACGAGGCCAGATTCTGAAACAAATATCGCGTGGAAATCAAATTATATTTTACACTGACAAAATAGGCTTTGATGTAGCAATTGAGCTCAAGTCCAGTTCACAGAGGAGACTGTTAGGTGCACATGTTCAGCAGAGGAAGGGTAAAACAATGTCAAGATGACCTTACTGCCCCCTGTAGGACTGGTTGCAAACTACAATTTAGAGATTACTCCTTTGGGGTAAGATGGGGTAAGACACAGTAAGCTAATCAAAAGTAACATTAAAGACATTTGTAATGTTAAAAAATTGTTGTAATAAATACTGTTCTTTTGAACTTTCTATTATTCAAATAATCCTGGAAAAAAATATCTAGACTGATAATAATTAATTAAGCAGCAAATCGGCATATTAGATCGATTTCTGAAGGATTATGTGACACTGAAGACTGGAGTAATGGCTGCTGAGAATTCAGCTTTGCCATCGCAGAAATACATTTCAATTTAAAATATATTAAAATAGAAAGCTATTTTAAATTGTAATAATATGTTTTGTATGTATTTTAATCAAATAAATGCAGAATAGTAAAGTAGGTTATTAAAAGGGGGGAAAAAATACTGTATTTGTTGATTAGAGATTACTGATTCTCTTTTAGACAGTTGCTTTTTGCGATTTGGATGAGTGGCAAAGGTTTTAGTTGCTGATGCTTTTAAAAATATCTTAGTTTCTGATTACTTGTTGAAAGGCTACTTTCACTATCTGCGCCCACCATATTACATGAATAGCATCTATTTACACGCAATGTAAATAACATCTACTTTTATTTATTTTTTCGTTTTCAAATGTTTTAATACTCCATGGTTAAACAGTGAGGTAGTCCAACTGGTATAAGCACACAAATTTGAAATGTCCATCACTGTTTAATTAATAATTGCTGTAATTGAAAATTACAAATTATACAGTGGTTTGGTGTATGTTGCTAAAGTGATATTTTTCGTCAATTGAAGAGTTGTGATATACCCAACAGGCCTCTAAAACCGCTCTTTAATCTAATGAAAGATGCCCAACAGGGGTAAAATATAATTAATCCACAACAGGGAAATAAGCCTGTGCCCGAGCCCACTGAAGTTTAAATCCCCTTTTCTGCCAAGATGGACGTTTTTACTCTTTAATCCACTCTGGTTACTAATGTGGCCTGTCTTGAGGGGATGAGAAATTTCCACAGTATCGACCTGTTTACTGGCTCTTGTTTTGACGTGCCATCCGCGGTGCACCTGGCAGATAAAGTATAACCTCTTCTTGTTAATGAATTTTTAAGGAACAATTAATGCAGCAAAGTTACAATTTCTAATACTCTTTTATATATATATATATAAACATAGATGTAGAATATTGCTCATACGCTAGAAGTCAATATCTATCTATATATATATAGTAACACTTTAGTTTAGGGTACAATTAAATTAAATAGTATTAAATAGTTGCTTATTAGCATGCATATTAGGATATTGGCTGCTTATTATTACTCATTAAGTACATATTAATGCCTTATTCTGCATGACCATATTCTACATCCATTAATTCTACCCAATACCTAAACTTAACAACTACCTTACTAACTATTAATAAACTCCAAATTAGGAGTTTATTGAGGCAAAAGTCATAGTTAATAATTAGTTAATAGTGAGAATTGGACCCTAACCTAAAGTGTGACCATATATATATATATATATATTTATATACATACTGAGTTTCATGGCTGTAAACTTGAAACCAATCATGAATAACTTTACTTCATTGCTGATGAAAAGACAAATTTACAGGGAGTGAATTATGATGCAAAGGGGGTGCAATATATCTATCAGACCAAAGCACTGGAGTGCAGGGATCACGTGTGTTATTGTGTCTGTCTCAAATGCAGCTGACTGCTGCCACAACCACTTTCCTCCAATCAGGCTGATGGTAATTAGATCAAACACACTTTCGTCTTGCTGCCTTCATAGCACGTTCCCTGCACATTTACCTGTGTTTTACCCCTTAGGAAGATGGAGTGAAGAGTGTATGTATGCAGAGATGAGAGTAGGGAGGATTTTTATCCACTGCTCGCTTGATTTTATTGCGTGTGAATGTGGTGAGGTGAATTGATTTAGTTATATTTTGATGTTCCAGGCTCACATTTGGTTCGCCTAAGGGGAGGGAAGAATTACCTGGTCACATTTCAGGCCCTCGGCACATGTATAAGCGAGGCTGGAGTCTCATTAGAATCTGCAAATGGCATTTTGTGGAACAGAGCAACCTCACCCATGCTCTTAAGGGCTGTGCAAGTCTTATTTTCCTTCCACTGTCATTTAGGACCAAGCAATACCAACATATCTAGTGGAAAGAAACATCAAGCAGCAAAAGGGAAAAAATCAATAGTCCTCCCCCCCTCCACATTTAATATTCTCTCGCATCGGATCTGGCACGGTTCGATCGCCTTTGAATTTCTGAAATCCCCAGGCCAATTCATTTCGCTCAAGTCTTGCGAAATTAGACCTTACATTTTTCAAAGTTACATTTTAATCATATTTTATTATGATGGCAGCGTGGAGTAAGAAAGGAAAGTGAAGGAAAAAATAAAGGGTTGACTCTAAATAAAGTTTCTAATTGGTTTAATTTATTAATTCAGTGCTTTGTTGTGATTTGTCATGTTTTTATACATTCATTGCATACAAATATCTCATGCTGACCTAAAAAATTCAAACCTGCCACTGAGAGTTTATTACCACCACAGATGTTCTGTTAAACTTTCAAATGGTGTTTAATTACCATTTTTTCTCTTTTCTCTTTTAGGCTTGTAAATTCCGCTGATTCTTTCTGTAGTCCTTTTGCAACACTGAAGAAAACCTTCTTCTCTTCTCCACACGCAAAGCAGGCAGAGAGAGACCTCTTCCCCAAAAGACACCTTGCACCCTTCATTTTTGCGCTCCTCCTTTTCACCGTTGTCTCTCTCCATCCCAAACCGACCTCCACCTTTTCACCAGGAACTCTCCTTCTGTCCTTTCCCTTCTTCCCCTACACTTCTCATATCTCTGCAATACATCACGGATGGCACCGCCTCGATGAACTCTCTCTGTCACTGGACTAAGATATATTGGATGGTGGGAAAGCGATTGGACATTTCGATGTACTTTAGTTTCCTCTGGTTAAAGACTACTGTATTTGATCTTGTTTACTAATGTAAGGGAAGGACACAAGGCCTCTTTAGTCTGCAGTGGTTGTGTTTTCTTAGGGCAGGTTGATAGCCAGAAGCCTTCAGAGTCTAAAAAAAAAGCGTCTCTTGAGTCTTTTATTTTTGGTTCAATTGCATTAGTTGTTATGGAGTGGAACACAATATATCTTTATAGTAATGTGTGAAATGATGGGGGGAAATGCACACTATATATATTTTATTTTTTACCAATGTACAAAAATATTAACTTATGTACTTTGATCGCTTATTCTTTAATGACCCCTCAAGAGAAAAAAAAAAAGTTAAGAACTGGATGTTTTTGCAAAATTGTAGGGACTATTTCTAATGCCATTGATGTTTTTTCCTCTTTTTCATGTATGAGCTCGTGTTTTAGAGTGCGGTTCTTGAGTCTAGAGAGCGATTTGCAGACAGAGAGTGAATCTGTCTTGTGATTCTTGTTTCTGATGGTGCAGCGGTTATTTCAATTTTTTCCCCTCTCCCCTTGGGTCAAAGGCCAGGGAAGGCTGTTGATTCAGTTGTTCTTTATATAAATAATTTTCCCCCCTTTTTGCGCTTGTGTGAAGAACAAAAGACAACAAAAAAACAGAAAAAGATAACATGAAAACAAAACAAAATGTGTGTGTGGGTTTGTGTGGGAGACCCCGTAAGTTCTGAAAATGCAAAGAAAAAGATGACGTGGTGAATGAATTATGTCTGTTTTTTGCACTAATTTAATAAAGCTGTTACTTCCCACCACTTCATCTTTTCTCGTTTGTTTAAAAACTTAAGACCAAAATGATTGATTGATGCTTCTACTCTTGCAGTTATAGTGGAGACTGAATGGATTCCAATGGGGATACGGCTGAGACAGTAAATACATCAACATATGCACATGAGATCATTGGTATTTCAAGGATATAGAAAACTCAGCAACCTTACAAACTTAAAAGGTGATGATACACAGGGCAACTTTTTGAGCAATGTTGCTGGGCAATCTTGCCGAGTGTTTGTTGCTTGGGCACTTTCCCATTTAAAATGGGCAATACATTTTTATCTGGATAATTTAGATCAGTCGTGGGCCCTGTGTCTCATCTGGTTGCCCGTTGACGGCAACATTGCTCAACAAGTTGCCCTATATCATCACCTTTGAGCCTTGTCCATTATGACATATTATTATTGTTATTATTATTATTGAAAATTACTACTACTACTACTCATAAGTGTATATACCCCATGCAGAAAATGCAAGATACTAACAATATAAATTGGTATATATTTGGTAATGGAGGGACCAAAAATTGCATATTATCTTTTTTAGTACAGTACAGTTTTACATTACATAATAAATATAATCCACAAGACAAAATAACAGAATTTTCACAAATGAACCAGTTAAAAAGTTAACATACCCTTCATAATTATAATAGTGTTTGTTGTTACCTGGATTATCAACAGCTGTTTTTATGTTTTGTAATAATTGTTCATGAGTCCCTTGTTTTTCCTGAGCAGTGAAACTGACCACTATTCTTCTGAAAAATGTTCCAGGTCCTGCATTGTCATTGGTTTTCTAGCATCTTCTGCATTTTTTAAACCTTTTCCAGCAGTCACTGTATGATTTTGAGATCCATCTTTTCACACTGAGGACAATTGAGGAATTCATACACAACTATTAAAAATTAAAAATGGTGAAAACATTTGCTGATGCTCAGGACGGCAACACGATGCATTAGGATCTGGGGTGGGGGGAGGGGGGAGGGGGGGTACATTCTCTTATTTTGCTTAAAGATCCTATTCTTTTCATTTAGCACTAATAAGTACAATTTACCCTGATCATCCCCCAGCTCTTAATGCATGTTCTGCAAGAGGTGTATAAACTTATAAGCAGAACCGTACATGATGTTATGCTGTACATATTTAAATAATAAATTATAGGTAATTATACATTTTTATTTATATATTGTAGAATACACTTATAAATAATACATTGTGGAATTCATACACAGGTATAGTTGGATGATTAAAATGGCACAATCTGTATATATAAAAATTTGATATTTACTGCATATTTATATCATAAATGCAGGCATCCCTTTGTACCTTATTTTCATGCAGACATATTTTATTAAGCTCACCTAAACAATGTTGTCAGAAGGGTCTAAAAAATAAATACTTGTCCACTGTAAAATGGAAATGTCTTGGTTTGAAGGTCAAGGTACACTTGCATATTAATTGTGATTTAATGAACTAGCTCAGGCATTTAACTAGCATTTGCATAAATTTTGAAGTCAGAAAAAAAAAAATCTACTCTGGCCGTCTCGAGTCATCATCACTTAGAACAAATATCATCTGATAATTTCTGGCCAATTTGATTAACTGAAATAATTAGCTCATACACCAGCATTAACCCAGGAGATGCCAGAGTACAGTCTAAAAAAACAACTCCATCAGTATTAATAATCTGAAAATGAACTCTTGAAACCCTGAAAGTTGCTTTCAGTTTGAAAAGTGATGCTTAAACTTTGACAAAAGAACAGGGAACTTTTGCAGCTATACTTGTATCTGAATTGCCCAATTTAAGGTCTGAATAACAGGCCTTGATTGGAATTTTTATCGTTGTTACTACAATTAAAAAAAGAATAATAGCAAGCCAGCAATGTAATCAGCCCTCTCCTCCTCCCTCAGCTGAATGAGTCTCCTTTTGATTTCATACTCTGTTTTTGTCCCACATCAATTCTTAATCACTCTATAAAAATACTAGAGCCACTGTCCTGACAGAAGATAGTTATATGAAGTCACTGCCTTTTTTGTCATAACGATTACTCTTTGTGAAAGCACAAACGTGCAAGACCTCGCTGAATGGGTTGAAATCAATAAATGAGCATGCTTGGCCATTCGAATCTGGGTAATGACATGCAATTGGAACATGTGTTTGGTTCGATAAGTGTGCACAGGTATTCATGGCCTCGATGAAGTCACTGAAGCAATGATTAATATTTCTTAGATTAGCCTCTAGCTTGATCTGAGAAAAAGTTCGAGATGTAATGAAATCAATTAAATCAAAGGGCATCTGTATTCTAATACGCTTTCTCTAACACAAAAATGGAGCAAAAATATCCATGACCTACAGTTCTGCTCATACATTAGTTAACACTTTTGATTAGGGAACACATATTCACTATTCACAAGGAGTTTTCCCTCACTAAACTCCTCATTACTGCTTATTATAAGTAACTTATGTCACACTGTAGTTTCCTCGGGAACAGACTGAAGACTCCAATTATAGATACAAACTCAAACTTTAATAATAGTAATCTGGAACAAGCTGACAGGCAGGGAAAACACACATAAATGCCACGGAGATTGGACAAAGACTGAAAGAAGGGGTGTATATTAAATGGCAAACAGAAACGAGATAACTAATCATACACACATGGGACAAATTAACTCATAATGATAGTAACCATAGAAACAAAAAAATGGCGGGAAAAGAACATAGGAAAACAGGAACCAATCAATACACGAACTGAAACTCCAAACATGAACTGACGCGTGACAACTTAGTAGTTGTAGTGGTTATGTTTAGGTATTTGGTGGGGTTAAGGGATCTAGAATATGGTCATGCAGAATAAGGTAATAGTAAATAGTGTTTCCTAATGTAAACCTTTACCAAAAGTTTAGAATCCCCTTGCACAATTATGGGAGGTGTAAACTTTTTGAATTAGATGATCAGGGTAAATCGGTAACATATTGCATGCAAAAATTATTATATGGTGGCACCTGTGCAATCTGACTGGTTTCTATTACACGCAGATGTTTATACTGATCTGGATTTTATTGAAACTGTGAACGCTTGACTAATTTCAACAACATCATACTGTATTCATCACATTCAGATATGTCTAAAGCTGATGAGAGAAGGCATAAGCTAAGAGTCTCTGTCAGGCAGGTTGGTAGCCCTCATGCTCTCCATTTGTTCTACACTTACTACATTTAGTTGTAGGATAGAAGCAGCTTTCATCTCCTATCCCTCTCTCACAGGTGACATGAAGGATTTGTCTCCACAAATGTTGATGACTTCTAAATCCTCTGAGAGTGCTCTTGCTTTGAAATGGCAGATAGAGCGGAGAGGAAAAACCTCCAGACCTGAGCTATTACACTTCCACAACCAACAATGTCACAAAATATTCAAAATTGGAGGAGTTTGTACTTTTTTCCATACAATGAAAGTCATTGGGGTGTTTTTCATATAACACCAATTTTATCGTCTCTACAATGAATACATGATGTTAGCTAACTGCGATTTGTATTATCTTAGAACTGGACATTTCTGGACATTTGGACATTACTTGGAGACAGTCACCTCTGATAACAGATCACTCTAAATTGTAATGTAGAAACATGCACTGAAATGATATACAGTATTGTGAAAAGCGCTATACAAATAAATGTGAATTAAATTGAATTGTTTTGGACCCTATGAACTTTCACTGTATGGATACAAACTGTTGAATTATCCAACATCTGTTATGTTTTCCAGAGAAGAAAGACATTTTTAAGATTTGGAATGACATTGGAAACAAATATGGAATGACATAAGCGTAAATAATGGGGTGTACTATCTATTTAAATGGATGTAGTTTAATAATTTTGACAATGTTATGAACTGATTAATTTTCAAAAGAAATTATAGAAACAGTTGAAACACTAAAATGGGCTCATCGAGGAACTAATCATCATTTATTTACAAGTGATTCCTTTTTTTTAAATACTAAATTGTTCCAATAATAAATTAATTTACAGTTTAAGCTGTATAGATGTTCAGTCAGGATGAGAATGTACAGTGCTTTCAAAAACACTTAAGCCATAACTTTTTATCTAAATTAAAATGGCATTAACCTATCTGAATGTCACTGCCTTAGAAAGCAGAATTTCAAACCAAGTGGCATTTATTTAAATATATATATATATATATATATCGAAACATTTTTGTGGCCATTGAATGTTCTTGTATCTGGGTGGCTGTTTGATGAAGTGTCACAGATGCTGGACACATACTGTGTCCACATCTGTTCTGCTTGGTTGGAGACTGGTAAATAAAATTCTGTTTATTTTTGGGCATGAAAAAGCATGAATGTAAGACTGTTTTTGTGTTTTGTTTTTCAGTCATGTCTCTCTCTTTCTCTTATTTCTGCTTTCCCTGCTCACCCTTCACTTTCTTGTGATCCTTTTACATCTCTCTTTGTCAAGCCGTCTCATCTGTGATGTATTTTTTTTTCATGACTGGACTTGCAAGCAGGGACATAGGAACAACCTGAAAAGGTAGAAAGAGTGTGTGTGATTACTTACATCTTATAAACTTTTAATGAATTTGGCATCACACAATTAATATTCTATTTGTTTATATAATTATTTGGCAAATGTTGAATGAAGGATGCCTGTTTAAAGTGTGTGTGAGTGGAAGGAAGATTTTGTGCTCAAAATGATGTGTACTGGAGGTACTGCAGGTGTGTGTGTGTGTGTGTGTGTGTGTGTGTGTGTGTGTGTGTGTGTGTGTGTGTGTGTGTGTGTGTGTGTGTGTGTGTGTGTGTGTGTGTGTGTGTGTGATGGATGTGGCAGGTGAGAGCCCTGGGGGAAAATTCCATCTTACACCAGAAGAGAAACCGAACTGTCGGAGACATAATTGTCCCTCAGAGCTCCTGATTGGGTAAAACTGAGGAAAGAGAGAGAGCCTCAAGTGTGCCTGCTGGAAATAAGAGTGCAATATATCAACAGACTGGAACTCTTGTGTGTATAAGACAGAGTCTGTCAATACACAACAGTTATTTCTCGAGTTTGTTCAGGGGAGTACTGAGGTCTAGCTGTCTTGGCCCACGTTTGTTGTGTAGACATCACCTTCTGTCTGAATGCCGTTGTGTATTCATCCAGGTTTTTGGTTTTTTAGGACTGTTTTGTCTCTGAGTTCATCTTAATATGATGCTGCCGCTGACTGGAGTGCTGATGTACTACAGTTTTTGGCCACTAGGAAACTAGGTTTTTACATTTTCTGAAAGTGTCCTCTTTAAAACATGTGACCATGGCTGGATTTCCCAAACCTTCTTAAAGGACAACTCCGGTGAAAAATGAACCTAGGGGTAATTAACACATGGTTACCGAGTCGATCTTTCCCTGGGATGCGTTTTCATGAAAATCGAATGTAAAGAGTTTTATCTCTAAAAACAGTTTGGCTTATAACGCTAGTATATGGGGCACAGAGTAAGTAAAAGTAAATCGCTAGTTAATACCACTAACAAGGCTCAAAATAGCCTCACACTAACACGGTAGCATAATGAGGGTCCCTACATGCAAACCGAAGCATTGAGAACTTTGTAAGTGTACAGACAGTTTAATAAGAAGATACTTTATAAAGACAGTACATTACGCATTTACAGACAGGATCCATCTTGGGAAACAGTCTCAACCAATCGAGTCACGAACGCGATACCTTAAGTAATACCTTAAGAGTCTTCGTAGCGCTAAGAGACAACGTTATCAGGAAACGCAGCCCAAAATGAGTGTTGTGAGTGGTATCCAGGGAGTTGCTAAGGGATCTATAGTGGTTTTTAGCCAATAAATATGGTGTTGTGTGTGGTTGCTAGGGCATTTAGAATGATTTTTACTTGTTGCAGTTGCCAGGATGTTGTAGGTGGTTGCCAAGATGTTGCTATGCAGGTGCTAAGATGTTCATTATTTTAACTTCTTGTTATTCATTTGTTAGGTTGTTGTAGGTGGTTGCCAGGGTGTGTTGTTTATGGTTGCCAGACATTACTATGCAGTTGCTATGCAGTTGCTATGCTGTTGCTAAGAAAACAACATTTTGTGTTTAATTTTTTTTCCAATGTCGTGTACTATGGTGCTGTGGGTGTTTGCCAGGGCATTGCTTTTCAGTTGCTAAAGACTTTTGGAATGATTTTTAACCTGTTTCTTTGCTCTTGCTAGGGTGTTTAGGGTGGTTGCCAGGGTGTTGCTAAGGGATTCCACAGTGTTTTTAGCATCTTAATAAAGTGTTGTAGGTGATTGTCAGAGTGTTACTATGCAGTTGCTATGATATTTAAATTGATTTTAAACCTGCTGCTATGCAGTTGCTAGGGTGTTGCGGGTGATTGTGAGGGCATTGCTATTCAGTTGCTAAAATGCTCAAAATATTTTAACCTGTTCCTATGTAGTTACAAGGGTGTTGTGGCTTGTTTCCATGGTTTCGTTACGCAGTTGCAAAGATGTTCAAAAGGATTTTTAACCTGTTGCTATGCACTTGCTTGGATGTTGTGGGTGGTTACAAAGGTATCGCTATGCGTTTGCTAAGGAGTTCATTGTGATTTTAGCAGGTAGCTTTGCATTTGCTAAGGTTTTGTGGGTGGTTTACAGGTCTTTACTTATTAGGGTGACTACCATCAAACAAACCAAATGTGGGATGATTACTAAGTTTGTGTGGGACAATGTGGGACATGTTACCAACACTAAAACATAACCTGAAACTGTTATAACTTAACTTAACTTATCTAACTTAATAAAAATATTCGTATTCTGCCTTTCAGCTGATAAAAATACTTTGTTCTTTAGTCCCTTCCAGAAAACACCATTACGTCACAATGTAACATAACATGTCTTTATTTTACATGTCATTTAAATTCAACACCACTGAGCCCAAAGGCAGCAGGCATCATGCAGATAACTATTTTTTAAACAGTTCTGACCATGTCCAACAAAAATCTAACAAAATAAATAATGAACAAATAAAATATAAAACAATTTCAATTTACCGAATTATCCATTTGTTTTCTGACAGGGAACACATGGAACGAATCACCACTCCACATTTTGATTGACAGCCATCACAACCTACTAGTGACCTTGTTTACTCATTTCTTTTCAACCACTGGATAGGATTTAAAAAAACTGCTGTTGTATTTGTACTTCTGATGAAGCGCTGAATAGGTGAAAAACTATGCCCGCAAAAAGAATAAATAAAATGCTTTCTTAAAAGGCAAAAGAACGCATGCACGTTTTCTTAAAGGGGTCATCGGATGCAAAATTCACTTGTATATGGTGTTTGCATATAAATGTGTCTTTGCACTTTGTGGACACAACCACCATACAATGAAAGAAATCCATTCACTCCTTTTTTTTAATCCTCAAAAAGCCTAAACACTAATCAATAATCAAGCCATTTGGAGTTTCTTAGCAATATGATGTCATATTGATCATGCTCCGCCCACAACCATGATGGACTGTCCTGTATTAGCATATTTCTGTCCTCAGCCATTTGTATACTGTCCGCCAAGGCAGAACTTTGTGTCTTGTGTTGACACCCCACATGGAAGAGAGGGGTGGGGTGAGCAGTTGCTCATTATCATTTAAAGAGACATGCACCGAAACAGGTCGCTGTGAACAGCAAGGTTATTTTCGTAAACGAAAACTGAAACTAAGACTAAAACTATTGGTCAAAAAACATTTTCGTAAACTGAAATAAAATTAGAAATTCATAATAAATGAAAAACTAAAACGAAACGAAACTAACAACAGTTACTGAAAAACTAACTGAAATAAAATAATAATTAGCAAAAATAAATAATCGTTTTCGTATTTAATAAGCTCTTTACTTTGGTGGAAAGTCTGACCTGTGGCTATTTAGGGAAATGCCTGTAAATGGCGCTTCACACGCGTGAAGTTGCTGAGGCGATTAACCGCTGTCCTGTGACGCGCTCAATGAAGGACCAGCGAACACATCGCTTAGTCCTAAGCGGCTGTTCATAAAGGATGCGTCCGTGGCAGTGGAATGGGAAATAATAACTCAAGGTAATGAGACGCAAGTTGATCTTCTTTTAACTTGAGCGAAGCGTTTTTAGAATGTCCTTTCATTTGCGTGCAAGACGAGGGTGCAACAGCAAAACAAGTCCGTCAAGCACAAACATACCTTTAATGTGGTGATGTCATGCTTTCATGAAACTTGACAGGCTGAAAGGTGCTGTTGTTATTTTTGTTTTTACAAAAGATTTTCTGATAATAATATTGTTATCCATGTGGAGACATGTCCCGGGACACTACACACACACACACACACTCATTCTCTCTCTCTCTCTCTCTCTCTCTCTCTTTGTTGGGACTTTCCATAGACGTAATGGTTTTTATATTGTACAAACTGTATATTCTGTCTCCTTACACTAAACCGACCCCTAAACATACCCATCACACACACACACACACGCACACACACACTAACCTGACCTCTAAAACGACCCATCACACACACACACACACACACACACACACACACACACACTAACCTGACCCCTAAACCGACCCATCACACACACACACACACAAACACTAACCCGACCCCTAACATACCCATCACACACACACACACTAACCCGACCCCTAAACCGACCCATCACACACACACACACACTAACCTGACCCCTAAACCGACCCATCACACACACACACACACACACACTAACTAACCCGACCCCTAAACCGACCCATCACACACACACACACACACTAACCCGACCCCTAACATACCCATCACACACACATACTAACATACCCATCACACACACACACACACTAACCCGACCCCTAAACCGACCCATCACACACACACACACACACTAACCTGACCCCTAAACCGACCCATCACACACACACACACACACACACACTAACTAACCCGACCCCTAAACCGACCCATCACACACACACTAACCCGACCCCTAACATACCCATCACACACACATACTAACATACCCATCACACACACACACACACACACACTAACCCGACCCCTAAACCGACCCATCACACACACACACACACACACACAAACAAACACTAACCCGACCCCTAACATACCCATCACACACACACACACACACACACACACACTAACCCGACCCCTAAACCGACCCATCACACACACACACACACACCAACTAACCCGACCCCTAAACCGACCCATCACACACACACACACACTAACCCGACCCCTAACATACCCATCACACACACACATACTAACATACCCATCACACACTAACCCGACCCCTAAACCGACCCATCACACACACACACACACACTAACCAGACCCCTAAACCGACCCATCACACACACACACACACACTAACCAGACCCCTAAACCGACCCATCACACACACACACACACACTAACCCGACCCCTAAACCGACCCATCACACACACACACACTAACCCGACCCCTAAACCGACCCATCACACACACTAACCCGACCCCTAACATACCCATCACACACACACACACACACTAACCAGACCCCTAAACCGACCCATCACACACACACACACACACACACACACACACACACACACTAACCAGACCCCTAAACCGACCCATCACACACACACACACACACACACACACTAACCGACCCCTAAACCGACCCATCACACACATTTAAAAAAAAAAAACTCATTCTGTGTGATTTAATTTAGGCCCACAGTGACACAAGTCCCCATGAGTGTGTGTGTATTCAGGTTTAAGTCCCCACCACGATAGAAAAACATGTACACACTCACACACACTCACACACTGCATAGATACTTCATTATTTAATCACACTGGCTTCACAGCAGGTTGTCAGATTAATTTAGCTGATAGCTGGTTTTTTGTTGTATGTACCAGTGTCACTCTGAAAAAAAGAAAACTATGTTTGACAAGATTTCATCTTTAATATGAAGTAGTTTCTCTGTATTTTTCATCGTTTTTTTTTTTCTTGTATACTTTTAAGTTCCATTTATTTGGTGCTTTGTTCAATCTCAAACCATTATTTTTATTTTTATTATTAAGATGTCTGCACAAGAGTTAACTGTAATCTCGGCAAAAATTAAACTTTGCTGAAATTGTGCGTCTCGCTTTGGTCTACCCTGGAAGTGTTCTGTTTGCTCTGCTAAACTATAATTACTAAAACTAAAACTGAAACTAAATAAAATAAAAACTAAATAGAAATGTGTTTGCAAAATAAAAACTAAACTAAAACTAACAAAACCATTAATGAAACTAACTAAAACTAAACTTAAATTTAAAGCAAAATTGAAAACGATATTAAAATAAAAACTAATTTAAAAAAGCAAAACTATAATAACCTTGGTGAACAGAGCTGTTTTTGAGGAGGTAAAAGGGTGTTGTTTTACACAACCATTGAGGAATTTTAACCAAAGTATGTTACAAACTTTACACGAAGACCCTAAAGAATCATACCAACTTGTGGAAAATGGGCATCCGATGACCCCTTTAATATGATAATTAAAAACCAACAGAAAGTGGTAAAAATGTTGTGTGGTACAACGCAAAGTGGGATGGATGGTCACCCTAGTGTTACTATGAAATAGCTAAAATGTTTGGAGTGCATTTTAGCATGTTGTTATGATAGGGTGTTATGGGTGGATGCCAGAGCATGGTTGCTTTAACAAGCACCGCTGTTTATTCAGAAGAGAGAAACCTGAGACATTTTATAGGCCAGATTCTTACTTGCATTGCCCACATAGCATTGCAGCTCAATTTGTGAAGATCACATGTACCATTGTTCTAACATGACTACATTTTCCGTCCATTTTCCATAAGAACATTCAGCTATACCATCCATAGAAGATATTTTTTTTTAGATTTTGAATTATTGGACAGCAGCAGAGCTTCACACCTTTTGTTAGCATTGTAATAGCCTGCAGGGATTCCATTCTCACCATTGAGGGTGTGAAAATTCAGGACTGTGTTTGATTCGCAGCCACCGAAAAGGACGCAGACTTCACAGCAGCCACCCAGATTACCATGATCCGTCGTTACATCAATCCGAGCTACAGCTAAAATGAAAGCAGAAGTCCAGCTACATCTACCTCACCGTTCCATTCTCCCTCAAGCCCTGCTAAAAGTGAAAGGGGGAGAGGAGGAATACACATTTCTTTCGACTGTTTTTTGTTTTGTTATGTTTTGCAGAATGGGGGAATGGTACTGTGTAGCAATGTTGACTCATGAATTATTGACTGCAGCCACATCACCTGGGCCATCTCATTATCGACTCTCTATGAAGAAAGAGCCAGCCAATCATTCCGCCAACAGTAATACGGCTAGCACATCTCCATTGCAATTACCAGAAATTCAAAAGAGGCTTACACACAGACAAGCTTTAAATCTAAAGACTATATGCATTGATTTATTGACTCGCATATGAGTCTGTACAGATACAGTACACAATGAATATAAGTGCTACGTTTTCATTCTGTGACATAATGCATACACATGCAGTCGTCACCTTGGCAAGGACGCCTTACTCAGGAATCAATACCTGCCTGCAATGAGTGTATCAGAAATGGGGAGTTTAAACATACACACACGCAGTTAACAGCGCACACACATACTAAACAACACACACTTCATCACCCTAGCTTAGACTATTCGCTCATCGATACTCATCAGCACAGGATTAAAGAGCTCCATACTGACGGTGGGGGCTGATCAGCGCTTAATCACATGTCCAGGTGATTTACACTGTTTTTAGAGTAGTAATGAATAAGGAATGCCCATGTAGAGATTGTGTATAATGGGATTTAATTGATTTGCTTACAGTCTTGTACTGTAGCTGTTTTACAAAATTAACATTTTCATTACCTCACTCCATTGAATGCAGAAATATTCTGAATATAGAAAATGCATTTTCTGAGTGGTCAGATTTTTTTTCCTGGTGTTCACAACTGTTAACATGTTAGGGGTTAGTAAAATCAATATATTTCAAAAGAAGTCAAAAGACTTTTTTCAAAAGAAGTGTCCTACTCTCCAAACTCTCGAAAATACCGTAAAACAGTAATATTTTTAAATATTTAAATTTTTTACATTTTGTGACTTTTTATCTCACAATTCTGACTCCTTCTGGGCCTCCATAGAAATGGGCTTCCATACAATTATTGCCTATATCTCTTCTCAGAATTGTGAGATATAAACTCACAATTGTGAGTTATAAAGTCATAAAGACTGACTTTTTTTCTTAGAATTACAAGTTTATATCTCACAATTCTGGCTTTATAACTCGCAATTGGTCAGATGTTCTACAAGGCAGAAAAACAGTCACAAAAAAGTCAGAATTGCGACAAATAAAAACTCGCAATTCCAAGAACAAAACTTTTTATCTCACAATTATGACTTTAACACGCAATTGCGACTTTATATCGTGCAATTCTGACTATATAACTCGCAAGATGTATTCAGAATAGTGAGATGTAAACTCACGATTGCAAGAAAAAAAGTCGCTATTACCTTTTTTAAGCTTCCATATTAATGCACCCTTGCTGAATAAAAGTTTTAATTTTCATTTAAAGAAAAAAAAAAATCTTATTGACTTATCTTATTAAATCTTTTTGAATGTTAGTGTCCAATAAAACTGGCAAAAATATCACATAGACTTACATTGAAGGAGAAATCCTGAACATATACCAGAATATATAGAGAAGTTTAGGTTATTTTGTCTTAGACTGGTTATAGCAACCAACCAGAAGGTCTCGGTTATGTATGTAACCCTCGTTCCCTGAAGGAGGGATTGGAGATGTTAAGTCAGTGACTGACGAAATGGGGGTTTCACTTAGAAGCCTATCACCTTCGAGTTCTACAAAACAAGCCAATGGTAAAACAATGCCATGGGTCTGCGGAATTTGCATAGCGCAACTCCACCCCACCGTGTGGGTATAAAAGGAGCGCATTATGTTATGCTGAGGAGCCGAGACTGAAATTACAGCGGTTATGGCAGGGGGACGTAACGTCTCCGTTCCCTCCTTCAGGGAATGAGGGTTACATACGTAACCGAGACGTTCCCTTTCAGTCAGTCACTCGGGGTCCTAATTCAATCACGCCACAGCGGCTGTCTTCCAGTGCCCTGCGCAAGTCTGAGCTCCCTGTCATGAGACTAGCATGGACGAAGGGCTAGGCTTAACGCAAGAATACAAAGGTACACTGGGTAGCATATCCCAGGTGGAATATGTAACACAGCGCCTACCCGTAGGGAGGACTTAGAATACACATATGACCCGAGTACGGGATGCATATGGAAAAACTCAGAGGTATCCAGCCCGCAGGGTGGAATGTTTCAACCTCGAGATGGCAAGAGGTCTTGCCGAGGGAAAGACACGTGCTTTGTGGAGACTTACCGTGGAAATACACGTGTGGGGGTTGCCCAAGCGGGGAACCATGCACATAGAAGCACCTAGCCAATCACGAGGGTTAACCAACCGGGCATGTATTCCCGTGACGGGATCGACAGTGCAGGAGGAACTCAGGGTCTAAGGAGAACTCATCTGAGTGAAATAGCGCACTGTTGAGGGTAAATGTGGCTGAGTCGTTGTGAGCAGATGTAAACACTCAGGAGAAGTTGGATGAGTTTGAACAGATGGGATCTTTTTATTTACCCCAATTAAGGCCAAAGAAAGGCAATAAAAATTAAAAAAAAAAAAAAAAAAAATACTGTTTAATAAATAAAGTAAATTGACATGAGAGTAAAAAAAAAAACAATCACAATTTTGCAGCTGCTTAGAAATTGACCTTTGCACAAGCCACTATACATAGAGCATCGCCAGACTTATGTCCTCTCATCTCACGCTCCCCCGAAGAGAATGAAGCTACTAGTCTTTATAAGACTGAAGGCACCCCTGAAATTGGCACATACCAACACAATATTACAATACATGGGTGGCTCAGGTGAATAGTCCATAAATGCTTAAAAACAGCCGAAATGCTACATCTATAAAACTAAAAAATTACAAAATATTATTTCTATGGTTCCAGCTAACATTTGGCAAAGCCACAAGTCATATTAACAGCCAAAAAATTTATAACTCAAAAGTCATAGCGTCATTTAAACCCCACAATTGCGGCAAAAATTCGGAGACGCCAGTAAGGAGATTCTCTACTCGGAGATTATAGAATCTCGCAAAAGTGTTGGGTGTCGCCTAGCCTTCAGCTCTACAGATGTCTGTTAGCAAGGAGCCATGCGCTAAAGCCCAGGAGGAAGCCACACTCCGGGTGGAGTGTGCCTTCATCCCTAGGGGGCATGGTCGACCCTGCATCTGGTAAGCCAAGACAATGGCGTCCACTATCCAGTGAGACAACCTTTGCTTGGAGAGAGCCTTTCCCTTCAGCTTCCCACCAAAACAGACAAAGAGCTGGTCTGAGGTCCTGAAACACTGCGTTCTGTCAACGTAAGCATGGAGTGTGCGTACTGTACAGAGCAGCGCCAAGGCTGGGTCTGCCTCCTCTGAGGGCAGCGCTTGCAGGTTCACCACCTGATTCCTAAAAGGAGTAGTGGGAACCTTGGGCAAGTATCCAGGCCTGGGTCTCAAGATCACGTGAGAGTTAGCCGGGCCGAGTCCTAGGCACGCTTCGTCAACCGAAAATGCCTGCAGGTCCCCTACCCTCTTGATGGAGGCCAAAGCGACCAGGAGCGCTGTCTTCATAGAAAGGAACTTAAGCTTGACTGATCGCAATGGCTCAAAGGGAGCTCTTTGCAGGGCAGATAAAACCACTGCGAGGTCCCAAGAGGGTATAAGAGGAGAGCGAGGAGGATTTAGTCTCCTCGCCCCCCTAAGGAACCTGACGACCAGGTCATGCTGTCCCACTGATTTCGACTCCACAAGGTCGTGGTGCGCAGATTTCGCAGCCACGTAAACCTTCAGGGTGGAAGGAGAGCACCGACCCGATCAGGCATTTCCTGGGATCTTCTTGGTGAGAAGAACACCACATGATGAAGAGGTTCCACTTCAGAGCATAGGTGTGTCTTGTGGACAAGGCCCTAGCTGAAGTGATGGTAGCCACCACCTGAGGTGGTAGGGTACTCAAACCTGCCGTGTCCCATCCAGAACCCACACATGCAGGTTCCACAGATTGGGAGAGGTTCGACCACGGGGTGAAGGTCTGACGGCAGGCCTGAGTAACTGGTACTCGGAGCGTGCCCTGTTGCCATGCCCGTCTCGGGACTCAATCGCGAAGCCAGTGCTGAAGCAGTCTCATATGAAGCAGTCCGAGCAGCGTGGCTGCCGCTGCGGATGCCATATGCCCCAGGAGCCTCTGAAATAACGTCAGTGGAACCGCACTCTTGCCCTCGAATTGACTCAGGCAATTCAGCAGTGATTGCACACGCTCGCTCGTAAGCTGCGCGTAAATGGCGACCGAGTCGATTTCCATACCGAGAAAAGAGATCCTCTGCATTGGGGAGAGTTTGCTCTTTTCCCAGTTGACCCGAAGGCCCAGACGGGCGAGGTGCCGGAGCAACAGGTCCCTGTGTTCGCAAACCTGCTCTCGAGAATGAGCTAGAATCAGCCAGTCGTCGAAATAGTTCAGGATGCGAACCCCATGTTGCCGGAGTGGCACAAGGGCTGCTTCGACGACTTCCGTGAAGGATTGGCCGTAACCCACCGCTCTTCTTGGGTACAATGAAGTAGGGGCTGTAGAAACCAGACTTCATCTCGGCTGGAGGGACGGCCTCGATCACACCCTTCGCCAGTAGGGTGGCGACCTCCGCACGCATGACAGGGGCATTACCACCCACCATGCTATAGCGGACTCCCCGGAAGCAGGGAGGAGACCGTGCGAACTGAATCGCATAGCCGAGCCTGATGGTTCTCGCGAGCCAGCGGAACAGATTGGGAAGCTCTAACCAGGCTCCCGAAAACTGAACCAGCGGGGTCATGCGAACCACACATGTACCCACAATGGGGCAGCGAAGCGGAATGACCAGCCCAGACGTGGGAGGCAGAGCATATGCCATATGCCGCGTCCTGACAGAGGAGGCCAGGGAAGGATTAGAGTTCCGCGGCGACCTCCTCTGACAGGGGTCTGGCGACAAGAGTGGGGACGAGAGTGGCGAGGCGGAGCGTCGCACACTGCCATCCGTGGTCTCTGGGGGCTCAGAGATGGGGTTTTCAGTTCTTTCTTTAACCACATTAGGGTGCCGCCGGCCGTGAGGCCAGTGGCAGGGAAGGGAGAACAATAGATTTTCCCACGGCCCTCCACCAGGGGAAGGAGTTGCTCTGCAACCACCTCCTGGGAAGAACTGCAACCCATCTCTGAGCTGCCCGCATCAGGAGCACCGTTTCGCCTGGCGTTTGGCAGGCTGCGGGGCTGGTGCGGGCTGGGGCGCCTTCCTTCCTGCGGCCACCTCCACGGTGCGGCCCGGGTGAAGGCTGCTGCTGGGGCCGGGCGGGAGGGACGGGAGCCGCAGGAGGGTGCCCTCAGCGGCGAGCGGACTGAGGCGTCTGAGCTGGCGGCTAGGTGGAGGCAGCAGCTGGCCGCCGTGGCAGAATGTGTGTAATAGCCTCAGTCTGCTTCTGGGCGGCCGAGAAATGTTGGGCAAAGTCCTCGACCGCGCCACCGAAGAGGCCAGCCTTGGATATGGGGGAGTTGAGGAACCTGGTTTCATCGGAAGTCAATTCAGTTCCTGCAATGAGAACATGACACATCCACGAACGCTGCCTGAGTGTGATTTAAGCCCAAACACACCAGGCAGCGATCGTGCCCATCAGAAGAAAATACTAATAAGAAAATAATAATGAGATAATAATAATTATTGTTAAAATTAATTATTAAATAATTAATATTAAATAATAAAAAAATTATATTAAATAATAATTATTAAAAATAATAATAAGAAATATATATTGTTATTATTATTTTATACCCACGCAGTGGGGTGGAGTTGCACTATGCAAATTCTGCAGTATCTTTGTCAAGTCATGTGATAATACCAACTTTGGAAACAGTCTATTCCAGCTGTAATCATTCAAGGCCGGTATCTCTGTGGAACATGGAGTGATAATTCATTAAAATATATTTAAAAGTATCTTAGAAATTAAATTCTTAACCTCACACACACTGAATATGATACTCATAGGATCATGCAGATAACTTCAGTCCAGATTAAACTCAGTTATTACCAAAGAAAATCACATGAAAAAAATAGTGAAACTGTGCAAATGAGTGTCATTGAGTAAGACATGAGGTGTTAATGGTGTGATTTAAAAGTGATTAGCAATTATGTCAGTCTGTACCATCAAATTTAAAGTGCAACTCTTCCTCAATTCACATTTGTACTTGTGAACAGAAATATAAGGTGTGCTATTTAAAGGGTTTTAGACACAAAAAAGAAAATTGTCTAATAACACTCACATCTTTCCAAGACTTATCTGGAATACAAAAGGAGATATTTTTTAAGAATGTTGGGGTCTAAACAACTTTGGACCCTACTGACTTTTGAGTCTTTTTTTATTTATTTATTTATTTTAAATGTTAATGTCTGTTCCACAAAATAAAGCATGTCATTCAGGTTTGGAACGATGTGAGGGTAAGTAATTAATGACAGAACTTTTAAATTATTCATTTGCGGAACACTCAAGTTATCAAAACTATGCCATACAATTCTCACAGGGAAAGACAGATAACCTTTTTCAAGATTACCCTTTAAAAGCATTTTCCTCAAGAATATATTATAGGGTGAGCATATTCAGAACATGTTTCATATCCTAAAGCTGTTTCAATAAGGATGGGTGATATTTTCAAAGGTCTGTACAGAAGCATTGTATACAATATGACCTATATATGGGAAATATCTGGACTATAAAAGACTTTGGGCCAAGTGTTGCTGACCTATTGAAAATTTTTAGCTCAAAATAAATATACATAACAAGATAAATGTACATATTGTACTGGGAATGTGTGTGGTTCATTACTGCACTGCCAAAGCAACATTACTTGTTTACAGCATATTAAACATTTGGTGTTTTAATATTCAGGAACCTGTTTTGCAACCATTTCAAATGTTGAAATCCACATTGAACAGTTTGGTTGCAAAATATTTGTAAAAGAGAAACCTTAAAAAGGAAGCCAATCAAAAGAAGCTCCTGAGATGGCAACCATTAGATGTTTAGGAATGACATTGATTTAATAACGTGGTTCTTATCTGTAATCTCTGGAGGTGAACGTATCATTTTCATTCCACGGTATCCACCAAGTGACCATGTTTTATGGTTAAATGATAATGGTGTTGAGGAATTATTTAAAATGGCTTTTCACAGTGGCAGCTGGTGAATGTTCCGCGTGCTGGAGCACCAGCCAACCTGAGGCCTGTTAAAGTGATGCTCGGTTAAGCAAAGTGCACTTATAACGCTGCTTAACATTCTAATACGCCAGCTCAATAACTCTTTTGTAAACACGATCATCTCGGCAAATAGCAGTGTGGAGATTAGCGTTTTTAATTTACTTGTTGAATGTGCAGAGCGGAGTGGGCAAAGTAAACCATGCGTACTTGATGATCTCCAGTCGAGACCACTGGAAACAAGGGCAGGATTATGTCATATCTTTTGGAGCAGTACACAGTAATACTAATAATTTGTTCCATTTATATAGTGCTTTTCTGGGTACTCAAAGCGCTTTACATATGGAACAATGGAAGTTTGCCAGTGTTTTCTGTTACAAGTTACTACAAGTATTTGAACATTGCATTAATGAAATGTAACCCTACGCATACACTAAATGGTTACAGAGCCTCTGACCAGAAGTAACCGTTGGAATAAAATATCACACTGATTGAGTATACATCTAAGATCTACATCTCTATTTTAAAATGTAATTGAGTATTATAATTTTTTCTTAGATAATGTAGCACAAAACCAATCATAATAGTGCATTTTTTCATGTCACTCTGTCACTAATTGTACTTTCCAGGTTTCAATATGAACATATTAATTATTAATAATAAACACAATATAAATATTTATCATTTAAAAACAATTTGAAATGTTAGTTAATATAATTTTGTAAAATATTTTATTATAATGAATTATAATATCATAATATTAATTTTAAAATAAAAGTATTTTTATTTAAATATGTGTGTATCGCCTAATACTTTTTTAGAGATGGTTAAGAATAAAGTTAGTCAGTTAGAAATTTCTGACTGACTAATTTAATTGTCAAAAGTTGACAAACCATGCAGTTTTTAGGTTTCTGCGTTCTTTGACTTTAGCCAAGAGGTCAGTCCGTGATGTTTAGAGCGTGTTCTGGTCAGACGTCACAGGTCAGAGAGAACTTGAACTTTGGCTCATATAGCAGAGGTTGAAAATTCCTTGTATTAGTTTTTGTTTCTGGTCTCCTGCATCCACGTGTTGAAATCAGGGTTGTGCGCCATTCAAAACTTCCTGAATTTAATTTGAGTTTAAGTAAAAATGAAAACTCAAACTTTTTGAACTCAAACTCAAACTTAAATGGAAAAACTTTTCCATTAGAAAAAGGGATGAAGAATTACAGTATGAATTTGAATGTAACAAAGCAGAATTACAATAAATTGAAATTCATATGACCGTAAAAAACAAACTTCTGCTTGACAAAACCTGGGTGGATATTTATATTTTGTTTTAGTTTTTTTTTAATCACATTTAATAAATTGACATTTGTGAGCCAGGGTCCACTTCATTTCCTGCCTGTTGTGGCCAAATCAATTCACAATCCTCACAGGGAAAGACAGATAACCTTTTTCAAGATTACCCTTTTAAAAGCATTTTCCTCAAGAATATATTATAGGCTGAGCATCTTCAGAACATTTTTCATATCCTAAAGCTGTTTCAATAAGGATGGGTGATATTTTCAAAGGTCTGTACAGAAGCATTGTATACAATATAAGCAATATATATAATATATATATGGGAAATATCTGGAATATAAAAGACTTTGGGCCAAGTGTTGCTGACCTATTGGAAAATTTTAGCTCAAAATGAATACATAACAAGATAAATGTACATATTGTACTGAGAATGTGTGTGGTTCATTACTGCACTGCCAAAGCAACATTACTTGTTTACAGCATATTAAACATTTGGTGTTTTAATATTCAGGAACCTGTTTTGCAACCATTTCAAATGTTCTGAAATCCACAATAAACAGTTTGGTTGCAAAATATTTGTAAAAGAGAAACCTTTAAAAGGAAGCCAATCAAAATAAGCTCCTGAGATGGCAACCATAAGATGTTTAGGAATGACATTGATTTAATAACGTGGTTCTTATCTGTAATCTCTGGAGGTGAACGTATCATTTTCATTCCACGGTAGCCTATCCACCAAGTGACCATGTTTTATGGTTGAATGATAATGGTGTTGAGGAATTGTTTAAAATGGCTTTTCACAGTGGCAGCTGGTGAATGTTCCGCGTGCTGGAGCGCCAGCCAACCTGAGGCCTGTTAAAGTGATGCTCGGTTAAGCAAAGTGCACTTATAACGCTGCTTAACATTCTAATACGCCACCTCAATAACTCTTTTGTAAACACGATCATCTTGGCAAATAGCAGTGTGGAGATTAGCGTTTTTAATTTACTTGTTGAATGTGCAGAGCGGAGTGGGCAAAGTAAACCATGCGTACTTGATGATCTCCAGTCGAAACCACTGGAAACAAGGGCAGGATTATGTCATATCTTTATCTTTTGGAGCAGCACACATATTTTATTTATGTGTGTATCGCCTGGTATTTTTAGAGATGGTTAAGAATAAAGTTAGTCAGTTAGAAATTGTCAAAAGTTTTTTGTTTTGTTTGTTTTTTTACAGATTTCAAGTCTTATTAGACTACTTTTACAAATTAAGCGACTGTACATTCTTGTCTTAAGAAAAAATTGTGCAACCAAATTAACTACCACGTTAGGTAGAACTAGTGTGATCTTAGGAAACACACACAAAAAAAACAATCATTGTGATAATGGAGAACAGTTAATCACCATAATGTCTATAACGAATGTAAATGATTATTTGAACAAGACAAACCTTTAAAAAAAAAAAATAGTTTGTGAGCTGCAGGAGCCTATCAACAGTCAATGCTGAAAAGCATCATATCTTAGAAAACTGGCCACCACAGTGCCCTTTATGACAGACATTTCTATATACTAACAAACAAATATCTTATGGTAGGTTGATGTTGAATGTGTTTGTGATGCTCACTGATAAATCTACTGATTAATGCTGAAGTCACACTAGGCTTTGAAAAATGACTTTGGACCCAGCAACTGTCACGGTCTCACCAGGCTCCAGCATCTCACACAACCAATGCTCACTCTCACCTGAATACTGATCACCTGCACCTGTCCCTCATCAGCATGCCAATGGACCGGTATAAGAGCACACACCTCACAGTCACTCTCTGGCTGTGTCCCAAAACTAGCCTACTTGCTGCCTCACCGCCCTATCAGGCAATGACTTTGTAGGCAGCGTTTGCGCACAAAGGTACCTCACAAAACTGATTTCAGATAGGCTTCTGAGGCAAGTCAGGCAACGCAACAGATTAATCTACAGCAAAATAGAGAGAACTTTGGTGATAACTAAGTGAATATTTAATTTCTCGCTATAGAAATGACATCAGAAGTGGAAAACGTTGGTCAGAAACATACGTTTAAACAAACTGACCAACAGCTGCAACTTTCAGATGCCAACTTTCTTTTTTTAGCTCAACTGTCATAGGATTGACAGTTATTGTCAATAGGATTGAGCTATTGCACAATCCGCATAGGATTGTGGGATATCAAAGGCACCAAAGGATACATCTGTGCTGCCTTCAAAAATCAATCAGATGAAGGTATCTCAGGAGACAGGAAGTGAAGCTAACATTGGATTCAGACATGCCTTGATGCCTTCCTATCTTGGAACGCATCCTCTGAAGTTTTCAGACGCAGCCGCTGTCTGGTCTCCGAAGTAAATTACCGACTACTTATCTGCTATACTCACCTGAGAATAGACCCCTTTTCAGTTGGTAAACATGGTGACGTTTGTAGGCGGAGCTTAGGTGGTGGCAGAACGATCCCTCTGGCCGCTTCACTAACGTTAGTTTGCAAGTTTTGTTAGCTTGTTTCTTTTAACAATGACTGGAGAAAATCCGATTTTATCTTAATGTGCAAGGTCACACACTGTCCAGGACCGCGATTGTTATTTGCAAAAGTTAATTTTAACGGACATCCCAGACTTGACGCGCTCAGTCAATGGATGGACGATCTGACAGGATTAACGTTAACGCTACCTCCGGTTGAGTGGCCTGACTTCTACACCTACCCGATAGAGAAACTGAGCGTAAAGAGAAACTGAGGGCATATAAATCTTTAGATGCCTATAACTGTACTAAATAGTCACAAGACTTGTGTCGTAGTCTACGATTCGCAGTTCTGCCTAGCCAGCGCCAAGGCCTGACAGAAGACGACAATGTAAAGAGTGACATTACGGTGCAATTTTAATGATGTGAAGATTTTCTAGAGATAAAAATTCCAGATACATCATATACCAGCATATACCAAGTTCTTCAAAAAGTCTAATCACAATCAATCAAAACAATGTATACAATCATAGATGATTTACAAATAATCACAATAATTTAGAAAACATTATGCGATAAAATTTCAAATTGGAGCCTGTACTCCGTCGATTCTTGCACCCAACAACACAACAAGATGACATTTAATAACAATAATAATTTAAGCTCCTTATTATGTAGCCGAATCTGTGCTGGTTTGTATTGGCCGCCTCCAGTTTTCCATTTGTTTTGCCACCGTAACTGTGACGTCGGCTCGAAATTGGTCTATAGTCCAAGCAATCTCCTTGCCAAACTCCAGCGATCTCCTAGTAAGAATCTACCTGTGATGCTCCAGTGATCTCCTGTCTTTTGAATCCGTTTATTTACCTGGTATCATACCACTATCATTGAAGAGATGTGTGCTCTCCAGCTCCAGTTACAGTCAATATCTCAGAAACCTATAAGAAGCAAAGACTCTGGTTATTCTGCATTCATCTGCTC
This sequence comes from Abramis brama, assembly GCF_963993115.1. NCBI lineage: Eukaryota > Metazoa > Chordata > Actinopteri > Cypriniformes > Leuciscidae > Abramis > Abramis brama. Next base: position 31,542,902 of record NC_139971.1, read on the forward strand.
TTATCTTCATAGACTTCTCCAAATTTCTCACCTGCTTGCATTGTTTATCCTCGGTATCAATAAATTCCGGTTTGGGTTGGACTAACTCTTTCTCTGAGTCTAATATTCCTGACAGCAACACTGCAAACCATGTAGTTTTTAGGTTTCTGCATTCTTTGACTTCAGCCAAGAGGTCAGTCCGTGATGTTTAGAGTGTGTGCTGGTCAAATGTCACGGGTCAGAGAGAACTTGAACTTTGAAAGGTTGAAAATTCCTTGTATTAGTTTTTGTTTCGGGTCTCCTGCATCCACGTGTTGAAATCAAGGTTGTGTGGCATTCAAAACTTCCTGAATTTAATTTGAGTTTAAGTAGAAAAAGTGATGAAGAATTACCATATAAATTTGAATGTAACAAAGCAGAATTACAATAAATTGAAATGAAGAAATTCATAAACTATGACCGTAAAAAACAAACTTCTGCTTGACAAAACCTGGGTGGATATTTATATATTTTTTTAGTATTTTTTTTTTTCAATCATATTTAATAAATTGACATTTGTGAGCCAGGGTCCACTTCATTTCCTGCCTGTTGTAGCCAAATCAATTCACATTCATAAATCGAAAGGGAATCAATTCTTCAATTTTGTATTGTAACCCCTGGTAGAAATGGAAGTAAATGGAATGCAGAGGATTGTGTTTATTAATACAGAATTAGACAAAAGTTTTTTTCCTCTCCAGAAGTTTATCCATTTACCCCATTTATTTGTGTCATTGCAGTTCTGCGTTTATTATTGTGCATTTGATATTCTTAAATGCACTAAATTCAGACTCGTATGCTCTTGTAAAGTGTTTGCAAGGGAAAACATGATGCAAGAACATAACTGACCATTACAGGTGCTCCCCAGAAGTACATCAATATATTCCACGTAACGTTACTGCAAGCTCCAGTGCTTAACATGAGTGGAAAGTTTCCGAGCAAAGGACAGCAACGGGTCATTAAATAAATTTCCCTTCTGCTATTGTTGTCTTGTGTGCAAGCTCTTGGTGATATAGATTGTTTTCAACTAACGGGTGGTGAAAATAGTTGCCTCATTATTTTTAATGGGGATTTCAAATCGCTCCATTTCAGCCACGCAATGTCATTTAGTTGGCCAGGCTTACCATGGGATTATAGTGGAAATGTTCAAGTTGCCAGGGGAAATGGGTCTAATTCAGCATCACGCCTTATCTCTACGCTATTAACATTGGTCCAGAACCTAATGCCATCGTCCTGAAATGTTTTAATTTGTTTACGTTGATCAGCAGTCCTTCATTTGAGATGAGAGGGGCAGCGAGAGAAAAAGTTTGTTAGATCTTAATGGTGTTTGCGTCTGGGTCTGACCCAAGTGGCCATCACACACTAATTGTTATCATTTTTCAATTTACATTAGGCAGTTGTTTAGCGAACACCCCACCCCCGCCTCCCGCCCCAAGATTTCCCACTGTCTCCAGATTACTTGTCTCCCAACTGCACTGCGGCCCCTAACAAATGACATTTTCCCCTGCATTTTCAATCAAGATGAGCTTTTAATTAGGCCTTCCCTTCATACTCTCTTGTGGGGTTTCTAATCAAATCAGGGGAATCAAATCTCTCCCGCTGCTGTTTCTGAGCGATCACCAAGCATCTGCTTCATTTTGTTGCATTCTTCTCGCACAGCATGTTCTTTGAGGTTCACTTATAATGTTGATAAAGCTTTTTGCACAAAAAATTATATTAAAAAATATGTGTGTGTGTGTACAGTTTATATACTTATGTATGTATTTTTATTATTATTATAAACCTGTGGACTTTTGACTCAAAACCTAATAGTGACAGCTTCCCATGTAATAACCAGCCCTGGTCTCCCCTTTTTAATTTACACTGAAACCTCTGTTGTCTGGACCGGTCAGGGGTGCGTTTCCCGTACAATGACGTAACTCGCTGCTTCACTACCATAGTGCGATGCATCATTGAAGAAATCAACTAGCTAGTCACGACTGTGTCCCGAAACCATATTGTCTCAAATTGGTCATTCAACCATGTTGGTTAATGATGTCACGCAGGTGGTGGAGTAATAACTACTTTCAATGAATCTGTTTGAGATCGAATTAATGCTAGATGTTTTGCCATAAATTACGGACATGTCATCTGAGGACTATTTCTAATTTTCTCAGTTATTTTGCTTTATTTCCAGATCTCTTTCCTACGCATGTACGCACATGCAAAAACGAGGCTTTAAATCTCTTGACAAACTAAAAGACGTAAATTACATTTGTATGTATTCTAGATAAAAGATATAGATTGCACTGAATGTCAGCTTTCTTATTTGGCTCAAGATAAGGATTTATTAAGTCCACATGTCATGCAAACAAGAAACTATGCTTCTAAGCACAGGTCAAGAGCTGTCGTTCCAAATAACTTTGCGATGCTGTTTGCGAATGTTCGTTGGAACTATGTTTTTGGGAACCACCGACTCTTTGAACTACGATGGAATTTGCCACCAAAGTTGGCTAACCATGCTTTTGGGAAACGCACCCCAGGTTAGGTTCCCTTGTGTGTTTAGCTGTTTTTTGAATGTTACCTCTAAACACTAGCAAACACTGCAGCAGGGTCAATGTGACCTTTGCAGCTTGATTGATTTGTATGCCTCTTGTTGTTTTTTTCTTATGTAAAATTCTTTTTGGTTTGGACTGAGAGTTCTGTGACATTTCGTATAAATGCAAACCTGGGAAAAGATTAAAAGGAAGATTACACAATTGTATTCTGGCTTGTGCCAAAAGCAGTCTAAAAGGATTCGACAAACAAATGTTTTAAAAAAAATGCTTTGTTTAATGAACTCTGGATCTAGCCCAATGTGTCATGGTGCTATACAAGATTACATGCATTATGAATGGCATCACACACATATGCAAAGCAGGTATCTCTTGGCACACATGCTTTGTCCAAAGACACTCCATGACGACTGGATTAAACTGCCGGTTAGAAGACAGAAGAGAAGTACTGCTCGAATTGCAGCATCTTAAGATACTAATCGTCTTAGCAGCTGAATGTATCAAACAGTATCCCTGAAAGAATATTACTAACAAATAAAAAGCTATATGCTCAGAGGAGAAAGATTTGCTTTTGCTGGCTCCCTCATTCCATTCAGCTATAGCGACTCTATGAGAATACAGTGGCATCTGTATTCTGAAGGATCATTGAGGAGAAGGAAGCGCCCCTGCATTTGGAATTCAGCATCTGTCATGTGATTCGCACCAACCACATCAAAACAATTTCAGAGTCTATTTAGAAGGGAAGCTGTTTGCAGATGTATACATCTCAGATCCTACCACTGCTGCTATCCTTTACTGCTGTTTATTGCTTCCTTCTTCTTTTAATCCATTTCTTTGGGGCTTTTTCTGAAATTGTCAAATATCAAAATGGCCTGTAAAATCCTGTAAAAAAATCATGAAAATGTTATTGAAGAGCAGCTATAGAAAAAAAAACAGCTAAAGCATTTCAATTGTATTTATTTATTTATTTATTTATTTGCTCATACTTGGTGCTATTGATTTTGAACAAAATATAAGTGATAACACATAGTATGCTTCATGTTGAGGGAAGGCTATTTCTTTTCAAAATAATCGATCTTGTGATTTTCCAATGTGAATCGATCCAAGTGAATGTTTAAACAGATGGAGAAAAAAATCCCATGTGACACTAAATAATTTGATTATTAATCTTCTTATTTTTTTCAATTATTTAATATTTTTTTTAATGTTATTCAAAATAATGTAACTGTAGTATAATTTATATATGTTTATAGTATTTATTAATATTTTGAATTATCCTTTATTTTGATTTTTAAAATATTTTTATTTAAAGTTTTAGTCTTTTTTTCTTTTCTTTTTTTTCTTTGGGGGGTGGGGGTTATTAGGGGTTTTTGATATTTTTATTTAATTTATACAGTATGTAACGAATTAGCTCTATGAAATATTAATAATCAATAATATTTGGTTATAATTGATTATGAATATTTGGATCAGTTAATATAATTAACTTAATGTAGTAAAATTAATATTACAATCAACCCATTATTTGGGTAAATATTATTTGTTAAACTGTAACAAATACTTGTGTCTGATTTGTCTCAGTCGTTACAAGTATCTGTTTTAGTTTGTCATTTTAGTTCTTCAACTTAAACTTAAACCTTTTATCTCAGTTGCCAAGTTTTTAAAGTTATTCACTTAGCATAAAAATACTGCAAATGGCAACAAAAAGTATTTTCTTTGCATCAAGTGCAAATAGAGTTAAATGCTCTATAAAAGTGAAAATAGCAGTATTTTCTTTGCAGTAAAAATAGAAAAAGGGGGATTCAAACCTGGGTCGATCGCTTCAAAAGATAATGCCATCTGCTTTACTCTCCACACTCTAATTTTCATTTTTAATTCATTTTTAATTTTGTCTGGCTCAATCAGACAATAGTGGGCAGAGCTTGTGTAAGTAGCATCTGAAAACAAGGCGGCCTACAGGCATGACGACAAAACCCGGAAGACTAATTTGCTAGTGGTTCCCTTGAGATTTTCCTATGATTTTCTTGACATTTTCCCATATAAAAAATGCAAATTTTGAAGCTGTTTATTAAAATAAATTTGCAGATTACGGTGTAGAACAAAACATCCAAGTATCATCAAATTATGTTTACCACACACCTATGTACTAAGATGAAAACAGGCTACATAACCCTGGGCAGAATAGTGTTAAAAAGAGTTGTTACACTAGCATCAGGTGGACATCAACACTGTTGAATACAAACTGAAATTCATCTTGCCTATGTGCCTAATCACCTAGAGGATGAAATGTTTTGACCTGTTCAAATGTGTCCTTGTATACTTTATATTCTGTTTATTTGTTGGACAGCCTTAAAGGTCAGTGGTTGAACAACAGGAAAATGTTGATTTGATTTTCTTTGGCCTGAGGGCATTGACTTTCAAAGAGGAATCCTTTTCATGGAACAGTAGAGCTGCCGAGAGATTCAGGTAGTTCAGTCTGGACTGGAGAAAACAAAACCTAGTGTACAGATTTACAAGCTATATGCAGGGAAAAGTTTGAGTTTGGTATAGTGAGGTGGGATTTAGGTATGGGACTATTGAGAGGAAGTGTGTCTTTCCAAGCCCTCAAACCAATGAAACCTTTAGGTGTTTCTGAATGAAAAACTCATAAATAAATGAGAGAAGTCCTGTGATGTACGGTCTCGTCTGTTCTTGGCAAAGGGCCATCTTGGGAAATATCTCAAAAGCATACCGGACTGCTTAAATGCTTATCAAAAATGCTCTTTGATCGATGTTTCCAAGACCCTTTAGTGAGCTGCCGGAGCACAGGTGTTCTTTCTTAGACGTGTTCCAAGAGTCTGAACAGTCTGTTGCAATATTTCATTGCTGGCAGTGATAAATTTGCTCTGAAACCTATGTAAGGAGCATGGACAATATCTTATGTCAGTATATTGGCCCTAGTGAGATGGTGACTGCGGGTCTGTTAAAATAAACCTTGATATGCTTCAGGGGAATTTGTCAGCTTGACAGGGTTAGACAGTCTGAAATGAGATATCTGAATGTCTTGGGTCCATGCAGTTGCTTTTGTGTATTAAATATGTTCTCCAAACAGTCTAATCAGTTTCAGAGACTATTGTTACTTAATGGGCTCATTGGTTTTGATCTATCTATCTATCTATCTATCTATCTATCTATCTATCTATCTATCTATCTATCTATCTATCTATCTATCTATCTATCTATCTATCTATCTATCTATCTATCTCTGTCTGTCAGTCTATTTAATTGTCTATCTATCCATCCATCTATCTATCTCCCTCCAGTACAAGGAATTTTTTTTCCTTTTATTTTGATTGTTGTTGTTCACGGCAGTACAGTGATTGACTATTGCTTGCTATGCCAAAAGTGTCTACCGTTTTTGGCCCCTTTTTGAAACCATTTATTTTTTCCTCTGTAGGGTGCTATATGATCTCAGTGCCAAGTCACCAGGGTATTTGTAGAAGAAATAAGAAAGAAAAAAGAGAGAATGAAAGAGTAGGGTATTTGTCGTGTGCACGCAGTCTTGGAGCCTGTTACCAGTGTAATTTTGGCGTAATTGCGGGCGTGTCGTCTCTCTTAATGTCGAGTGATTGCTGTGAAAGTGGTTGATAACTGCAGCGCTACGCCTTGCTACCCAAGACATTACACGGTCTTGCCTGTAAAGTAATGGAAATGTGTGATTGTATCAAAGGCGTCAGATCTACGGCGCTCTCTTTCACAGGCAACCATGGAGTTTTCCAGCAGTGTCATTTCCGAGTTCAACACTGGCATGCTGGTAAATTGAACTGGGTATGGATCATGTGGTGCTATTGTGCGTAAGAAAAACACAACATATTGACCACACAATGCACCTGGTTGCTTAAAAGATAGTGGGATAGTTCATTCTTTTAAATAAACATGCTTGCTAATAAGTCTTCGGTAGCACTTTATTTTACAGTGTCCTTGTACATATGTTACATGTAGTTACTATAGTAATAACAATTAATTATGCATAATGACGTTCAACTAACCCTAAACCAAACCAAACCCTAATCCTAACCCTATAGTAAGTACTTGCAGTTACTTAATATTACTCAGTAATGTTTAATTAAATTGTAACAAAGACACCTTAAAATAAAGTGTAACCAAGTCTTTAAATTTACTCATATCGATTTTTTAAACTCGAAAGGCTTCTAATGTTTACAACCTTTCTCTGTGAGAATCATTATAAATTATCTGCAAAAGTTACCAGCAAATTACAATTTTAACAACCACATTAGTTATGGTTATTAGTAGTTTTTTTTTTTTAATCATTGAAAAGTTAAAACATTTGTGTGATCAAATTCAAACTTAAATTATTTCATTACACTGAAAGTAAAAATAAAAACCTTTTTGTTGAAGAACCATAGAATCCATACAGACCTTTAGACCACCTTTATGCAAATATGATGCAAAATAACTGTAACTCAATGACAGTGTCAGAGGTTACAGTGAAATATCGATCAGCAGAGACACCCCTACTGGTCTGCAACATGTCCGAAATCCTCCAGGACATCCATCACGTTCCTTCCACACAAGACTAAGATGCATTATTATGAGGAACAAGTGGGAGGAAAAATAGAGAGGTATGTGTTTCTTTACCTGATTAGAATTATAGTGTGACAACAGTGGAGATCCCTGATCTGTAGCTCAACCCTGTCAGACCAGAAGATAAATTGCTCTTCCACAGGATCAGCTTCAATGCAAATTCATATACGTTACACATCTCAGGGCTTAGGTTCTCCCGTCAGGACACACACAAGCACACATATCAAGGCAGCCACTCAGTCACAGGCTGGGAAATGAGATGTCTTGTCTTGAAGTGGACCTGAACTTTACAAGCATTCAAACCGGCCATGTGAGGAGTCACAACACAGAGACTGCCGCAGGCTGATTTTAGTGGTTTATGTAAAGCGGGAGGTACAGAGGTCGATACTGTCCAGCCGAGAGCCATCGCAGAAATGGCTTAATGGTAAAATCACCCAGTGTGACGATTAGAATGGTCATTGTGGAGGCAGTAATGCAGCAGGACACCTGAGGACATTGGCGCACTAGACGAGAACATGACAGGTAGGCGATGAGGAACACACCAATATGATGTTTTTTTGTTTGTTTATTTTGACCTAGTGGAATAAAAGTAAATGCACAATTTTATCAACTGTCAAAACAGGCTAAAATTTGCTTTTAAAGCCAACATAAACTCAAAATTGGCCCTTTTTTGTCTTTTTGTGTACAATTCATCAGCACGTTATTCTGATAACACTTTAGATTAGGGAACACATATTCACTATTAACTAGTTGTTTATTAGCATGCATATTACTAGCATATTGGCTCTTTGTTAGTACTTATAAAACACATATTAATGCATGCCTTAGGCTATGTTCACACTTAGCGTCTTTTTTGACAAGAAAAAGTTGACAACGGCGTTTTTTTAGCAAAAAAAAAACGCTGGCAGCGTTCGGTTACAAATAGCAGCCGAGCGCGTCTTTTGTTGCTATAACAACAGCTGCAACAGTAGCCTAGTGCTGTGTGATGCAAAAAATGTCGAGAAAGAGAAAGTTGGCTCTTGCATTGGCTTTTGAAGTTACCGGGGAGGAGAATGTCGGTTCACAAAGACGTTTGTGGGTGCACGACATTATACGGGGAAGAAAACATACAAGTACATTAATTTTTTCTTGTTGTTCTTGTTGTTATGGAAATGACAGGTCTCGCTACTCGCTTGTCATTGGTCAGCTGTCAAAAAGGCGCTTGACGTAGGGCGTTCTTTTCAGAAAAGTTGAACTTTTTTCAACTTAAAAAGACGCTCTGAGCTGCAGAAAAAGACGCCGGCGGTGGCGTCTAAAAAAGCGCTCAGGACTTTTTTGAAAAAACGGTTTACTCCATAGGGTTATAATGTAGAACAGACGCTGGCAGTTTGAAAAAAGACGCTAAGTGTGAACATAGCCTTACTCTGCATGATCAAGTATTTTAGGTCCCTTAACCCTACCTAAGCATAACAATTACCTTACTATTAATAAGCAGCAATCAGGAGTTTATCGAGGGGGAAAAAAAAAGGTTTTTTTGCCTGCAGAACAATGTGTGGTTATGACATCTACCAGCAGGGGTATCTGAACCATGCTATCCTTCCAACATCCCCTCCATCCTTATATTTGTTTTAGTCCTTATCCAATCACCTTTCTCCATTATGATATGTACTTTTCACAATCCAATCCATTCCAAATGCTTGATTTTACTGTAAAAAGTAATTACAAAAGTCTTTATAAATGCTTGTTTTTCAAGAATTTTTAAAAATGCATTTATTATTGAAATTAGTGAAAATATGGATTGACGGAAAATTCTGTCAATGTCGGGGACATCTTAACATATTTGTTAAGAGAAATTATTGTTAAATTGCTTGCAATTCCCATCCCAAAACATGTCTATCACATTATAAATTCATTTTATTTCACACTTGAGAGATTTTTCACAGTCTTGGGAAGTTTTGGGACTTTATCGCCTTGTTCTAACGTACGCTTAACTTTTGATGTCCTTTTAAATTTAATACGGGTGGAGGAGAGAACTTCCCCTTTGCACTTCGGCTGGAGAGGTAGTAGTGGATTATGGGTAGCGTCGAGATATGTGCTATGCAAGATTATGCCAGAAAGAAAAACTAATTTCGAGGTCTGCTCTGGTGTTAGCCGCTTTACTGTTTACGCTGTATTAACTATGTTGGATTTCTCTCCTTGAGTGTTTGTGGGAGTATATGCATGTGTGTGTGTGCACGTCAGGTTCGCCCAGCTTGGAGAACGCGTGTTGGCACTGTCAGTCGGCATGACGATAAACATGCATTTCAGTGAGGGCTCTTGCTATCTTTAAAGCCCAGGCGTCGAAAAAGACAGACAACATAGAGGCAAACATTCATTCTCATTATCCTTTCCGTTAAATTATTCACACTTGCATTGCCCACTATCTCCCAACAGCACCATTCTGCTCTAAGCTGCCCTTTAACCATAATCAAGAAGCTGAAGACTTGCCTCCTTCCTCTCCTCTCGCTCTCTCCCATTCTCCCTCTTTTCTTTGCCCTTTGTTTTTCTGACATTGATCCTCACAATAGAGGTATGCGTCTCTATTTCTACTTTCTTTAGCATTCCCAGCAGTCTGTTCATCAGCGCCAGTGCAATGCACGAACAGGTGGGAGTATTTCAGGAAGGGAATTAGAGCGGGACCCTCAGACCAGGAAGGGCTCCGGGAGTCGTTGATGGAGGCCAACCCGCAGGTAACTGGATGTCGGTACACATCAGTCACACACACACCCCAGGGACGGCACAGGCCACGTGTACGACAGCGGCCCCCTCTCACCCTCCTCCGCGTGCATGTTTACGTGTGACAATCTCAGTTTTTTTCACTGATGTTCATTTTTATACTCATTAATACTAATGAGGCAATGATTAAATATGATAAAGAACATTTTATCAAGGCCTATTAGTATAATGCATCAGATAATAAGTCTAATTGTGTAATTAGATTAGCGGCAACTGTTTGTTTAAAGATCATAAACAGGCAGCTGTGGCAGAGATTGCAGCGTAAAGATAAAGAGAAGACTCCTGAAAGAAGTCATTATGAGCGTTTTATTGTGCGTAATGGCTTGTGAACAAAAGACATGCAAAAATGTGCACGTCACTGACATAGCTTTTCTTTAGCCTGCCGTCTGTTTAGCTTTTGTTAATTTGGCTTCAGTGTGAACAGGTAAACAAATCCACTTCCTTTGAGGAAATTATCCACTGTGAGACGTCAGTGCTGCATCTAGCGGCATTATTACTTTCCTGCTTTTGTTCAGCAGCATGGAGAAAAGCATGTGTTACACAAACCCGTCACATTTTGGAGATGGCGCAGGTCACAGCTTAAGGGCCCTATCTTGCACCCAGCGCAATTGACTTTGTACACTGATGCATGTTTCATTCCTATTTTGCACCCGCGCAAAGCGCGCTTTTCCCTCCACAGAAGCACGTCGCTAAACTAGGGAATGAACTTGCGCTCCCTGGGCGGTTCAGCACAAAAAAGGAGGCGTGTTCCGGCGCAAACAATCCCTGGTGCTATTTTACTGTTCCATAAAACAATTGCGCCACTGGCCAGAAAAAACCTAGTCTAAAGTCAGTGGCGCGTTGCGCGTTGTTCATTATGCTATTTTAAGGGCGCATGCTTGACCATAATGTATTGCGTGCACAACGCGCATACACTTTGATTCTCTTCTACACAGAAGCAGCAGTTTTCATTTTTGCAAATCATATTTTTACAAACGATAGATAGATAGATAGATAGATAGATAGATAGATAGATAGATAGATAGATAGATAGATAGATAATTTATTATAAAAGCATACATCTAGCTTACACATTTACCCACATTATTATATACCTGTTTAACTGAAGCTAATTTGGGTGTGTTTCTCCATCCCCAATGTCACTTCTCTCTCTTTTACGGCCGTGACGAGAGCGTTGCTCTCCTCGGCTGTGAACCGCTCCCGGCGCGCGCCTGGCAAATCCGCCGTTATAATAGCAATACGCCAAGGAAAAAGCGCGTCTGCTCTTAAAGGGAATGTGAGATGATGCTCTGATTGGTTTATTTCACGTTACGCCCAAACCACACCTATGAATAATGAAGCTACTTCAGACCAACCCCTTTTAGATTTGCGCCAGGCGCAAGAGCCATTTATCCCGCCGGGAAAATAGCAACAGCGCCGAGACCCGCCCACAAAGTTACTTGCGCTTTGCGCTTTGACACTTGCGTTTCAGATCGTTAAAATAGGGCCCTAAGTCTCTTGGTCAATGCCTGATCGCTCTCTTTTCTACTCTGGATGTAAGCCACTGAAAGCTCTGGCTAATCCACAGTTAATTAAGCTTAAATAGAGCTCTCTTCATGACAGAGAAAAAACGAGGCATCCAAACCCTTTCCATCTGTTTCTGTCAAAAACACATTTTCTTCCCCCTTCTCGGTCATATACCTTGACATTCTTTTTTCTCACTGGCATACAGTACGCTTGCTTATTTGCTTTGTTATATTGTGTGGTCGCAAGAGCTAGCTTCATATTTCAGTTACCTCACCTTTAATAACACAGTGAGTCGTCTTATATTTACATTGTCCATGTATATATAGGAAAATAGCTCCTTACCTTTTTTATTTGAGGGATTGTTCACTCAAAAAAAAAAGTCATTATTTGCTCAAAAATGCAGCGTTAAATTAGTTTTCTTCTCATGTGAGAACCAGTTCCGTTCTGGCATCAATAATCTGGATGCAAATGTTTGCTATAATTTGATGTGTTATAAAATACATAAGTGTGAGATGATAATAATGACAACAACAAAAACTTTTGGGGGGTGAATTATTCCTTTAATGTAGTCTAAAATCCCACATAATGAAAGAGCAGGAATAACTTCCTGGATCTTACTGACCCAACACTTTGAAACGGTAATGTATAGGCCTATATGAAGATCTCACTACTCACATTGTGGATAATATATAAGCAAAATTATTCCACAGGTTTATTTTTTATTTTTTCTGGATAATATATAAGCAAAATTATTCCACAGCTTTGTTTTTTGTTTTTTTTTCTATTCAAGAGTTTCTTTTCGAGCTGTCACATCTGTATGTGAAAATGAATTCAAGGGCAGGATCGGACAGAAACAGAGGATGTTCAGGCATCAAGATGTCAAGTGTTTACCTCACATTCCCTTCCTCCTCTGGTCATCTCAGCATCTTCAGAAAGCAGCTCTTACTTTTGGGTGACATGTAGCTGTTTATTGGAGAAGGGATAATTTCTGCTCTGCCGTCCTGTTCCCCTACAGCGGGCATGACTGGACATCGGCTTTCGGGTAGGTGAGATACTAATCCGGTGTTTGCGGTTGCAGGGAGCGTGAGAAGATTACACCATTCCCTGAGGCAGAGCTCTGTCCAAAGGTTCTGTTTCTCTGGGGCCTCGTATCGTCTCGCCATCTCTCTGCAGAGTTCTCAGTCAAGGGCACAGCTGATGGATCCTCACAGATTAGGTAAAGGTTATCTGAACACTTTGCTCAAGTGGGCCTCAGAGGGCAAATGAGTAGGTGACGGTAGTAACACACAGCTCCACTGCCGCCAGGCTAATGTCCACAACTGTGTTGATGAGGAAGGCTATGTTGAGGAAAACGATTTTAGAGCATTTAGTTAAAGGTTAAGGGTGCTATTTTTGATATTGACATATTTTACCCAGCTTAATGGGGATACACAACTATTAAGCTATTTGTATGTTGATTTTCTTGTAAAAAAAAAAATAGATAACACAACAGAAACCCTCTGTATAATTTTGCAAAATGGACTGATTTCCCGATCAATGAAACATTGCAACTTTAGTTCAACCAATGCCGTTAATTTAGGGTGAAACCTTAATAATCTGTAACCCGACCTGGGCCATATGTCATTTGCTATCTGGGAAGGAACTACATGTAAATTCAAACAAATTCAACTGAATAACTTTGAATGGTGCCTTGACAAATCTTTAACTTGTTGAAACTTTGAGTGTGACTTGTTATAAGCCTTATAGATGCCACCTAATTAAATTTAGTATATAAATTTCATATATATTTAGAGAGAGAAAAATAGAGAGAGAGAGAGAGAGAGAGAGAGAGAGAGATGTTCAGGCGATAGCAGTTTCAGAACGCCTCAGGTGTCTGAAACTGCTATCGAATCACGGCAATCTTATTGACGCCATGATGTCATCATCGTGCGACCCAGAAGTATAAAAGGGGCGTCTTGCAAACATGACGTTCATCTTTTCGTCTTCAGGGGCTGTTCTGTTTGTAAACGCTGGATTCCAGTAAGACAAATTTAAAAATGAAACGTACGGGGAAGGCTGATTGTTTTCAGAAGTGTGCTGACCCGTGCCCAAGATATTTGATGCTGGGTGACACACATGAACTGTGTGTTTTCTGTCTGGGTGAAGAGCACGCACAGACAGTTCTCGAGAGAGTTGCCTGTGCAAACTGTGAGCGTTTTTCTTTGAGAACGCTACGCTCTCGTCTGGCCCTCTTCTCGAGTGAGGAGGGCTCAGCATCTGGACCTCGTAGTAGTGGTTAACTGTCAGCTTTGCAGTCCCTTGGGTTCGATGGGAGGAGGTCCTCTCTCAGAGGAATGGGCCAGGGAGGGGCTGTTGCGAGAGCCCGCCACACGGAGCTCCTGGAAGAGCTCTGGGTCAGAACCACCCTCGTGCATGTCCATGACCGGGTGCCCTCGGTCAGGGAGAAGAACAGCTGGCAGTGGGACGTGTCTGGGGCGGCAAACAGATCTACCTGTGCGGTCCCGAAGCGCCTCCATATCAGCTGGAACACCTGGGGATGGAGTCGCCAGCAGGTGTTACCGGGAGAGCTCGTCGGCTGCACAGTTGAGCAGGCCCGGAATGTAAATGGCACAAAGCGACCTCAGATGCTTCTGACTCCAAAGGAGGAGATGGCGGGCGAGTTGTGACATGCGGCGGGAGCGTAGACCACCCTGATGGTTGAAGTACGCAACGGTCGCAGTGCTATCTGTACGGACCAGTACATGCTTGCCTAGTAGCGGCGTTTTGAAGTGGCTCAGCACAAGATATTGCTAACAACTCGAGGCAGTTGATGTACCAATGCAGTTGAGGCTCCGTCCACATACCTGAAGCTGCATGCCCATTGTACGTGGCCCCCCAGCCGGTGGCAGAGGCAACTGTGGTGACCACAGAATCCCTGGACACTTGTTCTAGGGGAACACCTGCCCATAGGAACGAAGGGTCCGACCACAAGCTGAGAGTTTGGCGACAGTGCGGGGTAATTTGGACCCGGCACGAGCCGCTCTGCCACACCCATCTCGGGACTCAATCATGGAGCCAGTGTTGGAGCAGCCTCATATAAAGCAATCCGAGCGCCGTTACCGCGGCTGCAGATGCCATATGCTCCAGGAGCCTCTGAAAAAGTTTCAGTGGTGCCGCTGTTCTGCGTCTGAGTGAGCTCACGCAGTTCAACACTGACTGGACACGGGCCTCTGTCAGGCGTGCTGTCATGTTGATCGAGTCCAACTCCATATCGAGAAAAGAATCCTCTGCCCGGGGGTGAGTTTGGTCTTTTACCAATTGACCCGAAACCCTAGGAGGCTGAGCACCATGTCCGTGTGTGCGCACTCTCGACTGGGCCAGGATGAGCCAGTCGTCGAGGTAGTTGAGAATGCGAACACCACGCTCGCACATGGGACCAATGGCCGCCTCAGGCCAGATTGGCCCAGGGGCCAGTGGTGGAACAAAAAGAAAAGGAAACAAAAGATTCTCCGCCCGGCCCTCCACCGGGGGAAGGAGCGGCACGTTCACCATCTCCTGAAGAGCAGTCTGATCCACCTCTGGGTCACCCGTCTCAGGGTCGTTTGCACCTCCGCTTGCATCCTGGTTTGGCAGCAGCCTGGACGGGCGGGGCCAACTTTCTGCGGCTTGCTCCACACTGAGGCCTGGGTGATGGCTGCTGCGGTGGCTTAGCGGGAGCGGAGGACGGGTAACGCAGCCGAATCCTCATCTCCAGAGGACTGAAGCTCCCCCTCCAATGCTGCAACCGACATCTGGTCGTCAGGTGGAGCTCCAAAGGACACGACTGGTCATTCATGAGAAGGACCAGCACGCTCCTTTGGAGGCTCCAACGGCGGCAGCGTTTGTGAGGTGTGAGGGACCCACGGAGATTGCCTCGGCGGGGAAGCCCTCACGGTAATCCTCAGATCACCCTGGCTGATGTGAAGTGCCGAAGTAGGCCTATTCTGAGGTCCAGAATAGGCACTAGATCGAGGCATAGGTGAGGGAACTGCACCTCCCTTGAGGTAAGCAAGTCTCGATCTTAACGCTGCCATAGTCATATTCCCGCAATGGGAACATGAGGTATTCACAAAAGCTGCCTCAGCGTGTTAAATGCTCAAACACGTGAGGCAGCTATTGTGGCCATCTGCTGACACCAGGGAACGACCGAATCCAGAAACGCACAGGCGGAATGACATCCTGAAAAAGATGCAGTGTCGCGCCTGTGTTGCTCTTTTGTGGGAAAAAAAAGCTCTTTTGTGATTCTCACACCGTGCTGAGGCACCCAGGAAATGCAAGCTGTGTACTCCGTACACTTCAGGGGAACGCCCACCGAATCGACACAATACTCTTTATGCTGCGATAACAGCAGTTGTATTGAGCTTTGAGCTTGTGGCCACTCACTGTTCGTGCCGTCACACCAACACTGAATAGTGAGAGGGAGAAGAGAAGCTTCTTCAACGCAGTAGCAGTCTGTTTCCAGGAAGACAAACAGGAAGCTCGGCTTATACCCTCGATGCGGGGCGCGTGACACGATTCACGCACGCCAACGTTCTGTAGACACTCGAAGATGATAGGGCTCCCTGATGTTGTTGTCACGTCGACGTAACGTTGAACGTGAGCAACTGATAGGGAATGAGAAACACAGAGCGACAGAGATCCAGAGAGAAAGAAATAGAGCCAGAGAGTTCATAAATCATATGAAAGAGAGGAGCAGTGGGGCTGGCTTCACTGTTTTAATTGACTTTGCTAGCGTGGTTAATAAGGTAGACGTTCTGTAGGCAACGAGATGAGCTCCTGAACATAATGGGTCTCTGAAGATAACTTCCTCTACGAGACAACACACTGACCTCCCTTCGCCATCTGTCCTTCAGTCCGAGCGCATGCTGAGTAAATTATGCTACGTGTAATGGACTTGAGTGAAAAATAGGCCGCTCTCAGTGCCTGAGTGCTGGGTTTAATGCTGGGGTTACAGCAGCGATCTGAAGATACTTGGCGGTAAATTGCAACAATGTTCTAATGTCACCTCTTATGAATGAATCCCATCTGTGATTTATTTAATGGCATGTAAATTGAGTAAATATTATTGAAAATGCCCCATCCTTTGAAACACCAGAGTGGCCCTATTTCAAAGCGGATTTGTTTAATCCTATGGCAAATTGATGTTATTCCTATAGGAAATTACACAAAATCGTTGGTAAACGGCTCTAATTCTATGATAAATTATCCCTCCTACTCCCTGCATATGGGGTTGACACTGGCATAAATTGGCCTTGGAAAATAGAACCAGAGAGTCATTTAGGGACAAGAGGAAGCAAAACACCATTCAGGATTCAGGAGCGATAAGTAAGATGCACTAGCCAGTGTTTTTAAAGGAAAATTTGTGGGGGAAGCTGGAATGACTGTAACTCTCCTCGGCTTTTGCTCATTTATTCAGAAAACGTTTAGCCAAAAGCTTAGAAATTTTACCCCAGACATCTTTGTTAGTGGTTGTTACCTTAATTATACAATTTGCACAATTAGACGTGCACAAAGACTGGTGTTACATTCATATCGCTTAGGCTGCATAATCGTAAATGTAAATAAAAAAATTAAAAAACTGTGTACGGTGCATTTACATTGGGTCCAAATGTCTGAGATCACTATAGGGAAAAAACTTACTTCTTTATTCTAACATAAATTACACACAGTGATTTATACAACAGCTTCCACAAGGATGTGAACTTGTGAAGGATATGAAGTATGTGAAGGATGTGCTTGATAAAATTGGATAGTTGTAGAAGTCTTTATGTACAGTTTTTTAGGACATACAGCTGTATAACTGTACAGAAATTCTGCATGTGTTTAGCTTTAGAGGAAAACATGTTCTTATGTTTAAACATCACAACATTCTCTTTTTTATATTTGATATCTACACTTTAAGAACTTTTCCGCAAGTGGAGGATAACTGAATCTTATACCCAGGCAATGAAAAGTCATATTGACCCCTGTGGTTAGAGGCATAGCTGAGTGGAATAAAGCACATGAGTCTCAAATCAAAGCGAGCATGAAGTAAACATGGAGGACAAACTTGTCCCCCGGTGAGCGGCTCATCTCTTCTCAGTATGTTAGAGGTGCCTGAGTGCCAGCAGATCCTGTGGGACCCCAGGAAACTAGACCAGAGTGGGTTTGTGGTGCGAAATGCACCAACCCCGTTCTCCCTTTGAGGAGCTGTGTGCACAGATTGATCTCAGCAAGCTTGTTTATTCACTTGTAAAAGCTCACCATCACAGGCTCTCTGTACACAGTCGTGTGGGAAGTGGATTATGCCACAAAAAAAGCTCCTTGGCTTTCATTTTTCAAGAGTGTGATTTGCTGTTGTTGTTTGTGAGAATCTGTTTGTGTTCTGAAAGGCAAAGCAAGCGAGAGAAGGAGATTGCATTACATTGTCTTTGTCAAAAGAGCAGAAAATGAAAACATGGCAAAGTGGGATGACGAGAGAGAGAGAGAGAGAGAGAGAGAGAGAGAGAGAGAGAGAGAGAGAGAGAGAAAGAGAGAGAATAAGCAATGGTGTAATGCAGATCATGATTGATACTATGTTGACGTCATGCATGAAAGTTTATCATATAAAGTCAGTAAAAAAAATAAATGTCCCTTTTTCAGGATATTGTATAAGCTTTACAGATCTTAATTGGAAAGGGTTTAAACAAAGTTTTTTTTTTTCAGGTTTGTTCAATATACAATTAATGCAAATGCAGTGTGTGAACAGTCCTTAAGACACTAAGTCAGTTTACTGGTGGTTGAGGTGCACAGTTCCAATAACTTAGGACAGCAAAGAGACATTTCTTCTGACTCTGAAACACCAAAAGAAAGATGCACAGGGTCCCTGATCATCTGTGTGAACATGTCAGTCTTGCTGCCGGGAGGCATGAGGACTGCAGATGTGAACAGAGAAATAAACTTTAGTGTCCGTAATGTAACATAGTGCTACAGATAGACAGGAAGGACAGCAAACCACATGCCACAAACCATTTGTAATGTTACATAAGATTTTTATTTCAAATAACCACTGCTCTTTAAAACTTTCTATTAATCAAGTAATTAATAATGTTTTTTTTAAAAAACAAAAAAAATGTATTTCAAATTATTTGTCATGATTCTGCCATCTAGTCCTTGTCATTCTTTAATCTTTGAGGCAGGATCATGACAGACCCATGTTTTGTGTACATGGCCATTTGTTTGGGCCATGTGCTTGTGTTGTCTCGTTCTCTTGCCCCGCCCCCTTGTTATCCTCGTTTTGTCATTATTGCTTTACCTGTGTCACCTGTGGTTATCATTAGTCTCCCTATTTAATCCCCTTGTGTTTGCTGTCTTGTGCTGGTTCATTGTTACTCTTTACATGCTGTTATTCATTGTGAAACCTTGTGAGTATCCTGTCAAGAGTATTGTCTAGAGAAAGTTCAAGTCAAGTCCTAGTCTAGTTTAGTCTCTCGTTGATGTTTTGCCCCCTTGTGGGTTTTGTTTTCCCTTTTTGTCTACAATAAACGTTGTTCAATCGCATACATCAGATGCATTTGGGTTCATCTCCTTGCATCCTCATAACAGAATGAACCGGCCAACAAGGAACCCAGCAGACAGTATGTCCTCTTTTGTTGAGCATAACCCAGACGACCTTGCACAATGGTGGCTGAGGACTATTTCCGATGCAAGGAATGGCAAGCTGCCGATTCCTCCCCAGGGAGAGCGGTCCCTGAAGGAGTATGCCCGGGTCGTGAATGAGAGGAGGCTGTTCCTACCTGATATCCTCCTCAACCGCTACCTCATTGCGGGTCTCAACGCTCCTCCACCCCTGGCAGAACGGGAGACGCTGGTCTGCTGCCCATTTGGTGAGATGGTGAATTGTTTGTCGCAGAGGGAGTCGCGGGGTTCCACCTTGTCGTCACCATCACCCAGGCTGTCAGTGATCCCGGAGGGTCGTGTCCTGGCTGTGGTTACCCAGGGGAATCAAGCTGGCTCCACTTCCACCCCTGAGGCATCAGTCGTACCCGAAAGTCTCCTTGGCAAGCGAGGGAGATGGACCTCATGGGAGTCGGCATCAGAATCCTCTGCGACGGAATCAGCCTTGTCAGAGACTGTCCTCCATGCCCCAGTCACAGCTCCCGTTGAGCTTCCCCAACCAGTCACAAGTCCGGCTATGGCCTCTGCTCTGCGGCCAAGGAGAAAGAAGAGGAAGGGAGCCTCCAATCCTCTGTCTCTGTCTGTCCCTGAGCTCGCTCCTTCTGTAAGCGCTGTCCCAGAGTCTACTGCTACGGATAGCGCTGTTCCAGAGTCCACTGCATCAGAAAGCGCTGTCCTAGAGCATGCTACTACGGATGGCGCTGTCCTGGAGTCCGCTGCTGTTGAGGGTGCTGTCCAAGAGCCCGCTGCAACTGAAAGCATGGTCTCAGAGCCCGCTGCAACCGAAGGTACTGTTCCTGAATCGGCTGCTGAAGCCGCGGATCCAGAGTCTGCAGCAGTGAGTGCTGCAGAGAGGGCAGTGGCCGATTCAGCTGCTAAGGCTGTTTTGCGCTCAGTTTCAGCTAGTCAAGAGATGCCGATCGTCATTGCTGCAAGAACCCTGTCAGAGTACTTATCCCGTCTTGCCAAGATTCTAGAAGTCCCTGTCAGTTCTGTTTTGTCCCCAGACCCTGTGTCCAAGTCTGCTGCAGAGAGCGCTGATCTCAGGCCAGCTGCAGAGAGCGCTGATCTCAGGCCAGCTGCAGAGAGCGCTGATCTCAGGCCAGCTGCAGAGAGCGCTGATCTCAGGCCAGCTGCAGAGAGCGCTGATCTCAGGCCAGCTGCAGAGAGCGCTGATCCAGAATCAGAGGCCTTTTTGTCTACAATAAACGTTGTTCAATCGCATACGGTCTGCATTTGGGTTCATCTCCTTGCATCCTCATAACATTATTAAATATTCATATTAATTAATATGATTATTTAAACAATCCGATCTCTTCTAAAAAAAAAAAATCTAGCAATAAGAAGCAACTGGAAAAATCATGGAAATCCATTGGATCAAAAGTTGTGGGTATATAGCGATGACCAAATTATGAATGAATCATTCAGACTGGTTTCAAATCAACTGATTCTTTCACAAGTCATCAATTAGGAAAACTTCTGCTATGCACATGAATTGTGGACTTCATCAATCATGTGACTGGTTACAAATGGATGTACATTTTCAAATATTTTGAAGATACTTTTATGCTAAACTCATTAGAGACAGAATACAGAAGTTCTTACTGATAAAACACAAATAGGTTCTGATTGGTGTCATGGGAAGGCAAACAGGCGCCCCTGGCAGGATTTGTGGAACTTAATTAGTGCTTTTAATGCTCCATCAAATGTGCATTTTGGGTTGGAGGTATTACTTAACCTTGACGAGATCAGCCAGTGTGATATTCCAACATGTACCTCCATCGGTCTTTATGGATGGCTTTCAACTGCTAATTGAGATCAAATGTTCATTTATGAGGCATTTTTGCAGGAATGGGCAAGGAAAGCGTAGGATAATCAAAGGTAAAGATAAGAGCAGAAATTAAGACGATTTGTTAACAGAACTACATTATTCAGCGTTATTTATTACAATATCACTTATTATAAATAATTTGTATTAAACTGCACTGCTAAAAAGGAAAGTAGGCCACCCCTGTTCTGAACATCTAAAGAGACGTTATTTGAAGTCAGTAATTTACTGACAATTTTATAAAGAGAAACCTTATAGGACTACTCTAAGAGCATGCTAAAAAATGTATGTAAACAACACAGAAATGCCTGGATTGAACTGCTCAAGTGTCAGGGTTCGCAGTATCAGTGTGCTTCACCGTCTTGTGTGCGGAGCGTGTTTTTTTGATCCCGGCACTTTGGTCTAGTTTAGTTTTGGTTCTGTGTCAGGATTCTGACATTCATGCTCTGTATGTTTGTCATCCAGTAAAACAAACAATTATCAGTTTAAATTGAAGGTTGGACTCGATATAGTGTTCCTTACAACTTACCAAAGATCCATGGATATTGACATGCAGCCAGGAATCGTGTTTCCTGACATTTATAAGTGCCTGATTTCGACTCCAGGGAAATAAATAAATCAAATTTTCCTGTGAACGCTTTATATAAATACAATAATATTGTTTGTGTGTTTTTCGCAACATTCACGCTGAAAACAAATGCTGCTGCTCAGTCTTTTTGCCACTCCGACCGGCGGTGACGTCACGCGCATACCCTCTATTGTCTTAACCCTTCAAAATGATTGGTTAATTTGCCCTACCTCTTCTCCCTTGTTTGCTCTCCCTATTTATCCTCCTTGTGTTTGCAGTCCTGTGGCAGATCGTTCATGGGTTTTCCCCCATGCGGTAGTTTCGTTTGTTTTTGTTTAATTTTTTTAATGAATAAAAAGCCCATATCTGCATTTTTGAGTCCTCGCCTCATCCCTTCACTCAACCCTAACATCTAGATAATCATGGAAACCCTGAAACTTTGCTGTTCATCTCTTTATATGCTTGATGCAGGTATAATACCACTCATGTGCCTATTTACCTGCTTTTTCCTCTATATATTTTTTTAGAATAGTCTTTGAAGGTGCACTGCGGGTCGGGACCCATAAGAAGGATTCTGCTTAAGGCCCCCATTTGGCCATGTTTGCCTCTGTATTAAGCTGGGATAGGAGAAAATATTTTTTACAAAGCTTCACAGACAGCTTTCCCCTTGCATTAGATACACCTTTCATCGTTCTTGTTAAAAGAGGTCTGGAAGTTTTTAGCGTCTGACGATCAGAGAATTTCTGTTCCTCTGGTTTTCATGTCCTTGACTAAGCAAGGTGACAGAGAATATATTAAGCTAAAACGAATCTGTGTGCGCGTGTTTATGACCTGCCTTGTCTGTGTGCACTTAGCAGAAAATTAAATTAGTTCACGAAGTGTAATCAAAAAAAAAAAAAAACACACATACACATACACACACACAAAGCTCCGGGCTAAAAGCACATGATTTTGTGGACTCATAAATCATTATGTAAGTCTCTTAGTCTCAGCTTGCAACACAACATAATGGATACGACTGGTATCCTGGGTGAAAAACAACTTAGAGCGGTGGGCCTCTCCGAAAGGTGACTGAAAATGACTGAAAATGAATTTAATCGCCATCCAGCAGAGAGATTTCTCGCCTGTTATATACCCCCACCCCCATCCCGTTCACATAACATTGCTGTCCCTTTTGGCCCCTAGAGAAACCGAATAGGTGTGGAGGAGTCTGGAATGTGTGTTTCTATGGTTACATATGGCAGTAGAAAAGAGTGGTTTTAGCCGGAGGGAAATGGTCAGGATGCAGGACGCAACCTCCTTTCACACTCCTTCTCCATAGAACTTTCACCTCAATTTTTGCAGCAGGAGACCAGAGGGAGGAACAGGCAAAGGTCACTTCACTGAATGCCTACTGCGTTTCTCAGTGTTCCTGCATCATCTCAGCATCCGCTGCACAGTTTTAACTTGTTCTCTGCTAGGTCTGAAAATGTTTCACGGCTAACTTGTAACAATATTTCACTCTCATAAGGGTGCCGGCAAACATGCTTTCGAAAACAGACAGAGCAAAGCACACTGGAATAGAACACAAGGGTATCGAGGTGTTTTAACCCATTTTAAACTTCAACAAGCCTGAAATAAATGAGACAGCAGCCAAAAAAAAAGAAAAGAAAGAAATCTGTCCAGATCTCTATGCAAGTAATTGGCCAACACTTTGTAAACGTCAGTTGTTAAGTTTGATAGAGTTATCTTCAAATATCTGTGCTATTAAATGTGACATTATTCAGAGACGGCTATACATTTTTTAACTTTAATTTGCTCAGCAAGGGGAAAAAACACTAATTGACTGAAGAGAAAACCAGCTGTAGAAGACAGTTTACTGTAATGGCTGCATCTGAAGGACATTATACTGTACAAAGACAAAGGAATTTGTAGTGATTTTTTTCTCAAACAGAAAAATGTTGAGGAATGCAAGGGCGAAGCTGCCACAGTTTTTAGGGCACCTACACACGTGAGTTTACAATATGTGAGCGAGTTGGGGATGGTGTGTCAAGTGGACATTTGCAAAAGTGACACTTTATGTAAACAACAATAGTAAAAAAAAATTTTTTAAAAAGTGATGCCATTGACCAATGAGCATTTCAAATAAACATATTTAGTATCAAAGACAGAAGACGGGGAAGTGACATTTTTGCATTTGATATGTTGCTTGCAAATTTTAGTTAAAAAAAATTCAGTATACATTACCATTGAAAAGATTTGTGTTTTACTTCAAATAAATGAGTTTATTTATACAGGAAGGGCACATTAAATTGCTAAAAAAGTGACAGTTAAGATATGTATATTATTACAAAAGATTTTGATTTAAATAAATGCTATTCTATTGAACTTTCTATTCACCAAATTCAAAAAGAAAGAGATATGTTGAGAAATGAGAAATAATGAGAAAAGTTTCTTAAGCACCAAATCAAAATGA
Organism: Abramis brama; assembly: GCF_963993115.1. Classification (NCBI taxonomy): domain Eukaryota; kingdom Metazoa; phylum Chordata; class Actinopteri; order Cypriniformes; family Leuciscidae; genus Abramis; species Abramis brama. The sequence continues at coordinate 31,566,799 of NC_139971.1, forward strand.
TTTCTGAAAGATCACGTGACACTGAAGACTGCATGATGCTAAAACTCACTTAATATTCAACAAAATCTTTGATCTATACTGACAAGTTTGAGAGTATGAGAACTGAACTGAGCTGGAGGATGACATTTTTTGCCAAACTGCTTTATAGATTAAATGAACTAATTTAATAATTGATGACTGACTGACTCACCACTGAACTTCAGCTTAACAACAGCTGAAATGCAGCATTTTCCTGTTATCACTGTAAAGCTGCTTTGAAACAATCTGTATTGTAGGCTATAAAAGCACTATATAAATAAAGTTGACTTGACTTGGCTAAAAATTCAACTCAACAGGAATAAACTCCTTTTTTAAATGTATTAAAATAGAAAAATATACTTTTTCTTTACATGAGGTGCAGTTACAAAATTGACCAGCAGGTGCTAATTGGATAGCTAACCAGCCAAACCTTGACCCCTTTGTAAATACCCTAAAAAAGTACTAATACATGTAAGACAAGAGAGCCTGTGGTATCAATATGCATTTTTTATGACATAATAATGTCTAAATATTGGTATATTCTTACTACACACTCAAATGTATGTACTTTTCCATCATCAGCAAAGTATCCTTACTTTTAGTGTAGTATAAGTATGCAAATTGACTCATAGTCGCTCTCCGAAATTTCAGTCTTATGTCCATCACTCTCCGTCTCTCTGTGTTAATTACTGAGATGAATAGGGCTCTTTATCAGGCACACTAACCTTGAGCACTCGGGAAATGACTAATTAAATCTTTGCTGCCCACTGTGTGTGTGAAGAAGAAGATATGTAATTTAAAAGAGGAGCAGTTGGTCACGCCTTTAGGAGCGCCCCCCTTTCCCCTGAGTGGAAAGAGGACGACCCAGACAGGGACATTAGACATCTTTAAATACCTTTAATTTATCCAGCAGGTCAAAGCAACAACAAAGTTAAAAGAATGAGAGTGTGAAACTGCCATTTACAGAATTCCACAGAATTAATTTGTGTTCTGTTCATATGGAACTTTTCAGAAATATGGAAATAGTACAAAATAGTAGGCTAACACAATTATTTTTGTTGTTTAATTTAAAAAAAAAAATGATGGTGAAAGAAGGTGATTTTTACCTTTGGAAAAATATGATTGCCAACCTCACCATCAATTTTATTTGTATATTTTTAATTTATTTTTTGTAATTTGTTTTACAATCAACCTCTGGAGGTCAAACTAAATAATATGATCTCATCTCAACATTGGCTAAAATTAAGCCAAATTAATTCTGTATAAATAAGGGCTAGCTTTTTTGGGGCCAGTTGTTCATAAAGTAAAGAACATCCTTTTTTTATGCAATAGCTCAGCAGTTGTCGTTAGCACTAGCATTTTAAGTTAAATTAATTTACTTGTCATTCCACCATGCTGTAGAGTAGTTCTAAATGATAGTCACAATGATGATAGTCACAAAGTTTATTTTTTGTAATATTTATTTTTTAATACTGCATATTAAAATAAATTGAAATATCAATATATCAAAATAAATTCAGTTGCCTGTCAAAATGATGACAACATGTTCCTGGATCATCATCTCTGTTGATCCTGGAACAACATTCAAATCAACCAATCAGATTTGAGAGACAAGTTACAGTTTATGTCAAGTTTAGGCTTACGGTCAGGTGCTACGTCAGTGTTATTCACCTATCATTTCTCTCTGATTTTAGTGATAACTTTTAGGGTTAGGGGTATGGATAGGGTTAAGACTACATTTTCGGACAGGAATGTTGTTCCAAGATCAACAGAATATTGACCCAGGAACATGCCTTAATAAAATATTAAAATATTAAAAAAATAAAATATATTTTTAGATAAGAACATTTAGCTCTTACAACAAAAAAAAACAAAAACAAAAACATGCAATTTATTTCTGTAATGCTATAAAAAGAGAAAAAAGTAATGGGCAAAGTGAAGTGCAGTATAACTCCTTACTGTCTGTTGACATAGCAAGGATCAGTTCTAGTGTTCACCTTAAATTTTCCCCTTAATGAAAGTTAATGAGTGAGGAGTTAAATTGATTTGTAAATAGTTCACTGGCTGTAATTATAGGCTTCCCTTGTTCTGTTGAATCTAGACAAACGCTTGTGCTCCAGTGTTGCTAGTGTTTTCCCATTGAATTGGTTTATGGTGGTAAACGTCAATCTCTGAATCAAGTATCACTCATTCACATCAAGACCTCTTGTTGTTGTGACCTAATGCATTTTTGAGCACTGCATGTTTGAAAAAGAACAGGTGAATATCTTCCCTATGTGGGATTTAAAAAATGCAACATTGATGGCTCAAAACAACCAAATTGCCAGTGAATGTTTTAGTCAGTATTTAAGATGGGAATCCAATTGAATTTATGTGGTGTTTGTCCAAAGCAAAAGTGGAGGTGAAATGGATGAGGGAGAAGACTCTTGTTTGCTTTGGCTCGACTCTGATGAAACTCAGCTCTGACATTGACTGTTGCGCTCTCTGACACTCTGGCCTGTAATTTGCACAGATCAGCCCTTTGTGTGACAAAACCCGGCAATCACCAGATCCAATTAGACAAGCAAGAGGGCCAGAACAGAACCCACAGAGGAGCACTGAGGGGATTACAGCGTGAAGAGAGGTGCACGGAGAATGCTAAACTGAACGCTTCCCGTTCTCGACATTAACAGGCACCGCAGCACGGCATATAAGCTCCGTACACAACCTCTCAAATGGCGTCTATTGATGAATCGATTCATCCATTTATCCTCTCATTCGTCTTCATTTCAAAGCAATGAGATGTGTAGTTTTAATTGTGCTTCTTTGTTCTTTTTTTTCCCCACACAATCCGGACAGACTCGCTTTGTATTTTGCTCCCAGAGGCCTGCAGCACAATTATGTGAAAAATGTTCACAGTGAATGTTTTTTTTTGTAGCATTGCTTTGTTTTTATTGTTCGCTCATGTTGATGAGGTTCACATATGTTGTAATGATTTGAAATGATTTTTTGAAACGCCGTGTAGTATTACAGCGCATTCTCTTCTATTTAATTCAAGAGCAGTTAGCTGACCTCGTGGCAGCCGGGGGGCAAACGGCTCCTTTTCAACGCATTTCAATAAAAGCTGCTATTGTTGAAAAGACTAAAAATATATTTACCCAGCAACATCTCACTTGCTAGCCAGATTTTTGAGTTAACATAAGTTTTTGCTACTTATTCTGGCCAGGAACTGGCCACTGTTGAGCAATTGACCACTGTAAAGTTGTAACATGTTTTTTGGGGGGGGGGTTTTCCAGCCTAATCTATAAAAATAACTGAAAAATACATTTGTTTATCAGAATTTTGCGAATGATCCTTCAGAAATTAATTTTATAGGCTGATTTGGTGCCCCAGAAATCATTATTATCAATGTTGAAAACAGTTGTACTGCTTAATATTCCTTGATTCAGTTTTGTTGTTTTGTCAAGTATTTTGATAAATATATATAATATAATATTCTATTAACTTAAAGAATTCATAAACATTTGTACATATCTAAATTTGTCTATATGCAAAATGCTGACATTTTAGATGCTGAAAATGCATGTGATAGAGCCACACTTTACATATAAATACCATCTGTTAGCAGCTATATTCAGAAAACAACTATATTAAACTCATTATATCAAGCCAGAACCTTTTAATTCTAAGGCTGAGATGTCATCACCGTGAGCTGGATCATGTATTACATGACAAACAGCATCAAAAATTCTGATTGTGACTTATGTAAGTTGTATTTTGTCATGTCTAAAGAAGACGCGATTGTCTTTTATTGCAGGGGGTGTTTTGTTGTAAATGCACTCCATTGATGCTGCAAATTTGTTTGTATAAGTCTCAGAGTCTTTCTCTCTGCACCTCAGCATCACAGCTGGAACACTTCTGGCTGTCTCTCTGAACACTTGAGTGCTCGCTCATCTTGCCCTTTATGAAAAGAGCTCTTCTGCATCTTGTTTTTACCGAGCAAAGTTAAATATGAGGATAAGTGCTCGTCTTAATACCTTTCTTCTCTCTCTCAGACACTGTCTGTTTGCATGGGGCGGAGAGTGGTGGGCGTTGGGGACTGGGTGAGCTAATTGGCCCTGAGCATAGTGCTTAATCCCCATCTAACTCATTAGACAGAGAAACAAACAGGGCGGCTCAGAGAGAGACTATAATTAAGAGAGATCTGTGACACCAAATCCCGTGTGGCGTGAATCTGATGCAAACACATCTGTCAAAACAACCCACCTCAATGTTGTTGTTTTTTGTTGTCCATTTCTAGTTAACTATGATCTATCTTTAACTTTCTTTCCTTTATTGTACCACAAAAAAAAAAAAAATGTATTCTTCCATAAATCTCTCATTTATCTATCTACACACCAAAAATAATGTTGGGAGATTTGACACCATGAGTGTTAAAAAAGAATACTTTCCGGGTGGACATACAGGTCCATCTTTGATAGTGTTCAGTAAACACTGATCAAATGGTTGCTTACAAACACTTGTCAATTTTAAACAAGGTATTAAAGGTCCCGTATTATGCCCCTTTTCACAAGATGTAAAATAAGTCTCTGATGTCCCCAGAGTGTGTATGTGAAGTTTCAGCTCAAAATACCCAACAGATCATTTTTTACAGCATGTTTAAATTGTCATTTTTTGGGGCTCAGAAAAACGCGCTGTTTTAGTGTGTGCCCTTTAAATGCAAATAAGCTGCTGCTGGACGGCACAGGGGGCGGAGCTTCATGAGCTCGCGCTCAGTCTCTCAGGACAATTTCATCTCACGGAATGATGATAATATCAGAAACTCTCAGTAACGGTGTTCATTTCGAGTCAGACAATAATGCCTACAGAGTCAGAGTGCTGTATAGAGATGGAACAGGTATTAGTTTAGTAGTTTAATTAAGGTTATTATAACGTATTTGTCATCTGCTTGTATGTATCCATTATTTATTAATAGCCTACAAGTCTGCTGTTTCGGACCAGGTCCGAATGATGATCAAACATATACTGATGAGTTTAATAAAGTTTATTGTACATCACACAAAAGATGAAGCGTCAGTTTTACTTCAGAAAATCACCGTAAGATCTGAGTAAACACAGTAAGTTATAAGAAGTGCGCAAGTACATAAACGAATTTCGGTAGAGTTGAGGGAGCATTCCTGTGGGCGGAGGTTAGTCAAAAAACGGTTCTAGTGACGTCATTAAAGAAGGAAGTAGAGGGATGTAGTCCAAACGGCCGTTCGATGTAGGCGACTGTTAAATAAAATATCTCGCTTGGCATTGAACTTTGAGCTTTATAATTTTACAGATATTATTTATACTCTAACAACAACATTACACACTAACTAAAGTTTGAAACATGGGATAACGAACGGGACCTTTAAGAAATTAATACTCAGTTGTGTTGAACATCTATCTATCTATCTATCTATCTATCTATCTATCTATCTATCTATCTATCTATCTATCTATCTATCTATCTATCTATCTATCTACAGTGCTATGCATAAGTTTAGACACCCATGCTAAAGTTGACTAAAAAGAGGAATAAAAAATCATCTTTTGGAAATTGAACTTAATGCCTTAATTAAAAAAATTTGGAAAAATCCAACCTTTAAGGACACCGATTTTCTTTGTGAATGAATAATGTATCGTAAATAAATAAATGTTCTTCCTTAAAATACAGGGTGCGTAAGTCTGGACACCCCTATGTTAAATTCCCATAGAGGCATGCAGATTTTTATTTTTAAAGGCCAGTTACTTCATGGATCCAGGATACTATGCATCCTGATAAAGTTCCCTTGGCCTTTGGAATTAAAATAGCCCCACATCATCACATAGCCTTCACCATACCTAGAGATTGGCATGGAGTACTTTCCATAAGATCATCTCTCAATGCAAATCAAACCAGCTATTAGGCTAACTGAAATAAAACCATGCCAATCTCTAGGTATGGTGAAGGCTATGCGATGATGTGGGGCTATTGTTGGATTTTTCCTAATTTTTTTTAATTAAGGCATTAAGTTCAATTTCCAAAAGATGATTTTTTATTCCTCTTTTTAGTCAACTTTAGCATGGGTGTCTAAACTTATGCATAGCACTGTATCTATCTATCTATCTATCTATCTATCTATCTATCTATCTATCTATCTATCTATCTATCTATCTATCTATCTATCTATCTATCTATCTATCTATCTATCTATCTATCTATCTATCTATCTATCTATCTATCTGTCTGTCTGTCTGTCTGTCTGTCTTTATCTCTGTTTGTCTGTCTGTCTGTCTCTCTGTCTGTCTATCTTTCTCTCTGTTTGTCTGTCTGTCTATCAATCTAATGTCAAGGCTTTTTAAACTTTGTTTCCAAGTTTAAGACTAGCCTTTGTCAAGCCAACATTTAAAGATTATTTGACAAACTTTGCTTTTCTAGTTAAAAATAAGTTTCATGAATTAATTGAAATCTCAATTCATTTTAATTCCACCTTCTTTCATTTACAGTTTTTCTCAGTCGCTTTGGTGCATTTCAAAGAAGTTTGTGCAAACAATTCGTACAAACAGCACCACACATTGGATTACCTTCAAAAGCCTGTAACTTACTCAAAATCTTTAGTTCATCTCTCAAAAGTAAGTATTTATGTAAATGAATGTAAATGTCCTTGTGTCATTGTTCACAAACAAGACAGTCAAAATGCGTAGTCATGTTATCAATAAAACACTGCACTCTGTTAGTATTACCTGATGTAAACTATGGCAACAATTTGGATGACAGTTACTGTATTAAAATGTACAAAGCTGCGCTTTGACGTGCCAGTCTGTTGGGCCACAGATTCTCATTTACATCACAACGAATATCTTCCCTTGCAATGCAACGTGGAAAAAATATTTTGGAATGTCTTATCCAACCTCTGCAGGTGTCTACTGTGATGTCCTCACAGGCTACATCTATGGCAGCCGGCAGGGTCATCTGAGTATGTGGCTGGTGATCATAGACCTTCCACCCCTATGCTGAGAAGAACTCCTCAATTGGGTTAAGGAATGGAGTAACAAGTAGGAGTAGAAGAAGAACGCCGTAATCTCAGTTCTCGCACATGCGTCCTGGCGCTCCCGTGAACTCTCGTTAGAGGCCCACATTGAAGAACACTAATAGTTGGATAAATTCGTTATTTTTGTTGTTTTTCCGCACATTTTCCATTGTTTTTCGTCGTCGCATGATAAACATAATGTAGAGCCACTGTAGTCACTTGGACTATTTTAACGATGTTTTTAATAACTATTCTGGGCCGGCGAGTTTGGGTCCCTCTGAAAGCCTATGGAGGAGTGAGAAAGCTGTCAGATTTCATCAAAAATATCTTAATTTGTGATCCGAAGATGAACGAAGGTCTTACATGGTTGGAACAACATGAGGGTAAGTAATTACTGACAGAATTTTCATTTTTGGGTGAACTAACCCTTTAATACATTTTGAGCAACATGGCATTAGCAACTGATAATGTAGGAAACCACAGACAATTGTACATAATCAATTGCATGAATGTACCAAAGCAATCGCAACTTGTTCAAAAGAATGAGAAACTGCTTGTATGATGTGCACAAGTGACTAGATGGAGGTTGAACAAGTAGTTTTGAGAATTTCATTTCTGATCTGAGAAATGCACCAAAGCGACTGAGAAAAACTGTAAATACAAATACAAATTGCAGTTCTGCATCTTTGCTACCTCAACAGAAACTCTATGTAAATTTCATTTACTGAAATTACATTTAAAAGTATTGCAAATGTGAATTCAACACATTTTGACAGATTTGTCATTTTCAGGTGAATTTATGTTGTAATGTTGTTTTATGGTTTTGTTTTCCCAAAAAATAAATGATGGCTCAGTGCCCCCACACACCCCAAGTCCTCTCTCTCACTAGAGTGACATATCGACTAATGCATCCCCAAAGCACTCCACTAATGCCATCTCGAATGTGTAATTTAATGATCGCACACACACTCTGTCACTTCTCTTCTCCACCATCATAATCCCCTTTTCTTTCACTTATTCTCTTTCTTTTCTCAATTTCAATCGTGCATGATAAGCTCCGGCATTAATCCTGACTGTCGGAGAGAGCCACGGGCCCGTTCTGCCCTCCATGATGTGATATTTACACATGGCAATCAGCTCACACACACACAGACTCTGTTCTCTGCAGGGCTACAGATTGTATCATTACAGTGCAACATCACACATCCATCAGTTTATGATGCCAAATTATTGTGTGCAAACATCAGTCATGCCCTCTGGTCAAATTTGTACTCTGACAGTTACTGCTTAGAAAGGGATTAAATTCGCTCGCTGATAACAAACACGGGCACACAACACACCTGATCAGGACTTTGTCATTCATTGTCACCGACTAGAGTGATAACACCCAAACCAGGGTTATTATCGTTAACTAAAACTAACACTAAATATATTAAAAACTTTTATGGCAATTGAAATATAGCTGAAATCAAATAAAATAGAAATATTGGTTAAAAAACTAAACAAAAATTTGAAATGTTGCCATGGCAATAAATAAGTTTAAGCACATTGTTGCACGTCCTGATTTTGCAGAGTTATCCGCGTTCCTGTATATATCAACATATTTTGTTGATCCTGGAACAACATTTCAGTCTAAAAATGTAATATGCCTACCACTAAATCTAACCCTAGTTATGCCTAAAATCAGAGGGAAGTTAGAAGCGCCTATCCCTGACTGTAAGCCTAAACTTGACATAAACTGTAAACTTGTCCCTCAGATCTGATTGGTTGGAATGTTGTTCCAGGATCAACAACCATGTTGATCTAGGAACATGTTGTACTTGGTGAAATCATGTTCTGCACATCAACATGCTATTTATAAATAAAAAATAATAATAAAATGACAAAAGCACATTATGTGACAATAAAATAAAAAGACAATACAACCTAAAATAACACTGACCCAAACTGTTTCAAAATGCGGAAATAAAAAAGTAGGGTCCAAAATTGTATGAAAATGCTTATATAGCTTCACTTTATTCTTTTTTACTAATTTAATCAATTTTAAATTACAAATTAAATTACAAAGTTGTAGTGAAAAGTCATTTTAATTTCAGAATTTGTCCCAAACATTTGATTGGAGACCAAGAAATAGTGCACAGTATTATATTTATGATATTATTACATTTATTTCTATTGTTTATATTATGTTTAGTTCATAACATTCTTTGTTTATATAATACATATATATATATATATATATATATATATATATATATATATATACATACATACATACATATATATACATATGTATATTCAATGACTTATTCAGTAATATATATTAATATAACATTAATATATATTAAATGTTATAATTAAAAATAATAATAATATTCTATAAAAAAAAATTGGCATGAATAAAAAAATCTAGACTTTCAATGTGCTCTCAGACTTGTTTACTCCACTGTATCTTAAAATCAGAAGAAAGAGGCAAAACAGTTTGCTATAGTACAATCATGGGAAAAATATTGAGAAATGTATGGTAGTTCAGTTTTTTTATTTTTTTATTTATATAAAGTTCAAATGTGTGCAGGCAGCATATCTTGTTCAGAGACAGCAATGGCCTCAGGGAATGGTTGGATGGCATGAATTAATTTTGCATCTTTGGACAGAGGTCGCACCACTGCCACAGGGCTGCGGTCCAGCACTTTCTGCATACAGGCTTGTATTATCTAGCAGAGCATGGGTGGATGACACAGGGATCAAGGCTTGAGCACAATTACTTATTCAGTAGCACTGTAAGTGCCCTGAGATATGCACTCAACTCTCACCTACCTCGTACAGTAATATTCAAACTAATGATACAACACCACATTTGGAAAGACAGTAAGCTGCCCACATGCAAGAGAAGAGAGACTATTGTATTCAAATAAACATGAAGCTAAACCTGCAAACTTGAGTATAGGCCTACAGTACATATATATGATTAAAGCAACACTAAGGAACATTTTTTACCTTAAAATAATGTTTCCAAAATCGTATCAGTGATTCATCAAGTCGTAACAGGGTGAAAGGCACTTCTGGATTCGCTTTGCAGCCCTATATCTGCTATAACCACACCATGCAAGTTTGCCAAACCGGGTCGCGTTTCTGTAGTTCGAATGAGACATAAGAAAACTACAAATTTGACTTGCTTTACGTCAAGCGTTACAATAGTTATTATTTAGTTTTCCTTCATTTCTGATGTTGCAATATATCATACTTTCATGAAGTCATGCAACATACTCTTCCTGGTCAGCGGACATCGTTCATTCCAAAGCCGGTGCTAGAAAAATAGCGTGTGTGAGTGCGACAGTAGCTGCGGGCGGCGAAATGATTTACGACAGCGGTAATGGACAATTCCGCTTCCAACCTGTAGGGCGACCGAAGAGGAAAAGTTCCTTAGTGTTGCTTTAACGTGTAGATGTGGAATAAAACCTTATTACTTTATTGTATAACATGATTGTGACACCACTTTTAATATGATCTAGATTTGAATATTCGAATTTGTCATTGACCCATTTACAAAAATTACTACATTTAAGTATGTTGAATTATGTAAAGCACTAATACTACATCTTGTCATCTTCATAAACCCAGAACAGTTCACATAGACTGAAATCATACCGTCTAATGACAGTTTCTACCAGGTAAGCGCTTTGGCACAGTATAACCTTAATCAGCCTTAGGAATGAATAAATTACCAAACCATTTGCCTCCATTAGCCTATGCAGATGAGACTGAGAGGAAAATGACACCTGACCTGCACTGGGGAAGCAGCTGCCATTGATGGAGGACAATCCAGCCTCATTTAGCTTCAAATTACCCCGGGAACTATAACACCCATGATCACCTTCAACATGGATCATTCCACTCCCACTCAGCCAATCACAAAAGAGCTTTAAACGCAATATTTCGGATATCATTTCATCTCTCAATAAGTGCAGTGTTATGGTCAGTTGACTGGTAGTAATGGTATCCTTTAAGACTGATTAAGTTCATTAGTTTCTACACTCAGGACACACGGTGGAGCGTAGAATATCTCCATCCGACCCCGTCCATCTTTATCCATGTACATTTCTTATATCCTCTCCACTTGCCAACATCTGCCAGTAGTCATCATGATATGGATAAAAATGGAAGCACTTTTCAAAATTGAATCTTTTGTTGCAGTTTGCCCATACAGAGTGAAATGAAGCAAGCGTTCTTAATTATACTACAGCTGAGGCCCCCAATGTTCCAGCCCTGAGAGAGAGAGGCGGGGAGAAGGAAAGAGACAACTTTTTAATACTTTAAAGTTTTCTAGAATGGTTCACCTGCAGACATTAGTGAACAATTCATGTTAAGAGCTTATATAAGTCAATATGCTATATGGTTGAACCAATTATATTCCTGTTCTTAAAGGCCTTTGTTAATGTCCTATTATATTGCATTGAGCTACTGAAATATGTTCAAAACCAAGTCACGTGACACTTGAAAATTTCACATGCCACGTTGTACAATTTCAGACCTTTTTTCCTGTATGTTTAAATGAACAAAAAAGAGAGCCAATTTCACTCTTTCCTTTCATTTCCCTTATACACTTGAGCAATTCCATAGTCTTATCAAAGGACAGTGAAATCACTTTTCCCCTCTCGATGCCCCGCTTTTTTTTGGACTAAAGCTGTCTTTCCAAGGTAACCTTTTCTGTGAAATCCTCCGCCTCAATGACTTATTGTGTGAATTCAGTGAGGTATTAAACCGCATATTTGCTCATTTCAGCCCATTCTCATATCCATCGTTTCACATGCATTTTTATGAGCACCCATGCTTACAATACAAGCTACTGTGTCTCAATTAAAAAATGGTTTGCGAGAAGACCTCAGGTAGCACATCAATATGTAGAAATGAGAATTCTCATATTTTCTGCATGTGGAATCCATAAGAATGGCAATCAAACAGCAAATTGATTAATGTGCTGTTGGAAAATTTGCAACAAGGCAATTGAACATTGTTCAGCATGTGCTTTACTTAACTGTAATGACTAACTCACAGCCATTAAAAAGGGTGTAAAGTGCCTCCTGCCTGTAATTGCGTATTAACAAATGGGCACTAAAATGTTAATGTGCGGTTGGCCGGTAGCTGCGGGCGTGTTGATGAACGTGTTGTGCTGAATCTTCCAGGTCACTGTGAAATGCTCTTTGAGGTCTTGAAGGCCTTGTGTTTAGATATAGTTTTGCTATTCTGGGGTGCGTTTCCCGAAAGCATCGTTGGCCAACTATGGTCGCAAGTTCCGTCGTTACCAATAGAGTTCAATGGACATTGCAATGAACTTGCGACCATAGTTGGCCAACGATGCTTTCGGGAAACGCACCCCTGGTCGGGCAGATCATTAGTGATATCGTATTACTCAACTTTCATTATTATAACAGTCCAAGTCATTGTAACTGCGAGCCAAGAGGCAATAACAGTCCAGCAATACTGAGACTTTTCACTGTTTGTATCACTCCGCTTTTCTGTGTTTGTACATTCAAGACAGTGGTTGACGGATTTCATTAATTGGCTCTTTGGTTCCATTGTAGCGATTCATTGAATCATTTACTCAAACGATTTATTCAACACGAAGCGAGTGGGTCAAATCATCCGCCTAGTCGAGTCTCTCAACAACACATTTATTCAGTATATGAAACAAGTATATTTTAGTTATTTGAATCATCACTCAAACAATTTGTTCAACAGTATTGATTAACCCTGGACCAAAACAAGATACTTATCTTTATGAATCATTGAATAATTCACGCAACACCAATTTGCCTCCAGTGTTTAACACTAATTCATTCAGAAACTTCAATGTAGGCTACTGTATGTCGCTTGGTATTCGGTTGGTGCAGAATAAAGTTTGTACAAAGCTGAACACATTGTTAGTCGATGTAATGTACATGAAATGTTAAAGTCATAAAATTTATTTTAAAATATTACGGTTTCAGTGCTTTTTTGTTTTTAGTGTCAAAAAAGTTTATGTATAATTTAAAATCATTTATAAAATGTAAGAAATTTGGTTCACAAAAGGCATCTTTACACAGCCGAGTTGGCTGCTCTAAAGCGGCTCTGTGTCTGCTCAGAATTCTGTGTAAAGACGCAATGCCGCATAAAAGCATGACTGGCCCGCCTCAGCCCCTAGTATCAAAGGCGACTCTGTTTTGGTTCAGTGTGAATGAACCATATACTGTAAAAAGGAATGAACGCGAACTTGTGCCGCGCCAAACTACGTCATTGTCATGGCAACCAAAATAACGCCTGTCAGCTCAAGTGGCGCGAGAATCAAGAAGCGGGAGACAAAACATGTCTGGTGACATTTGCTGTTCTTCCAGAAACGCCAACGTTATCATCGTTGTTCATTTGTTGTGCCTTCTCCAAACTCCAAAGGACTTCTGGCTCTTTGAAAAAAAGATTTTTTTTTTTCCCCTAATCCTGCGGTGATTCACCCGGTTTTTTATTAAGAAATAGAAGAAAAACTATTTATAAACTAATTTAAAATTGCGTATTTTTATTTCATTGTTTAGGCTATTATTTCATTATTTTTAAATCCATTTTATAACACGTTGTTAAAACGGTATAGTAGCCTAATGTTCAAAGCAGTGTTTCCCGCAATTCTAATAATTGTTTACACGTGTAAAATGCTTTTATGCCGCTTCAGAGAAGCAATAAACATTTTTTATTTTATGCCGCTTCAGATTTGGTTTCTGTACCGCTTTTTCTGTGTAAAGATGCCTAAAGAGCCTTATTTTTGTGTATGGTATTTTCCTAAAATTGCATAATGTATGTTTTCATGTAATTCTAAAAAATATATAGAATCAATGTTTATAAAAAAATACACATGTTTTTCCATTTCCATCAAACATCCCAATTTTCCATTAATATAAGTTTCTAAATCCTACCAAAAATAATTTCATTTAACGGTTAAAAAATTGTGCCATTCATCATCTCTGTGAGTGCCTGTATATGACACAGAAGCATGATTTGAATACCAACAAGTAAGCTACCTGAGGCTTATTTGTAAAGTCTGAATACAAATGATGAGTAACACCTTTAGTCCTCCCCAGAGTCGTCCCATTAGTCTTTAAAATGCATATTTTTCAAGTAGCGCTACCAGCACAGTAAACAAAATGATTAGGTCATATCGCCAACTGAATTTTTGTTCGCTTGGAAATATGCTGGATATTTTACTTGTATGGAAAAGTCTTTTTTCATGAATGACTAGCCTACTCTTTACACTTCATTTCCTGGTCCATTATGTTTTTGTGAGACGGTAAAAACGAATAGCCTTTCGGTGCAAATAATGCAAAACAGACACATATTTTATACTAAATAAGCTTCAGATTTGGGGAAAAAATAATCTGAAGAGGACAAATTTACTGCGTTTGAATCGTGTCGTGGAAGTTATACTAAGTTGCCCAGCTGTTGCTATGGTAACCATGTATTTGCCTCATAGTAAAGCACTTGATGTTGTGAAGTAAGGCCATCCAGCCTTAGGCCTGTGACTACAGATGTGTTTTTCTTCACTCCCTCTCTCACTGTGGGAGGAGTTCCTCAAGGGCATCCTTTAAACATTGTCCTCTTTGTTCCGTTTCCACCTCGTGCTCAGTTTAAGTGAATATCATAAATTTATCATCAATTCATTTTAGCTTTATTTCTCACTTCATTAGATTTTAGGGCACCGCACGGAGGGAGGGGGAGATGCGTGCCTCCTTTGAGAGTTAAAAATGCAATTTCACAGTCAACTTACACTGAGATACTTTACACAACAATAGAGGGAGAAAAAGACAGGAGGCCTACTTGAACACTGCAGTCTGTTATCAGACACCAGAGTCACGGAGGAATAAAGTGCTTGCTGGAGAGTGCTAAATCTCTTTAAACACCGCCAGTTAAAACGCCATGGAACGGATCTGTCCAAATGTGATAGGATCTGGCCCAACGAGATAGTGTACTGTCCTCCTGTTAAAAACGTTTGAACATCCTCCATTGCCCAATATCGATCAAACATCCGAGATAGCACATCATGTTCAGAATAGAAACAAAAGAAAGAAAATCAGTTTTGGAAGTAGAATTTTTATATATAAATAAATATTTTTAGCTAGCACACAATCGTGCGCACATTGAGTCACATTTGAACATACAGACAGCCATTTCACAGTGAATCAGATCGCACTAATGAAGGAATCAAAACATCATTTATTACAGCAGCTTCCACTCAGTCGCGCTGGCACGCTCTCTTACATACACACGCTGAGAAGGCAAAGACATGACAGGGGCTGATAGATTTGTCCTGCTTCATTACCCACAGTCTTTCAAAGTGTAGCATAAGTCCACATCAAAATCAGCAACCAGCTAATCAAACAGAGGCATAACTCAAGCACTGCTGAAAAGGGCCAAGGCAAATAGAATCGTTCGGACAATTTTCTTTTTCTTCCTTGAAATTAATGGGTATTTGGCACACCTTAAAAAAAATGGTGTATGGCATTTCACATTTCATTTTTTTCTTCACAAAAAGCTGTTGAATACCTTCATGTAATATAGTGCACAAATCACATGGACTACTAATGCTTTATCATCCCTTTTGGACACTATGTATGTGGTCATTGTGAATACTGTTGGAGGAAAGGCTGCAAGAAGAGTCTCTAAGGAAGAAAGAAATTCATACATGTATTCAGGGTGAGTAAATGTCCCTTTAAAATTAGATTTATTGGATTATTGTCTTTCAGAAAGGCAGAGTACAACTGTCCATCTCAACTAAAAATGAAATGTGACACAATCTGGTTTCAGTCGCAGAGCCCAATGGATCTGTATGAGGCTCATTTAACCCTCATTGCGTTTATCCACCCAGTGCAGATCAGATATTAAAAATTATAACCCTGAATTTAAGTGCAGATCATCTTGTCCCAATGCAGAGCCACAGATTTGATTCAGAGTTTGCTGCTCTTCTGGAATTGCGATACCAGTCCCAGCACCTGCTCCGAGGCCTTGATGAATTTATTCTGCATGTAGGCAGCGCTGTTAGTGCTGGTCTCTTGCAAAAAGTAGCGATAATTAACCATTATGCCACAGGAGTTGGCGATGCCCCGCGGGCTCGTGTCCGCTTGCCAGTTCAGCCTCCACATGGTGGCACCGTTCTGAAGGTGGAAGTTGGCAACAGGGTTTAGGGCGTAGCCCCGTCGTTTCTCTCCATACAGGTACCAGGCACAGAGCCGCATTAGCGCAGGTTCCAGAGAGTGGATCAGGCGATCCGAGCGGATCCACTCGCTGGTGCCGATGAGCCTGCGCAGGGCCTCCAGAGCCGGAGCACCGGGAGCAGCTCCTGTCACATCCTCCACCTCCCTCCACTCCTGCTCAGAGAGGAGCTCCGTGGCACGTCCCTCCTTCTTGTGCTGTCCGAGAGCCCCTTGTAGCCATGTGGAGAAGCCAGGGATGGGAGACAGACTGGAGAACTGGGCCATGTGGGGGAACTCACTCTGCACAGAAAGATAAACAGACAGTTAAAGCAGGGCTCAGTAATTTCGGGATTTCTTCGCTGTATTCTCGCTTTTTGCTCGCATGTTTCTCTCTAGAGCTCCCCCCACAGCTTCGGAATAGATATTTGACAACACTGTTGTAAAAACTCGTTGGCTATTCTCAGACACCATGGCTAGTAGATCAACGACATCAAAGCAGATGGGACATTCTTTAAAACGTCTTCTTCATTCGGGTTCGAACAGCGTGAGGGAGCGCAATAATGACAGCATTTTAGCAGATTTCTTTTGGCCGTAAAGCAACTGTTTACATCGCGAGACCTGATATCACGCAAGACTTCCTGACGCGGCGGCCGGCGGCCCGCCGGCTCAAAGTTGCAAGTGCGGATTTTCACGGGCACCAGGGGGTTGCGAAACGACCACCATTCAACCCGAAATAAGTAATAGAACCATTCCAATGACTCCGAAGCTGTTCAGTTAAGGTAAAAAAGTTACTTAGATCACCTTTAACTCTCAAATATCCATCCATCCGTGTCTCTGTCTGTCTATACTCTGTCAAATATCTATACTAACACATGCACAAATTAATATGATTTTATCAATCCATCCATCTCTCTATGTCTGCATTTATTTGATCAAAAATACAGTAAAAAGAGTAACGTTGTAAAATACTATTACAATTTTAAATAACTTTCCTATTTTAATATATTTTAAAGTATGTGTGAAAATTTTTCACAGAAAGCAGGCATTACTTTTCAGTGTAACATAATCCTTCAGAAATCATTCTAATATGCTGATTTCCTATTATTATAAATGTTAAAAGCAGTAGTGCTGCTTTTTTAAGTAAAGAAAGTTCATAAGAACAGCATTTATTTGAAATCTTTTATAACTTTATAAATGTACTTGCTGTCTCTTTTGATCAATTGAATGCATCATTACTGGATAAAAGTATTCATTTCTTTCAAAAAATAAACTTTTGGACAGTACAATCCTCTCTACTTCATCTTCTTTTTCTCCTTATTTCCTATCCCACACATTCCATTTGTGCTGATTTAAAAACCATGTTGAACAAGTCCACAGTGTCTCTTTCTCTTCGCCCACAAGGGCATAGATACATTCATTTTCTCTCCCTCTTACGCCCACATTCAACCAGAAGAAAGCACTGAACAAACCAAATGTGTCAGACTGCCCCCAGAGGAGCAGAGATTTTAAGTCCTCCACATCTCAAGTCCATCACACTTCTCTCTCGCTTTCATTCTTTGCCATGTATCACTCCTTCAGACAGGCCGGAGAGAAGGAAGATTAAGCATGTCCAAGGGTCACCTTTCATTCATCAACTCAATTTACTGTAAAACATTGGTCAGCAGGTTTAAAGCTACAGGGAGCGAGAAAGAGAGAGAATGAAGAGCAAGGACAAGAAGAGAGTGAATGTAAGACAGAAAGTGAGTGCAAAAGAGCCCCATGAGGATTCTGCTGAAAGACAAGCAAACCCTCCTCTTCTTCTCCTAAATCACACCGTTACCTTTCTCCACCTCTTTTTTTTCTGTCTATCATCCATCCATCACACCAATCATCCCCTTGTGGCATGGTGAGTCACCTTTACTCTTTCTTCAGCGGAAGGATGAGCTCAGACACTCACACTCTTAAAAATAAAGGTTCTTTATTGGCATCTATATATGCTTTTCCACCGTCGAGCCAAATCATTCTCATTGCTTAACCGTTGAAACTTGAGAAGACATGTTTGTCTTAAGTTTATAGACCTTAGTCAGGTACTGTAAGACGCCATTTTGAATGAAAACGAGGCTGTGAGGGATAGACGTACAGTTTTTACAATGGCACGCACTTTACAAAGATCACAGGTCACGTAATTTTCACAACTTTTAAAACCGTTTTTGTATATTGAAAGTTTTTTCAGAAAGATGATTCATCAAATTGTTGTTAAACAACAGTACAATCTATTGAATGCACTGTATTCTATCCCTCACTGGCTCGTTTTCATTCCTGTCAACAATTAAATATGGTGATACCCTGACAAAGGTCTTTGTAGTTTGAAAGAACGTATAAAGTACCTGCATGCTTAAAAATAAAAGGTTCCAGAAGGGGGTATTCGCATTAATATCATAGAAGAACCATTTTTGGCTCCCTAAAGAATCTTTTTGTGAACAATTCTTAAAAGGTTACATGATTACACTAACTTTTCCTCAAGTTTAATCACTGTCAACAATAATGACAAAAGAAATCCTCATTTACTTGTTTAAACAGTTAAACTTGCCACTGTTCTTCAGAAAATGGAAAACATCTATTTATAATTTACAATAAACTATAACTGGTGGAAAAAGATGATTTTGCTAGAAAATATGTGACCCTGGATCACAAAACCAGTCACAAGTCGCACGGGTATATTTTTGGCAATAGCCAACAATACATTGTATGGGTCAAAATTACCGATTTTTCTTTTATACCCAAAATCAGTAGGATATTAAGTAAAGATCATGTTCCATGAAGATATTTTGTAAATTTACTACCGTAAATATATCAAACATTTATTTTTGTGAGTGAATGCAGCACAATCGCGAACATAAATGGACAACTTTAAAGGCGATTTTCTCTCTGTTTTAATTTTTTTGATCTTCAAATAGTTGTATCTCAGCCAAATATTGTCCTATCCTAACAAACCATACATCAATGGAAAGCCTATTCATTCAGCTTTCAGACGATGTATACATCTCAATTTAAAAAAAATTACCCATGTGACTGGTTTTGTGGTCCAGGGTCACATATGGTTGTAAGGCTAATGTGAATATTTATGGACTGAGATGGAGAGAATTCGATTCAAAGATAAACGAGCGAGCTACACACACATACTTCAAAAAATAATCTAATTCAAACACAAATCCAGAGCATCAACATGCACAATCTGCATGAAATAATATCTATCAGCTGTCATTTCCACTCAAATGATGCCTTCAATCTCTCATTCGGGTAAATCAGCACTCAGAGAACTGCAGCCGCTCGCAGAGAGCTCTTTACTAGGGTTTACCTCTATTACACAAACAGCCACCCGGCACTTTGTTTCACCAACACTCCTGCTGAAGAAAAACTCATCCAAATCTATAAACTTGAGTGCCTCTCGTTTCTTTTCCATTTAATTCCGCCTTCATCTAGTAAAGAGGCAGCTCTGTGACATGCCATGTGTCCCTCCTTCCTCATGTTATTGAGGGTGACAGCTGAAAATGTATTAGTTTTCCTGCTTTTTTCTCCCTTCCAGATAGAAACACACAATGTATGTTAGATAGAAATGTACAATGCCTGGCACTAGGTGATGCTGTGGGACAAATATATTAAACATATTATAGTATTTAAGGTTGTCAATCAATTACATTTTTTTATTGAATTCATTACAAAATGCCAATTAATTAACTGCATGAAACTGCATTTAGTATTTGTTGACAAAATCCCCTAGACAAAGATAATTTGAATACATTACATTATAGATTAACATAGGCCCCTTTCACACATTAAACCTGGTAAATTACTGGAAAATTACCATATAGACATTTCTAGTAAACACACCATATATACAATTACAGTACCATTATACAGTACCATAAAACTCTTGCTCAATTTAGAAACCACATATTACCCTTACTATTTCTGCCATAGAAAGATATAGTAAAAACTGTAATTTACCAGTAAAGACTGTAGGTGTAAAAGAGGCTATTGATTAGACATTCAAAGCAGCTTTAGATCTTGTTTATAAGTCGATATATTGTTTTATTCCTTATTATTTATATATTGTTTTAAGCATTGTATATTGCTTTTTTCAGCATCTCACGCCATGAGCGCCACAATTTAAGATGTTACATTGTAATTTTTAAACCCAATGTAATTATTGTGTAAATATTAATAATAATACATTTTAAAAATCAAACTTTGTTAAACTGCTAAAAATGATAAAATCAAGAGGTAAACTGAAATTTAATTTCTTTTTTTCCCTTAATAACTATTGTTTATTTGAAGAAATGTCTAAAATCATTTATTAATTACTATATCAACCCTTTTAGTTTATGTTAGTAATATATTACAGATTCAATATTATAATAGTTTATTATAGCGTTATATATAGGGGGATTCCTAGCATTTATTTTTCATTTACAGAGTTTTCGATGCAATAATTCTTAAAACAGCTGTGATGAACAAAACCAGCGCTAACATCTTTTTATGATTTATGTTCTCATTCATTTGCCCACCTGCAGTTCTCGGACCACCCTCTTGATGAGGTAATTTCCAAGCTCCACCCCCTGCAGCCCAGCCTGAGTGGAGGAGATGGAGTAGAAGATGGCAGCATTGATCTTGTTCACATCCTCGTCTGCATCTAAAGTGGCAAACTCTCTCACGATTCCCTGGGAAAAATAAGAGGCACATAGTAACAGACTCACAGGGGACTCACTGGAGGCATTGGCAGATTTCTGTACATTCTGAGCACATTGTCTTTTGTTCTCTGTATTACTCCACTACTATCTCTGAATACATTTGCCTGATCCTGCACAAGGACACTTTCTACCATTCATGGACCCAAGAACACATTTACACTCTATTTAAATTTTAACCATCAAGCCATCAATTATTCTTTGTGATGAAAAAAAAAAAAAGTGGTTTCCATTTGTATTTACCTGGATATTATTTGCTATGTCCTCAGTTAAGGCAACATGCAGCACCACCAGTGGTTCTCCGGGCATCGAAGCATGGGTGAAGGCATAACATCGACGGTACGGCCCCACTCTGCGTTTGATATCCGTCCAGTTCCGCACAGGGTGGACCGCCTCGTACCTGTAGGATCAGACAAAAGAATAGAAAAGAAAAAGGCTCAACTGGGACGTCAAATAAAAAGGAAATGTTTACACGTATGAGAGAGATCTTACTGGCTGATCTTCTGAAGGATCTCGCAAGGGGACTGCCAAGTGATTCTTTCGAGTCGGAGTAACCCAACAGAGAACCATTCTGACAGAAGACTCTTCAGAGTGCTGTTCAGATCCTAATACACCAAGATACACAAACACAGAAGAACAGATGAAGATGTAGTTTCATCACCAGCATATACCGTCCCCTATTTTTTAAGTTTTCAAACTTTTGAAACCTATTTTTTTATATACTATTATTTATGTACTATCATATTTTATGAATATTTTGAATGAGGTTTAGGTTTAATTTTAGTGCTTCAACAAACTTATTTTTAATATAATATTTACATTTCATTTTATTTGAATTCAGGTTTATTTCAATGAACAAAAATAATATTAAGTTATAATAAGTTCATTACTAAATAAGTTTTTAATCATTTTAGTTAACCATAATAACCTTGGATTGAACCTGACCCGAATGAAACCAAATCAATCAGACTCAAACAAAAAGGAATCTTTTACTTTTCAAATGTGATTCCAGTCACACACATTTTTCTATAGGCACAAAGTTATGTTAAAATTAAAGCTGTTAAACTAATGTTTTAAAAATGTTTATTTTATATTTTTTCACTACAAATCCAACACAAACCTAAAGTTACATATGGAAATACTGAATTGAACCGCCTTGAAATGCAAGGTTTGGAATGCAAAAACGGAGCAATTCCAAGAGGGTCCTCGCACAATCAGTGCTCGGGCCCTAAAAATGGGTCATCCAGAAATCATCACAGTTTTGCGAAGAGGTTATTTACATATGGTCTTAAAAGTATAGCTGCAAAACCAGCCTGTTTAATCATAAAGGTCAAAGATAGTGTTGAAAATGGTCATGCAAAGCTAAATCATGTGCAAAAAACTTTTTCTCCTGAAGTCCAATATTATAAATGGACTTCAGGGGAAAAAAATAATATGCAGCAAAAGTGTAGATCATTGCCGGTTTAATATTATAATTCATGTGCAATACCCAAAGATTTTCAAGCAGCGTTCTCAGTACAGCTGCGCTCATAATGGTGCCTAATTATAAAGTGTGCGGCTTCCGTTGGTGGAATTAATATTTCACAGGCGCTTTCACAGATATTGTGAAGCAACCCCACCAACTCACAGTTGCTGCCATTTTATCTGTCCCGTATACAACACTTTCAGAGGAGTCTCATTTCCCTCTGCAGCTCTTAGCGTCTGTTTATTTGCTCTGGTGGTGTTCTCATTAGAGCACAGGGATCGGTGTTAGCGTCCATTCGAGGACGCTGAAAGATTTCTGTGGTAAACACAGTTCCATTTCATCAAAGAGCTGTTGCTCTCAACATGAGATATAGTTCTGCACTCTCCCTCGAGGGTCAGATTTCTTTCATAATGGTGATGAGCAACACAGCGCACATACAAATATCTAGATCTAGTTGCTGGCGCTCTCACACAAAGCAGCTTTAAAAATTCTAGGCTAGCCTGTCCCACAGATGCATGCGCTTAAAATAATTGTGGGCCTGTCAATCAAACATCAACAACCGGCCGTCTGTGCGTGCTTCGCCCTCATCTATAGGTAGTACACATAAAATCTGACCTTATTGTAGCACTTTCAGCGGTACCTGCAAGCAAAAGATCTCGAATTATCATTTCTCAGCACGCTTTTCCTTATAAAGCCTGCTTGCTTAGATCAGCATACATACAGTGAGGAAAATAAGTATTTGAACACCCTGCCTTGACATGTGCTGGTTTAAGCAGGGGAAACTTCCGTGCCATGCATGATTTCAAACCATGACGTCTTAGTGTATTACCAACTGTATCATACAAATAAATAGTTAAAAAATCATACATTGTGATTTCTGGATTTTTTTTTTTTTTTAGATTATGTCTCTCACAGTGGACATGCACCTACGATGACAATTTCAGACCCCTCCATGATTTCTAAGTGGGAGAACTTGCAAAATAGCAGGGTGTTCAAATACTTATTTTCCTCACTGTAAATGTGCCACTAAGTGATGCATTTGCATGTAGAAAATAACCAGGGGGTGTGAAGGTAAGATGTCTGAAGCTCCCAATAGCTCAATAGCACCAAAACAATCTAACAAAGTTCGGGTTGTAGTGTTTCCTGAAAACAGGATGGCTGTTCAAGGAAAGCAGGCCATTGGGGACTGAACTGGAGTAGTAGTCTACAGCATTTTGCTTTTATGTCTATCTCAGCTTTACTCAGAGTGCAATCCACAGCCTATGGCTGCCCCAGAAGTCACCGTTCCACTTAACATTAAACTCATCAAATCCTCTCTGGGCTGGGAAATTACTTCTAAGCATTTATTCGATATTCTACCTTCAAATTCAGGGCAGCTGAATGTATTCGCCCAAAAAGAGTTTTGTATTTGCTTACACGGCTGAATTTTCTCTGGGGCCAAGAGTGCATAAGTGGAATCCAACTTTGATATGTACCATCGCACTTCAGGCCACAACTTTCAAAAGCACCGCACTGTTTGGGCCGTTTCATATATTTTCTTGTGTGCCTAAGAGAAGGGAAGATATCTAACTCAAACTAAACTATAAGCGTCAAGGCAGATGCAGAGATCACAAATTATTAATCCCACCAAAGTGCTAGAAAAACCTTTGCCACGCTGAAACTTAAAAGGGCAGAGAACATTTGCTGCGTGGAATCTGCGCTGCACAAAAGCAAGAATGTCAAGGACGTGTCAATGCCTGCACCTGAAATTGGGCTTTTGACATTCTCAGATGAAAAGTGGAGAAGGCAGGTGCAAATGGAGGAAATCATGGCATTAGAGCAATACCTGTTCACACAAAAAATTAAAGCCTGTTTTACACCGTGAGCATTTAGAAAAATACTTGGTAATACTTTCAATGTAATGCCTTATAATTGTATTATAAGTACTGAATGCATTAATTACTTGCCTTGTAATGCACCTTATAATGTACTAAATGGTCTCATGAATAAATGTAACCACAGTTATAATATTTATAATAATACTTACATACATTATTATAATACTTATCTATTCATTAAACTCACCTTAAGCAAGTATAATGCATTAAAACACATGACAATCTAGTAATTTCAGATGTAACAAAAATTCTGCAAATGTTATAATGGATTTTAACTTTGTTTACAATAATTAAAGAAAATATATAATGCATTATAACAATTATTATAAATACCTTTATAATGCATTATATAAAAAGGCTTTAAGTAAACGTTTAAAATCATAAATGTAGCTTTGTAAAATATGCTGTAAAATATATAAATTTTACCCCGATGTACTCCCAGTTACGAGTTGGAAAAACACGGGTTACAGGTTGCCTGGAACGCGGCATTAGTCGAGGGGCTGCTGCTTTTACTTTCGTTTTGTCATTTGCGTATTAAAGTGGAATGAGTGGCTGACTAAAAGTGGCCGACAGCAAGTGGAATGAGTGGCAGACAGCAAGTAGAATGTGTGGCCGACTAAAAAAAAAAATATTTTAACTATAAGCAACCCAATTTGTCTAGATCTGTATTATTTCCTTTGTATAATGAGCTTAAATATTGCTGCGCAGTCGTGTGATTTAGTCTGCTTGATTAACATTTTTACAATGTATTCCTATTTAACTCTGATATGTAGCCTATATATATATAAGGTCCTCGAATGTGTTTGAATATTTCACCAGCATCAGCCTTTTCACAGTTTGTATCACTCCGCTTGTCCGTGTTTGCGCAACTTGCATCATTAAGCCAGTAGGTGGTGACAAGTGACTGTCTTTATGAGTGAACAATTGAAATTTAATTGAACTGATTTAATAGTGCCAAAGACATTGATTAACTCAAGAAAGAAACAAGTTGCTGAAACCAATATTTAATGCTAAAAGGTTTACATCTATGCAAAATAATCCTTGAAAGATTTCTCATTTAAGGCCATTCCTGTTTGGAATATGTGATTGTGTATTGTCAACAATAAGCAGAAACATTTTGCATTTCCATTTTGTAGTGTGGATCATTTATTTCAACATTTATCCTCATTCTCATGTTTAAGAATCTGTTATCTTGACAAATAATTTATGCTACTGCCCACTGACATGCTTTTAAAGCTATTGTTATCAAAAAATGTTGGCCTTCAAACACCTTAAAATGCACATATGTAGGTCAGAGAAATGCCCCCGAACCCCCCTAACTACCTCACATTTGAATGTGTGTGTCTGTGTGGTAATGTGGGCTGGTGTGGCTACAGTGCCAGGACTGAATTTTTTAACCAGTCTGCCCCCTGCATATAGGCCTAAAATATACATTATTCTCTGTATCGAATCATGTTATCTTGTTACCCACCCCCAGCCCCTGATGTTTTTAAAACCTAGAAACGCCCCTGCTCATTACAATGGCCCTTAAAGAATGTTAAAAAATTGTAAATGGCCCTTGATAGGAAAAAGGTTCCCCACCCCTGGCTTAGAGGGATAGATCACCCAAAAAATTTACATTTGGTCATTATTTACTCGCCCTCTAGTGGCTTAAACCTGTATGATGTTCTTTCCTCTATGAAAGACAAAATAAGATATATTTAAAATGTCAATAGGGTCCAAACAATATTTTTTTTGGGTGAACTCCTTTAATAGCAAAAAAAAAAAAAAGAGAAAAAAATAAAAATAAATTCTATTAACTGTTAAGTAGGCTATTTCTATTATTATTATTTTTTTACACCAAAAGCAACACATAAATGTAAACACTTTCAAAATATTAAATTCATAAATGCAGCTTAGTAAAATATGATGAAATGGCATATAGAAATATTAGAATGTTAATCAAATTGATAGTTATTGCTGTTTTTGTTTTAGGATTCAAGCCAAATAATTCTTTTTTCCAGTACATCACTAATGCTTCAAAATGCTTTTTTTATTTTTATTTTATTAAATGCTTCAGAGAGTTGACCACTCCTGCTATAATATAAACCTAATGTAAATCTCAAAACTAATGCACTGAGGAAATGTAAATGGCTTACTGACAAGGCACCCAATGTAACTTTCAATCACTAATATTGCAGAGGGCAAATCAGTGCAGTCAACATAAATTGCTCTGAGGAAAACTGTGAAAAGCTTGCTGAGCGTCCAATACAATGCAGACTCAGATGAAATCTGCAGGACACCTGTTTGAGTCCAGACAGACTACATCTGTTTATCGATTATATATCAAGAGATGCACCTGCCCAGAGATTTGAACTGACATTTCTTTGGGATCCTGGTATTTCTGCTCGGGAGAGTTTGGGAAGTGTGATTAAAGTTTACTGCAAAGCTCAGCATCTTAGCTGTTCTCTGTCTTGACCGATTATTGTCATTTTAATGCATTTTGCTCTTCAGCACTCTGGTAGGAGGTAAGCTAAATCAGTTCAGGTGCTAGTTCACAGTCTATGGGTTTTGGATCTAGTTTTCACTCTCTTTGTCGGTGAATCAGAGTTGTTGTAGTCATTTATAATACTAACATAAGGTACACAGAGTATTAATGCAGTTTATTTTTACACCAATCTTGAGAAGTGATTCCTAATTAACAGGTAAATTAATGTTAATATATTCCTGATTATTAATTTGAAGCAGTGAGAATGTTGAAGAAAATATGGTTTGCAATGTCACACTTCATTCCAGTCCATGTACTAATAATATCCAATGTATTTTTTTATCACTTTATGAACACATTTTACTGAAAATTGCGCTGTTCAATTCGTAAAGCTTGCAGAGCCTGCAACAGTAACTAATCTTAGCAATGGTTCAACTGATGGACAGTTTGGGTGACAGGACACCTCCTTACACTGCATCTGGCTGCTATTTCACCCCACTGTCACTAACTCAGACATATTAATGACACAGAATCTGATTTCTGATAGGGCCTAGTGGGCTGGAGGTGTGCCAGATGGTTTCTCTGAAGCATTCCTTGGGGATATGCTGTAATGCAATATTATTATAGATGGAGAGAAGCAAGGGAAGCCAACGCTGAGAGCTGTGCTAACACTCACTAACAGGTAAAAGGGCTTTTAAATTAAGTGCAGAATACACAATGAATGGTCATGTGGCCAAATTATTGCTTGGCTGAATGTCAGCTTGACATCAATTGTGCTTTCAGAAAGTATTCAGCTTTCATTGATCATTTCCCACTCTTATGTCAAATTACAACCTATTTAAATTGAAATTTTATTAAGTAATTCTGTATACAAATGGTTGTTTATAGTGGAAAAGGTTCTTTAAACACGCTAAGTTGTTTGTTTCTTTTAAAACTGCTCACTGGAAGGTTTCCTGAGGAACCAAAAATGATTATTCTATGGCATTGCAGCAATTTATATATATATATATATATATATATATATATATATATATATATATATATATATATATATATATATATATATATATATATATATATATATAGCATGAGAGTGCAATCCCATAAAAGTGCACATTAAAACAACACAGATGACCAACACAATCTACCAAGAGCAGCACAAATAGCGTCTGGTTTAAAACATGCTTTTTTGGGTGGTAAATAATGGTGCCAATACCAGTAAATTGAACCGCAAAAATAACTGTGCCCATGCCTGTTCAGCACAAATTTTTTCACAGCGTGTAATAAATCCTGACAGTAGTTTGTTTTAACGCCAAAAGAGGGTTCGCGCTGGTGCAAGCTGTTAGTAAATCAGACCCTTATTCACAATTCACCTCATGTATTCAATTCTTATGTTTTTCAATCCACCTGTGTTAAAAAAATAATAAAAAAAAACACTTGAGAAGGCTATATAAAAACACTGACAGAGTTTCAAACTTTCCAAAAATCACTATGAAGTCCTTTGTAACAAAATGGGGTAAAAACATTGGAGTTTGGACTGCTTCAAAAATAAGGACAAGATACTGTGCATCAGGACAAGATGCTGTGCAAGTGACCCAGAGGCCGTCTACAACACTAAGAGCATTGCACATCTCATTGGCTGAAATGGGGGAAACTGTCCAGACTTCAATGATTTCTTTGCACTTCACAGAAAAACTCACTTTTGAAAAAGGCTGAGAATGTCATACTGATGTTTGCTAGGCACTATGAGAGAGAACCTGAAATATATATATACCTACTTGGCCTCAAAACACTCAAATTAAATGAAGCCCAACATGCAGTAATTCCTCAAAGTAGTTGCCACATTAAATTGTTTGCAAATGAAAGCAAGGCTGTCTTTTCTGAAGAAGCTTCTTCCACTATAAATAACCTTTTGTGCAATGGAAAAATTCCATGGATGCTAAAGGTTCTTCGTGGAACCATTGATGCCAAGACCCTTTATTTTTTAAGAGTGTATGCTGTGTGAAGCATGGCATTATCTTTCTATGATTGTTGCCATCAAGGGCATTACAGATGAGGCCAATTCCAGATAAATCTTTGAGGAGAAACAGTGTCTGTTGAGTTCATGGACTGAAAAACAGACTTGAATCCTAATGAATGGCTTATTCTCAGTATATGACCAAATATTTTCACATTTTCTACACTGAATTTGAGGGAAAAGATCTCTGGATTCTGTAGAAAGGATTTTAAACATGGTGAATGTGTAAAATGAAGCTGAAAGCATAATCAAATTTGACAAAATATTTAACACATACAGTACATGCAAGGGGATTTGTTGAATTTTGGGAATGACAAGTGTTACGATACTGCAGAATTCTGCAGGGGGAAAAAAGGGATAACAATCTAAAATTTCTAAAAGCATAAAGTTCAAACTAAAAAAAAACATTCTTGATTTCTGAACAATTAATTCAAAAATAATTTATCTTCTTTAACAGATGAGAAATTGTATCAATTTGACCAAATTTAGAGGAGCTAAAACAGGAATAAAATGTTGGGCACTGACTTGTACACACAGACATGTGTCCATGTGACGTCGTGACTTAAATTAAAACAGGATTCCATGAATTCAAACGTATATTTGGCACCAAAACATTACAAACTATGTCACAGCTGAAGCCTGTGACGTTCACAAATGTGGGACAAAGGTCATCTGGCACCAAACACTACCAGCCCTGTGAAATCAGAGACCACCAGGATCTAAAGTAGGGGAAAGGGCAAACCACAAGTTTCCATGCCATGTCATAACCAAAGCCATTTTTTTTTAGGAATGCTGACACCATCTGAAAAGCCAAAAGGTCATTCCATGACACGGGTGCCTGCTTACACATTGTTTATTAAAAAGATGATGATTTTTCTACATATCACGTTTTCGATAGCCAGCTATTTATTGTACAAAATCATGTAAACAGAGTTATAAATAAATAAATATAAATAAATAAAAAAGCTATATGAAATAAGAAATTGTTACTATGGTTAAAAAATAATAATAATAAAATATAAAAAAACAGGAACACAACTCAACTTTTTAGTTCACTAAAATCAGGAGAGTTACTTAATTAGATTACTTTTTCAAGTAGTAAAGTAACGAATTACTTTTACATTTACAATAAAATATTTGAGTTACTTTTTCAAATAAGTAAAGCAAGTTACTTTGCTTTCCCATTTATTGGGAGCAAAGTCTTTGTGTGCACTGGATCATAAAAGGATCATCTCACTTTTGGTGTGAAAAGTGAAATGATCAATTCACTATTGGTGTGGAATGGACTTTAAATTTGACAAAAATAGAACTTTTGTTTTTTGCTATTTATTTTTGTTATTAAAAACAAACAAGCAAGCCCAGCCAAGGTGACGCAACTGTAATGTAACGTAGCCTACTGCTTTCCATAATATGTGACACAATTAGTTACTTTTTTTGGGTAAGGACTACTTTTTAAGAGTAAGGACTATTGCCGCACATTACTTTTAAAGGTACCTTCATATCTCTGTATGGAGGACACAAACTCCACCTTTTTTTCTTGGAATGACCCCAAAAACAATTACATTTGATATCTACATAAAACGATGAAATTATGAGTATTTACCCTCATATGTGGGCTGTCACTAATTTTTGAGGATGCGAACTCGATGAGATCTGCCCTGAGGTCCACCAGAAACTTCACCCCTCCCTGAACCTTGCTGATGTGCGTGAGGAGCTGTCGGTACCGAGGTGTCAAACTGTACCGTAACCTGTCCTCCACCTGCAGGATCGTGGCCACATCCCGCCCCTGAGTGTCCAGCAACTTCGCAGCCAGATCCGAAGCCCATCTGTGATCTACCCCGAAATCATGAGATAACTTCTCGAGAAACTCCAGTCTTTGCTCTTTCTCTAAACTCTTGTAGAAGAGCATAAACTCCAGACTGTTGGATTCAGGAGGAGGTGGTGATTTTTCTCTCATCTCATAGGTGGGCAATGGGACCACTGTCTTTTTCAGGATCTCCTCCATGCTATTGTGCTCTGCGATGGAAGTACATGGATACATGTTTCTGAACTCCCACGCTCTGAGTCCCTGGACCGTTTTTAATACAGCTCTGTGTCGATAATACTTTAGCAAAGAGCGCGCGGCTGTAGATAAGTGGAAAGGTGTCATTGCGCGCCTGACAAATTCGCACCAGAAATAAACCTTGTATACAATGTTGAAACGCACATCTACTTCCGGGATCTCTTAAAGGAACCGTGCACAATTGTATGTCAAATGCATGACAGTACAAAGAACAACTACTTAATACATTGTGATCCTCTTTGTATGTTGTTATTGTTCTGTTATGCAATAAAAAATAAAGATCCTACAAACTCACAAATTTGAACTAATCTTAAAAAAAAAAGACGCTATCAAAAATGGTAACCAGGGCCCAGTTGTTCCAAAAAGTTTAATCTGGATCAGAATGATCTGGATTTGGAAATCCCATGTTGTGCACTTGTGCTATTCAGGATCAGGTAATCCATCTTATTTTTTTGCTAGTTTTTCAAAGCAAAATTGGATTGGACCACCCTGATCCAGATACACTTTTCATTTACACTTTCAGATACACATATTTCAATGTTTTTGCCTTCTCTCAGACAATTTTGTGTAGCGTTCACCCGATAAACTTTGTGTTTGCTCGCAAATAACTTTTGACAGGTGCATCTCTTATGATAGTGCCAATGCAGTTTCCAAACAGTGATAAAACATTTTTTTTTAAATGTGTGTGTGTGTATTACTTGATACAAATGTTATTTTCTGACCAGACTTAGTTTTATTACATTTTTTTGTTCCTGAAATCCACCCTTCTGCTGGGATAATCGGGTATCCCAATATTACTAGAAAACACAAACTGGTGATTTGATCCAGATCAAAACCAAGATTGGATTTCGTACCTTTTTTTTTTTCTTGTTTTTTTTAATAACCCATTTTCAAGATTTGATCCAATCTGATCCGATAACGTTTGAACAACTGGGCCCAGGGGATTAAATTGAGATTTTGAAGGCTAGGAAAACCTGTTCCCCACTCCCAAGCTAAATTATTTTAGTAAAAGTAAAAATAAAAGTAAAAAGAAGGCTATGTAAAGCAAAAATAAAGAAATGAATAAACAATTAAATTATTCTATTAAGTCTTTATCAAAAGTTCTGTTCTGGAAATGTATGCAAATGAATGCATATTTAATTAGAAATTGCCTTGTTTGAGTATTTAAACATAACGTTTCAGAAAACTTGTCATACTAAACAATTGTCTTTTTGTACTGTGATTAATCAACTGGTGAAGAAGGCTACTAGGTAAAATCTCCAGTTCACCGTGGAGTTCATCTTGCCTTTAAAAAATAAGACCATAACAAATGATCTTTTAAGACATGTATAATACTATAATGATTAATTCTATTATTAAATATTATTTTAATAGTTATTGTCCGGAGAAATCACTCTTATCTTTGTCTGAAGAGTGCTTTACTGGCGGAATCATGTTTTTTTTTTTTTTTTTGACAGGACAAAAAAAGATATTAGGTGTGTTAGCCAATCAGAAAACGTAGAGACGGCTCTCTAACAAAATCAACCAATGGCGTGATCTTGAGGAGGGAATACCTTTTTGTCCGACCAATGGCAGACGTATTTGGGGAAACCTGTTTGGAAAGTTTTTTTTGGCGCAAACGCGTGCAGCAGCTTTTAGACTGTACACTCCTCCGAGACCTTTCAAACTCACATGCGACTTTATTACTGATTTTAAATGATTATTTGTTGAACCAGGAAATTTTATAATCACATTTTAAAGATAGGATAAACTGGATTAGAAAATACCCACGACATCAAAACCTCAAACCAGTGGATCGTCTGTATGATTAGAAACCACGCGGATTCATAACATCTGCACAATATACGGATTTGCTGGTATTGCATTAATTTTTATTGATTTGATTCACATGTCAGAGCTAAATTCCGGTTTTAGCATTATCTTTTGTGAAGTTTGTGAACCAATTAAGACACCTGATTTGCTTTCAGTGTCAATATTGTAAAATTATTGAATTTCTGATTGGCATCAACTTTTTAGGAATGACAGAAGACTCCAGCTCTGCGAAAGCTATGGAAAAAGAGTTGAATGATAATCCATGCTCGAGTGAAGATGCATTTGCGTGAGTACAGCTGTTATTGAAGGCTAGGCCCTTTACACATCACCAACAAATGTTGCACTGCATGTCCAATCACATCACATCCCCAAACACTTGTCCAAATGTTCTGTAGGCAAGAGAAGCTCTTGTTCTTGACTTCTTGACATCCTGTAATTGTGCTCTTGCTGGCACACACTGCATTCAAATTCACACATCACCTCTAATGCATCTATGAAGTCTGTAGATGAGTGTACGAGTAGGCTAAATATGTGTTAGTCAACTGAGAATAAGCGCTATTTAATGGCAACACAAACAACAGCTGCGCATTATTATACACAGCGCTGCACTTTGCAGCACGAAACGCCTTTCGTGTTACTGCGAAAGATGGAGACAAATTGAGGCTCCCAAACAAATGATGTGCACAAGAAATCGTAAATCTAACCAAGTGTGAACTGAGTGCCAGAGAGCTTGCATTCATTATTCAGAGAGTTGTACTCCATCTTCTTTATGAATAAATTATTTTACTTTGATATCTAATGCATTATATGAGCGCGATAACACCGGGGACATCCATCCGTCTCTGGCATTTGTAATTAATCTGATGAAAGACTTGGACACCTGTAAGTGTTGCTGACAGCAGCCTGTTGTGATGAAGCCTGCTGGCAGACTGTCAAACACTCCAGTGAAGGGAGAAGTTTATTTTTAATGCGATTATATGGATTCAGATCTCATGAGCATCGTCTCATCTATTCCCACCCCTTTTTCTTTTCTCATATATGTCTGTCATTTGTCTCATATTCCTTTCCTCATCATTTGTGTTCCTCCACAGAGTAAACCCAAAGAAAAAGAAATCAAGGGCCAAAGGAAAGGTGAAGACTCAGCATGAAGGGAAGGAGAAAACGCACAGGAAGGTAGTTCTTCAATGTCACCATTAATTTTCTTTCGTCATGCCCCTGGGATTCTCTCAAGTCCAGCTTAATTAAGAGGCCCTGTTAGCTTTGCTGAAAAGGAATATTTATGCAGTCATATCATTCAGAGTTTTCAACCTGTTTCATAGGTTACAGGGATCCAAATATAACAAGAACGGACTGCTACACGGAGCATAACCTAAAAGCGTTTAGTCAGCGAGCAATCAAGTCTGTGATCGGGATGACAGATTCATAGGTTACGAAAACAGAGATGTAACAAGAATAGACTGTTACGTGGAGCAAACAATGCACTCTTCCCTTTTCAGAGCGGTTGCACCAAACCACTCATTATCTGTGAACGATAGTAATAGTATGTTCTCTAGTGCAACCTACTTCAAGCCATGCAGATATTTTTGTAGTGGAATATGATTCTCCTTGACAGCTTCGGGCTCCAGTTTGGCCTCAAGTGGTCAAGATGGCTTTCCATGATAGCAGGTTGTAAGCCATTTGATTAGACTGGGCTTCCCTGTGGTGTGTCAAACCTACAAATAGCCCTTCTTTCCCACTGCAACACTACATTTGCATAATGCGGCTTCTTCATCTCTTTGATATTTCCATGTATTGCCTTTTATTTATTTATTACCTGCCAACTTAATACAGTGTTTTACTGGTTCTTGCACAGTGGAATGAGATGGAATTGTAAAGGAATGTCCTTATCAAGTCAGTTAGTAGATTGCTTGGAACTTATTTTTGATTTTTATGTCAATTTGTTGGGATGTACATGAACGAACACACACACACACACACACACACACACACACACACACACACACACACACACACACACACATATATATATATATAAGTTTTTTTTTTAAAGAAATGTATACTTTTTTTCTGCATGGGTGCATTGAATTTGATCAAAAGTGGCTAAAAGAAAAACGTTTTCTGTGTTGCTAAATGTTTTCCAAAAAATGCTCTTCTTTTGAACTATATACAGTGCTTAGCATAAGTGAACACATCCATGCTAAAGTTG
Organism: Abramis brama; assembly: GCF_963993115.1. Classification (NCBI taxonomy): domain Eukaryota; kingdom Metazoa; phylum Chordata; class Actinopteri; order Cypriniformes; family Leuciscidae; genus Abramis; species Abramis brama. Next base: position 31,601,678 of record NC_139971.1, read on the forward strand.
ACTAAAAAGAGATATAAAAAAATCATCTTTCGGAAATTGATCTTAATGCCTTAATTAAAAAAAAAAATTATGAGGAAAACTCCAACCTTTAAGGACACCAATTTTATTTGTGAATGAATAATGTATCGTAAATAAATAATGGGGTACTTTCCATAAGATCATCTCTCAGTGCAAATCAAACCAGCTATTAGGCTAAGTGAAATAAAACCATGGCAATCTCTAGGTATGGTGAAGGCTATGTGATGTGGGGCTATTTTAATTCCAAAGGCCAAGGGAACTTTAGCAGGAGGCATAGTATCCTGAATCCATGAAATAACTGGACTTTAAAAATAAAAATCTGCATGCCTCTATGGGAATTTAACATAGGGGTGTCCAGACTTATGCACCTTGTATTTTAAGGAAGAACATTTATTTACGATACATTATTCATTCACAAAGAAAATTGGTGTCCTTAAAGGTTGAAGTTTTCCTCATTTTTTTTAATTGAGGCATTAAGATCAATTTCCAAAAGATGATTTTTTTTTTTAATCCTCTTTTTAGTCAACTTTAGCATGGGTGTGTTCACTTATGCTTAGCACTGTATTCTTCAAAAAAGTCACTGTTAAAAAATATATTAGGCAAAACAATTATTTTCAATATTGATAATAAGGAGTGTTTCTTGATCACCAAACCAACATATTACAATGATTACAAAGGATCATGTGACACTAAAGACTGGAGTAATGATACTAAAAATTAAGCTTTGCTGTCACAGGAATAATGTGATTTAATTATTAATGTAATGAATATTTTATTTATATTATTTTAAATCCATAGTTGCATTAAACCCTGTGCTGTTTAACTCAGCATCCATTGTTATTGATAGCCATCCAGACGATCAAGGCAATAGTGCCACCATAATTGGGAAAAGCAAAACAAAAGTTACCATCAGCTAGTTGTCATGTTTTTTGTTTTTTTAATCTTTCAGATGAAAACACCTAAAGAGGAGTGCATGGACTTTGAAGAAAGAAGGTACGGTGAGACCACTGTCACATGTGAGGGCATTTTTAATAGCTAGCACCGCACATGTAGTATTGCAGATCCAGACTTTTGATTTAGAGAAATGGCATCAGCAGCCAGCAGCTGCACTTGGAAATGAGTTTTAATCCATTTACAATTCAAATATGCAATCATATTTTTTTTCTCTTTCCTTTAGAGTTGATGAAAATTAATTCTGATGATTTGAAAGTGCGCAGTTCTGGACAATATCCATTCCGATTTTCTCGCTACATTGGCTGTCTTTCAGGAAATTAATTTATTTATTAGAAAGAAAGATGTGGCATGTCAGAAAAGTAATAAGTGAAAAGGGAGTGGGGGGGAGCCTGAGGCACAAGTCTGGGAAAGCAAACGTTTAACATGAAGCTGTATTTCATATAACGATATAATTTAATATGTAAGATTTTCAGATATAAAAGTTATACCATCTCAAATTTCTCGTTGACTGTTTCTGTCTCATAATAAGAACACGGTATGTCTCTAATCAGGGACTTTGACAATCAGACGCTTTGTAAATCAATTCCTGCTGGTGATTGCAGGTGGGAGGTTGATTTACATGACAGAGGTCAGACTTTAAAACTGCTGAAGGTGTCCGAGTATTCTTTTACACTTAATCTTTCCGAGAAAGTTCTTTGCTGAATTGAACCATTTGTTATTGTGATTGTAATTAATTGATTTGGTCTGCTCACCTCCCACCACATCTGAATCATGCTTTATGGAAATTGAAGCTTGCATCTCTTTGCAATTATCCTTGGTCTTAATTACTGTAATTATATAATTATCATCAGTGGCCATTAAGCATTATTGTGTAATCACCATAATTTAGTCATTGTCATTGGTCAATGCGTTTTTGTCCTTTAGTTTTTTTTTTTTAGACTGAAGTTCTCACAGCCTTTTAATGTGCTTTTGACTGTTTGTCTCGTTTAGGTCTCTAGTGATTGTGAAGGAAGAGCCAGACAAAGATCCAGACTTTGTAACAGAAGGAAAAGGGAAAAAGAGGAAAAGAAAAGCGGATAAAACGGATGGTCCCTCTTCTACCTCTGAAGCACCTTTGTAAGTGTTTTTTTCTTCTTTTTTTCCTGGGTGTAGCAATGAATGAGCCAATAACATATCCCTTTTTCCTCTTCATATATTTCTTATTTATAGGTAAAGTGGGGTAAGCTGTGCCACTTTTTACTTAAAGCGATAACTCGCCTAAAAATTCCAAACTTGTATGACTTCCTTTTACAAAAGGAGATGTTTAGCAGATTGTCAAAGCTGCTTGTTGTCCATACCATGAAAGTGGAGGGCACCAAGGGCAGCCATGGTCACCATTTACTTTCATCTGATGGAAATGAAATGTACAGTACATGAAATGATTTTATGGGCCTAGAACAAGCAGCTTGTACATTTAATTAATCATTTATGGCTAATCTTTAATCAAATAATTAACATGGTTTTGTAAATTGGAGGATCACCAATATACATGTTATACCTGAATTTGTGCATAATTTAATGTAAAATTAAATAAAAATTTGCATTTAAATAACAAAGACCTTGCAATTTAAACATTGTCTAGCTTATTAAATTATTCAGTTTATTTAATGACCATCTGACTACTTTTACACAAATACTATGCAACTAGACAAATTTTGACATGTGTACTTTTATTGTAATGTGTGTCTTGCCAGCGGAGAATGGAATTTGTTGATTGTCACAGTTGCCTTTGAATTGCTCCCTTTAAAGGGATAGTTCACTCAAAAATGAAAATTACCCCATAATTTACTCACCCTCAAGCCTTCCTAGGTGTATATGACTTTCTTCTTTCTGACATTCAAAATCATATCCTCCATTCACTGCCATTATAAAGCTTGGAAGAGGCAGGACATTTTTTATTTTAACTCAGATTCTATTCGTCTGAAAGAGGAAAGTCATATACACCTAGGTTAGCTTGAGGGTGAGTAAATCATGGGGTAATTTAAATTTTTGGTTGAACTATCCCTTTAAATTGATGATTTTTTTTTTTTTGTAAAGTCATTTAAAAACATGCTGAAACTTTTTAGCATAAAAAAAGATAATTTGTATCAATCACAGACACCTGTATATGATACACTTGTAAATTATGGTGTTGGTATTATTTTTTTGAAAGTCTCTTATGCTCATCCAGGCTGCATATATTTTATTCAAAATCCAGTAAAATAGTAATATTGTAAAGTATTACAGTTTAAAATAACTGTCCGTTTTTACTAGACTAGAAGCTAGATTTTAGCAGCCATTACCCCAGTTTTCAGTGTCACATGGTTCTTATTCAGAAATGATTCTAATATGCTGATTTGGTGCACAAGAAACATTTCTTGTCATCAGTGTTGAATGAAATTTAAGAGACGAAAAAGTATTGACTGCTTACTGTATGTCCCTGAAAGGCCAAAGAAGAAGAAGAAGAAAGCTGCAGAAGAGGGACAGGGAAACTCTGCAACAGCAAAGAAGAAAAAAAATAAGGACAAAAAAGAAAAGGTGGGCTTTACCCAGAGTGCATTAGTGATACATTGATTATAGAGAGAAGAACTTAGTGACTGTGTGCTGAAATGCTAGCAATTTTGGTATTGAAAACCAAAAATCTTTAAAAAGGACACATGCTGAGATGAGTTACATAAAGGCACAGTCGGAAATTTCTGAGGTACTGTACATTAGTGAGTTTTGCATTATTATAAATTGATTTTATATTAATGCCTCCACCAGGTTATTTTTATTTATTTTTTTGCGTAAAACTATGATTAAAAAAAAAAAGGAAAGAAAAGAAAAGAAAGTCACGTTAGCACTTTTTTTTCTCATTTCATTCATCTTTTGCTATTCAACTAAACTGCCATCTGTAGCAGTTGTCCTTTGAGGTCACCTTACAATCTGATGGATTTAAAAGACCATGTCACAAAAGCGATTCCCTCTGCTGAAAAGCCATCATTTTGTTCAACAGCTTTCTGTTGATAGTCATTTTAGTGCTGCGGAGAGCAGATTTGAAGAACATTTCTCTCTTGCAGAGCTCAAAATCTTATTCTCAGGAGAAACCATTTACAGTTTTGTTTTTAGCTTACTGTGAAAAGATGCTGTCCATGTTCACGCTGCCCCTCAGGAGTTAATTTTGGTCAGGTGTTCCCACCGACTTGACTTCTGTGCGCTTAAATTTATCCAAGTATTTTGATCTTTGTAAAAGTAAATGTTTTTTGTCTCCTGTGGATCCACCAACATTTCAACCAGGAAAGCTTTTTATCAGAATAGCCACTTTTGACGCTATTGTATTCCTCCATTATAACAAAAAAGTCATGTCTATAGATGCCCTGAAACTTTATCATAAAAAACTCTCTTAACACCAAGAACTCGTGACAAAATTGTCAACAGCTGTTAATCATGTTTGTACGTACATCCTATTTTCACAGTTTCACAGTTTTCTTTTTTAACTAGAGCCTCTTTAAAATGTGCTTCAGAGCATCAAAGCTGTTACAATTGTATTTGAAAGTAAGCAGCAACTTTAAATCTGATTTTCAGGAAACAGGATTTTAAGTACCACATTAAAAGAAACTTAAATTATGAAGAAATGGAAAGTCTCAGTTCTCCACTGAGTCCACAGGTGGCTTTGAGTCCAGCAGTGCTTATTTAAACTGGCTATATTTTTGAAAATTTGCTACTTCTGCAAAATGCAGACAAAATGTTCTCAAAGTTTGCAGTGATGACCCCTTTTTCCTTTTCAAAGGTGATAAAAGAAGAAGGAGGGTGTTCTGTCTCCACTAAGAAGAAAAAAACCAAGGAGGAGATCCAGGCAGCCAGGGCTCTCAAGATAAAGAAGAAAGAGGAGGAAGAGAAACAAAGATGGAGATGGTAGGCTCTCTGCATGCAACTTCTTGAGACCTCTTTTAGCCCAGAAGTTTTGTTTGACACTTTTCTTGACTTTTTTTTCACAGGTGGGAAGAGGAGAAGTACGAGCATGGAATTAAATGGAAGTTTCTAGAACACAAAGGGCCGTATTTCCCCCCTGATTATCAACCCCTTCCTGATGATGTGAAGTTTTACTATAACGGTATGTGTTCAGACATTATGAAGATCTAGCTGCTTTTGTCTTACTGATGGATTGAGTGGAAGCGTTTCACAGCAAAATGTTTTAAAAAAAATAGAGATTTCGTTCAGAGAGGGGGTCAGTTCACTGGTCAGTGCTGTTCCCATTCATTTTTCTGGTCTGGGCACACAGCCCAGCGCAAGGTTGACCTGTTCCTCTGTTGGTGTCAGGCCTACTTCAGAGAGCACAGGAAGAGTCTTTAATCTCTTCGCTAAACTTTAAGGTCAGCTTCTTCTATTAATATCCACTCTGCCATTTACCGTAGAGAGGCGTTTCTTAAACTATAAGTGCGTTTTGGAAGGCCCAGACCATTAATCTTGGTACAATAGCCCTGAGGGGGAAGTATTTGAATTTTGTACCTGAGACTCCCTGAACGGTAAGCTATAAATGCAGTTTTGATTATATTTGTCCTAGGCCATGATTCTTCGTGATGCATTTAAAGTCCTATATTGAAGGGTTTGCTGTTGAGTCCTGTGGGAACGTGTGTCTGAAGACTCATTTTATTGTGGTTCAAAACTTTTTTTCATTGCTCACTCGTTCTGTTGGAGATCTGTGGAAATTATATCTCGTTTATCTCTGTGCTTTTGTTGTCACCAGTTATCTTGTGAGAAATTAAGTTAATAATAATGTTTATCTACTTTCTTTTTATTTGCAGATAAACTCCAAACTCTTAGTCATTAGTGATGTTGATTATTTACATATTTAGGGTTTGAGGGTTTTTTTGGGCCCTAGAGATGTTTTGACATGCCCTGACATTTGTGCTCATTTCAGTTACTTATAACAGATTGTACCTCTCGTTGGTTTCATACAGATTACATAATCAGCGACTATTTGTTTTCATTTTCATTTCAAAGTAGACATTTCAAGCTTTCTATAGACATGTTTCTCATGTTTGTTTGGCAAGTATTTGCTGAGTTTCGGTTCGGTTTTTGTGACGGGTTTCAGAAAGAAATTCACAGAGACTCTTTACAGTTTCAAATGATGTCTTTTAGTTTAGTTTAAACTTAAACTAAAAACTTTGGAAACTTTAAAAACTTAAACTTTTAAACTTTAAAGTCTAAACTTTTAGTTTAGTTGAACTTTTGAAGTTCAGACTGTCAGTCCAAATCCGATTATTTGTGTATCCGATTGGAATCTGATCTAAAATTATTGATGTCCACACTGTGTATCGCAACTGTTCAGATCCAATTTGTGTGTCCATGCAGCTCTTCCGTTTTCCGGAATGTCTGTATTGGTTTAATTCTATGGCAATGACGATGTGTTGGTAGTCATGCGCCAATAACAACATCAACCGCAACATGGAGGGGTTTGCAATAGAGGTGTTGTCTTATTTTAATTTTACAACATGGAAATGTGTAGCCGTACACTGGACTACTGCGTCTTTTGAGGCAGCGGCAGAACCGGAGGCTGGTATGTAACGTTGGGCCTTTTTTCCCGCGCTGTCGTCTCCTCTGGTTTCAAAATATGTCTCCGTTATATTGTCATTTTCTGCTCGTCCGGCACTTTGCAACAACACAACATTGTTTCTGCAGCGACTTTCAGCATGTTTCCTATAGCAACGTCAGACATTTACGTTTTAAGTGCCGAGAGAAAGTCACATACCTGTAAACAACGCGAAATCCGATCAGATCGTTCAGACTGAGACTTTTGCTGCATCCAATGGACAGTGTATTATCCCATGAGGCCATGGAAGAGGAATCACTGTATTTGCTATGGATTTAGTGAAAATTTAGGCCAAGAATTTTGATTTTATGGCAGATTAGATAAATGGCTAAAATTTATATTCTGTTCTATGTAGTGTCCAAAAAAAAAAAATGGTTTAAAAAGTGATTTTAGATATCACTGTTATTATTAAAAGTACGAAATGAACATATTTTTATTTGAGATATGCTGAAGATTACATTTAACAGCATTATTAAATTTATTTTAATAAATAAATTATTAAAGTTGCGATGAAATGGAAGTAGCGACAGATCTTTTCATACATATTTTGATGTTCATTTAAATGTAAAATTATCAAAAAAGGAAAAAAAATGTAGGACGAGTACTTGGTTCTATTAATCAGTTGTTGACTGGATTTAGAAATGTGGGCATTGCACTCAAAAACGGAGGCAGATGAATGTGAGTTTGCAGGGGCAGTTTAAACAGACTAAATGATTTGAGAAGTCCAGAGAGAAGTCTTGTCGTTTTTATCGGAAGATCCAGTTATGACATTTTGATGATAAATTTACAAGGCAATTTTTTTTTTTTATGAAATGAAAGATGTGCATGGATGATTAATTATTTGTTGGTAATGATTAGATTTTTTTTTTTTTCATGCCAAAACTAGATGGTGGTAAATCATTTGCATGTTTATATTACATTTTTGATTAACAGTATGTTGTTCAGTGCATACTTTAACCCAAAATACTCATAATTGGTAGCCTGGCAAGCCAGACCTACATCAAGATGTTAGGTCTGGAAACTCACCATAGACGCGGTTTAATCCGAGGGGCGGGATAAACGGCTGTCTTTCAAATTCCTGCACGCAATAGGACAGCGCTTAAACCAACCAGAGCGTTTTCCCAACAGCGTAGCTAGTTAGTTGATAGATTCAACTTTTGCCATATCTGGCCGGCAAAACGACGAACACATCTTCCTTTTTTTAAGAATGACTTAAGTGCCCTTCTTTGCTCTTTTCTCAAAGAAAAACTTAACTCCAAGTCCTCCAGAGTCGCGGCCAAAGCCGATTCGAAAGACCGTTGTTCTCCATCAGCAGCAGCCATTCTTTGTTTTCAAGTGGCAGCCGTCGCAACTCTGTCGCCATATGTTAAGCCCGCCCCCGCCTACTCTATACACGATGTGATTGGCCTGACCCAATTTAGGTTTTTGCAGCTAGAAGGTCTATTGAGAGTTGCTAGACCCCCCTGGCTGCAAAATACATTTTGCTGCCGCTAGGGTGCGTCTAGATTTCTAGGCTACATAATTGGTTGTTAGCTGGTTGTTTTTTTTTCACACTGATGTCCTCATGGTAAGTGAATATGTTCTTTTTGCTGTAGGAAAGGCAGTGAAACTCAGCCTGCCAGCTGAGGAAGTGGCACTTTTCTTTGCTCAGATGCTGGATCACGAATACACAACAAAAGAGGTCTTCCGCAATAACTTCTTCAGGGACTGGAGGAAGGTAAACCATTCCTTCACATGTAAGCCTAGTTCAATGTTTAACCAGTAGCTTTTGCAGTGAGGAGGGATGGGTGTCAGGATATGAGTATGGAACAGTTATGAAGCTTGCAGCATCCCAGAAGGCCTCAGGGCGTATCATGCAGAATTAATTTCGTGCTGCTTAGTGCTCAATGCTCTTGAAAATACGATTTGTGTAAAGGCATTGATATGCTAATCCAGACAACTCGCTTCCCGCATATGAACAAATCCAATTTAACTGTTTTATTATAACACGGAAGCCCCTGCTCGCTTCACTGAGCACAGTCTCCGCCCCGTCCCCGACTGTCAATCACGGGAATGAGCGAGAGAGGAATTCAAGTGATGAGACATCGGCTCTGTTATTACAGTGCTTTCGAAAAGTGTTGTATGAGTGTTTTTGTCTCTACCTGATTGTTGCTCGCTGTTTTCTTCTGAGTTATCAGCAGCATGAAGCAATGCAAACGGTTGTTAAAAAGTGTTCATATAGATGTTTCATGACCTTTGTTTTGACCCATTTAGTACTCATCAATTGGAGACTAAACCTCCGAATACAATTAAGGGTTCAGTGGATAATGAATTTCTTGTGTTTCAGTAAATGGCCACCCATAGTTGTGCCCACATTCATTGACTGTGCGGTGCAGAGAGCAATTAGAAAAACAAGGTCAATGAAAAGTGTGCTGAGAGGGAGGAGGCGTGTTTATGTACTTATTAGCATTTGGCAATTACTGCACATTAGAGACCCGCCAGAACTGGGCGCCACAGGATGTAATCGGAGAGCAGCCTAACTCCTGTCTAGCTATAAAACTGTGTTCAGGATAAGTGGATTCATCTTTGATTGTCTTAGTGATATTGAAATTCTAGCTGATACTGATTATATTTAACGTTATGGCAGGTAACCTAGAAATCTATAATACTTTAATAAAAAAAGTAAATGCTTTATTATGTTTTATAATACACTAAAAGCGGTATGGTAGTGAATTTAGGCATCACAACAATATATACAGCATGAAAAATAGATAATAAACTATCATACATCCATACAATGAAAGCCAATGGACACCAAAAACTGTTTGGAAACTCATATATGATTGAATTTTCATTTTTGGTGAGCTATCCCTTTAAATGTTAAACATTATAAACATTCGTATTAATACTGCAGCAAATTCAAACACGCTCTCTCTGGATCTCCCAGCGCTGTCTAGAGGTTAACTGTGTCAAGACACACGCAAACATACTAATGTTATAATGCAGCTAGAGCAGGAATCAAGGCTTCATCGGGACAGCATTCTTACACAGAGAAGCGCAATTACACAACATTTTAAGATGAAGAGATTGGTTCATCAACATTGGTTTTCTCTTTTGGTTTTCAACATTGAGAACTAATGTGCACACTCACAGAATCAGACACTACAGATCTACAGGTCCCTCCAATCTAAGTCTAAGGGTGCTTTCACACCTGAGAGTTTTTTTCGGAATCTAGTACATTTTCTCCCTCGGTTTGGTTCGTTTAGGCATATGAACACTGCAATCGCCCTCGGATCCGCACCAAAACAATCGCTCCCTTAGACTTAGATTGGAGGGTCCCATACCACAACTATCTGAATGTCATAGAGACTTTAGGTCAGTTAGTAACCACTCTGAACATGCTAGCTTTAGTATAAAAACACAACACTTCAGTTGTGTCCTAACTGTCCACTATATACTATGCACTATGTACTCTACCATCTAGTCCATCTATCAATGTTATAGGGTTACAGAGTCTGATAGACCCTCAAATTTTAATTTATTTTTAAACATTATATTTTGGGTCTGTTTTTTTTTTTTCAGTTGATCAAATGTGACAGTACAGACTTTTACATTGTTTCAAAAATGTATCACAGTTTCCATAAAAATATACTATTTTCAACATTGATAATGTGAAATGTTTCTTGACTGCCAAATTATCATATTAGAATGATTTCTGAAGGATCATGTGACACTGACTGAAGACTGGAGTAATGATTCTGAAAGATCAGCTTTGAATCACAGGAATAAACTATATTTGACAATATATTGCAATAGAAAACAGTTTAAAATGCTAAATTATAATTATATTATTTCACAATATTACTGTTCTAGCATTAAATATAATTTAAACAATAGACATAGCAATGCACTATTTGTAATACTGCAGCAACATGAAACCGATTATTCACAACAAATCATGGGCTATAATAAATGGATAACATTGCACTTTTTAGCACTGCACTCAAGTTAATTTCCATGAATTCCATTAATTTCCACAGAAATGAAACTTTTCCATTAAATAAAGTGACACATTTTTCAATTCCCAGTTAATTGTGATCGCCATTTTGTACATTTGATTTATTCAACAATATAGTCTTGGATTGTGCTGCGCTCTAGTCCTAACCAATGTAGCTGATTTGTAAGTCTATGAGGTTTGAGAGTGTGTGTTTGTGCCATTTTTTGGGGGACATTCTTTCCCTTTCCCTCTCATTTGACTCTTTTCCTACTCTGTGCTCTGGGCTCTGCTCCCTGGCTAATGGCCCAGGGGTGCCATTTATGGCCGAGGGTGTGTGACAGAATGGGGAGATGGAGGGGGGCAGGTCAGATGAAATGGCTTGTGTGAGGTCCCGTGGCGCAGGTTCTCTTCACCAGCCCCTGGAGGAGAGATTAGAGTGAATCAGTGTTAGTGTGACATTTAGCACCGCAAAAGTGCAAGAATAAATCATAAGCCGACAAAAGGGAAATGCGTATGTCAGTCCTCTGCCATCCGATACTTACTTTTCTCTCCTCTCAATTTTTGGTTGTCCTCGTCCTCTATCTCCTTTCCTGTGCCGCATGGGAAACTGTGATCATCACAGGTGAGGGGATCTCGGTCCTCTAGTGTTGTTTTGATGATATTTAGTGTCTTCTGATGTAGGAAGTCCTTGTTGTTATTGAATGTCATGAAACAGGCCATATCTCGAAGCAATATCAGTGCAAAGGATCAGAAGGCACCCTTTTTTTAGTCATTGAGATGTATAAAACTGCTAAAAAAAACATTAGAAGTGGCTCACTTAAAAGGACTTTACTTTGAAGTAGGGCTGTTTCACATGATATATCAGTTAATTAGTGACTTATTTCAGTATTCACTCCCAAAAGTAAATAATTTAAAGACATTATTATGAGAGATGATTAAATCTTTGAATAAACAAAATGGAGCTTTAGAAATGAATTCATTGTTTGCTTCGTATATGTCATTGAATATTCTGGCTGAGGTAGACTTGGGCGTAGTTAAACACAACGTGTTCTTGCATTTCTTTTTTTCAAAGCAGCACAAAGCAACAAAACCAATTTTGTCTAGGCATAAATATAGCGAGCAAAAGGAGAAATGTTCTAAAAAAGACAGCCTAGGCATGTTTGATTAGACAGCCATTGTTTGACCAATTTACCCTTCAGAATAGCTACTATGCGTCACAAAAGTCTCAAGCACTTCCACTGAACTGAATCTTTTGCCTAGTCTGAAGTAAAATGTATTCCTCTTACAAAGTTGCAATTCATGACAGGACTGCCAATTGGAATCAACCTGAATGCAAAGTCAACTCAAAAACCTGCTGTAAATGCTTAAGATCTTGACTCCTAAGCAAGGTCAAAGTCAAATTTCAGCCTTTTCCTAAAATTTAGAGGAATGTAAATAAAGGTTTAAAAGTTCGAGGTCTTTAAGATTGTATTTATTTATTTATTCTTAAAAATAAGTCTCTAATGCTCACCCAAGGCTGCATTTATTTGATCAAAAATTCAGTAAAAACAGCAATATTGTGAAATAGTATTACAATTTAAAATAACTGCTTTCTATTTTAATATATTTAGAAATGTATTCCCATAATGGCAAAGCTGAATTTTCAGCATCATTACTCCTGTTTTCAGTGTCACATGATCCTTCTTAAGTTATTCTAATATTCTGATTTGGTGCTCAAGAAACATTAGAAAACATCTACCCTTGAAAGATGAGGTCATGCTAAAAGTTTTTCCAAAGTAGTAGCTGTCTCATGGAATATGTATTGACCTGAAGATGTACTGATTGTTGTCATGAATTGTTTTCATCCATCATTCTACTCCTAGTGTGATGATTCAAAGCCTTTTATTACAAGACAAGTTGGATAATGTTTCATTGATTCTCTCACATCAGTTTATTTTCACATTATTCTCTGTAGCCGTTTTTGCTGCTGTTACAGCAAAAGGCGATGTTCTGATACGTGAAAATCTTGCAGTCAAGAATGTATGTGTTGCTAAAAAAAACATGAGGGTGTAAATCTTTTCTGATCTTCACACATATACGCTTACCCAAGGTCAGCTAAAGTTCACTCAGTTCAAGAAATCTGTGCTTGGTCTATCACCCTACAGTATGTGGATACAAAACAGCGCCCTCAGCTTCTTTCTTATAGGATGTCTGGTAGATGTATGAAGCGAGCAGAAACTATCTTAAAACCCTGCATGGATGGGAGTTGTTTTCCCTGAGGAGTTAAGTTAAATTTCTGTTTCACAGCCTCTCGTATTGATTTCAGTCCTGTCCAAACAGTGTTTTTTTTTTTTTTTCACCTAACCGTGGGACAAATTTTGGTGCAAATTGTCTACAAGGGCTGGGACGATACACCTATCTCCCGAGTCCATACTGTCACGATACTTGGGTGCCGATACAATATGTATTGCGAATTATTTATTTATTTTATTTTATTTTTTTAAGAATTGCAATTCTACAAGTACTGCGATTCGATATTGCAATTTTTTTTTACACTAGACCATCGGGAAAAGTTAAATCATACACTTATACAGACTGTACATGATGTATAAGATGAGTCATATTTACAAAAACAAATCATCACATCTTTCTGACTTTTATTTCAGAAGCATCATACAATACTACATTCTCTTGAATAAATGATTCAATAACAAATACATTTTTTAACAGTCACTTGTCACCACTTATTGGCGAAACAATGTAGGCCTAATCGATAAATGCGTTATTTTAAGCACCAAGTTTCTATCAAAAGCTGATCGCTATTGTAGACATCAGTGTTCATATTTGAACTTTAAACTTTTATCCAAGTACTTATGATAATTTTAACTATTGCATCACAGAAATAATGATACTATGAGGTTGAAAAGACTGTTTCATGACAACTTTCTCCGGGTCAGCGGCAGCGCCAACACAGCTTTGAATGTTGCGATATGATTTTTTTCAAAGTTTAATAGACAGACGAATTGAAAGATCACGTGGGTGTTTGAATTGAGATCACAGTCTTTCAAAGATGAATCGTGCAACTCTATTGTCTTATCTCTCTCTCTCTCTCTCTCTCTCTCAGCATATGAGTAGCACGAGGGCTTTTCAGTGCTTTCAGTCTCACGTCTCTTCCCCGTCTCTTTGGTCCACTTGGGATATTACGTCACTCAACACTCATAGATAACGACACATTTCATCTGTTGGAACGAAAGTGGCTAACTTCTGTCAACCTCATCTACAAGCAAGGACAAAAATAAAAAGCAATTGAATTTGAATTAATATCGATTCTGGAATAAAAAAAAAGAAGATTTTTGAATCGTAAAAAAAAAATCGCGATAGCTAGGTGAATCGATTTTGTCTCCCAGCCCTATTGTCTACTGTGTTTCGTCTACCCTGGGGTCCTCTGAGAAACAGTAAATGACATCTGGCTAGGGATGTCTATGATTTTGCTGTGTATTATTTTAGCACAATGATTCTCCTAATGTATACTGCTACTAAGGCCGCATTTACATCACATTTTTCAAGTGGCCCAATTCAGCTTTTTTTTCTTCCTCCCATGTGGCACAGATCAGAAATGACACATGAATGTGTAAGCAGGAAAAAAGCACATTGATTCTGATATTCTCAGATCGGTTTCAGGCCTCATTCATATGTGGAAAAAAATCAGATATGAATCGGATACATGCATTTGTGTCTGCCATGCTAGCTGACAGATCAGTTATTCCCCTGTCAAAGTGAATCTTGCGTAATTGAAAAAGCGATGATGGCAAATGACGTTGACTCAGGTGGACACCAACCGTGATCACATAACTCTTTTCAGTGCCGCAATGGAGGACGAAGGCTCAACCCAATGTTTTGCTGACCTTTAAAGATAGTACGGAAAGGAAAAGCTTGTATTCATCTGCGTCCATTGCAAATCGCATCGTTTTTACTTCCTTTTCGGCCTAAGCTTTTCCAGGTCAGTATGTCTACCTTGGGTTGTTTCACCAAGTACATAGTATAAATGCAGATATTGGAAATGGGGCACTTTTAAAAGCTGGTAATTAAAAAAATTACCTTAAGTAAAAAAAAATATAAAAAAAAGTTTCACTGCCTGGTGAGCCTTTAATATGGACTTTTGCCAACTTTTTGGTTAAAATAACAGTTGGTGGTTTAAAGGGATAGTTCACCCAAAAATGAAAATTCTGTCATCATTTACTCACCCTCAAGTTGATCCAAACCTGTATGAGTTTCTTTGTTCTGCTGAACACAAAGGAAGATATTTGGAAGAATGTTTGTAACCAAACAGATCTCGGTCCCCATTGACTACCATAGTATATATTTTTTCCTACTATGGAAGTCAAATCTCTTTATGAATCCATATCAAATTCATATGAATTGAGCAGTTTAGTTTAAATTTTCTGAAGAGACTTGATCACTTTATACAATGAACAGATTGAATTTAGGCTTCGTTTTGAAACACTTCCTTCTTGATGGTTTTGATGGTTTATGCATGTTGTGTACAGGAGATGACTTTGGAGGAGAGACAGCTAATCATGGATCTGAACAAGTGTGATTTTGGGGAGCTCCATACTATGCACAAAGAAAAGGTGGAAGCCAGAAAGAACATGAGTAAAGAGGAGAAGTTGGTGGGTGTCCTTCGAAACATCTAAATGTTTGAAATATAAATCAAAGTTACAATCTTTAAATGGACTGCCTCATCCCTTACACTAGGTAACCAATGTTCCTCTGAATTGATAAATGTTCTCCAGGTTAATAAAGAGGTCAATCAAAAAATTGTTGAGGAGTATGGGTTCTGTGTGATGGACCACCACCGTGAGCGCATTGGGAACTTTAAGATAGAACCTCCAGGGCTTTTCCGAGGCAGAGGAGACCATCCTAAACAGGGAATGCTGAAGAAGAAAATTCGACCTGAAGACGTCATTATCAACTGCAGCAAGTGAGGCTTTCATGTCGTAACACTCCGCAGTCAGCATAGCTTTATCAAGCCATATTATATGTTCAGAAGTGGGATTGTTGCTGTAGCACTGTGGCGTGAATGTGAAGACTTAACAAAAGCACATTGATGATATGTTTCATAGAAAGTTGTTGCAAATGGGTAAAAGCAATTTTTATTCAAGATCTCTTTTGAAAAACCATATATATGCAGTTTCAAGTGATATTTCTTTCATCAATCAGTGTTTTGTTTTCAGAGGAAGTATAAGGTATGAATTTAACCCTACAGAGACTCTCGTATCCCAGAACCTCCTGCTGGTCACCGCTGGAAGGAAGTTCGTCATGACAACACTGTAACGTGGCTAGCCAGCTGGACTGAGAACGTACAAGGATCTTGCAAATATGTGATGCTCAATGCCAACTCCAAACTTAAGGTATATATTGTAGTCTCCACTTCAGATTCAAAGCTTTAGCACTTGTGTACTTATTATTTTTATATATTTATTTAGCTATTTAACTGCACAATTTTACTGCATGTATATGGTTAATTGCATTTTACTTTATATTTTTACTTTACTATTTACTATTATTACTATTGTATCTTTATTTATTTTTTTGTTGTTCTTACCTTTTTGCTACTCTATCAGAACAGATTTGTTGCAACCCACCAAAGATCTAGATCAGGGGTTTTCAAACTTTGCAGGGAACCCCGTAAATTATTATAAATGTGCATGAAATATGGAAAATGTTTTAAGTATAATGTCAAATTCGGTAGATTTTAACTACCATTATTGTTATTATTATATTAACTAACTCTGGCCCCTGGAGGTCCTTGGACCCCAATTTGAAAACCCCTGATCTAGAAAAACGTACTTCAGCATAATATACCTACATAAACTAATTCAGATAAACCCATCACTAAACAACACATAAAAACAAAACAAAAACTGAGATCGGTCACTTTATGTCGGTGGGACAATCTTTTCCTTCATAGTTCATTAGTGCCCGCCCACTTTTTAGCAGCATTGGTTAGCAGAAGTATTTTTATTTCAATTAATCTTTCCCATTGGGATTTTTAGTCTTTGTTAAAGCGTTACAAGCCTTGAACGAATCCAACCAGCTACGAGGTAAATCATGACATTACAAACTTTTATTTGAAGCAAAAAAGTATTTGAAAATGAAGCTTCATGGGAGTGGGCATTTCTCGCCAGCTCTTTTGGTGTGATTTACTCTCCGAGACTGTCTGATTTGTTGATTTTTCTGTACGGGGTCATGGGTAATGTAGTTTTCACTGCAAATTCACAGCAGTTAAATATTATTATTTAAAGTTGAAATAATGTGAACGGATAGCTTTAACAAAAGCATACCATCGAATAACAACCTTGGAACTCGCAGTAGGTCTGTCTTTAAAGGCCTAAAAGTTATCATTAAAAATCTATTTCCTTATGGAGAAAATGAATGGAGATTTACTTCCCCAACCCGACTGTTTTATTCTATTAATTGGCAGTTCTTGGTCAGAATAAGCTGCAATCTGGATGCAACTTCACACCACCAGACTTTTTGCTAACAGCATGATATATTTCCTTACTATTGACTTGATTGAAATGTACTTATTGTACTTGAAATATCCTTTCTCTCTCTGCCTGTAAATACCTTCATTTACACCTCAGCTTCATGTCCTTTTCACCTCATGACTGTCTGTCTCTGTCACCTTGTTAATAATAGATGTGATTTGATGTTGCCTTTTAGCACTGAGTCTGGGCCAATCAAACAGAGCTGATGTGTATTCTCGCGCTCTGCCGAATCACGCTCACTTAGTTTCAGTTCAGCACCTCATCTTCACCCTCGTTCCACTCACTTCCTCTCGCTAATTAAATTAGGAAGAAAAGTGATCAATTTCATCAGAACTTAGTGATGGACACCTCAAGAAATCTAAAAATCAAAACAAATTCACTGCACCGTCTCCCAGCCACCTCATTGCTTTGCCTTTCTTTCCTAAACGAGTCCATTCTTCTGTCTGCTTTCTGATGCTTTTTATGTGCTGAATTAGTGTGTGAAGGTTAAGTTATTCTACACTATGTTGGTCACTATGCTGTTGCTGTGACAACAAAGTAGCTTTTTGTATGTACAAATTAAAGTGCTTGTAGCTGGAATCAGACAACCTGACCGTAACATGCAATAAGGTTTTTTAAATACCTGTTTTCAGGATTTATTAGATGGGAGGTGGCGAGGCGCGCTACAATGTTCTGTTCATTCATCATCAACTGAAAACAGCATATAGAAAAATATTGATTCTTGGAATTTAAGAATTGGTATCGGTTCATAAAAATGAGAATCAATTCAATTCATTTTTTTACCCAGTCCTAATCTATACTAGAGTAATGTACTTGTAAACGTTAAACTTTTAGCTGAAATATAAGCCCTTAGATGTTCTGACCCAACTTCCTGTTTCAGCAGAAAGAAAAATTGCACTGAAAATGCGGGCAAGAAATTTGCATTTGTTTTGTGGAGTCTTTAAGATTATTTTTTCTAAATCTCTTGATATTTTTATTTTTTCATCATTTCATAATTTCAGTCAGTTCCTTTGGAATAAGATGGTACTTGAAGACAGATCACTCATGAAGTGTCAGGCTGAGCTGCCTAATGTCATGTAATTTAGTTCCTTATTTGCTCTGTTGATTTATTTTGTTTCCCGTAGGGTGAGAAGGATTGGGAAAAGTATGAGGTGGCTCGTAGACTGAAGTCGTGTGTGGATGCCATCCGAACCCAGTACCAGGAGGACCTCAAGTCCAAACAGATGGGCACACGCCAGAGAGCCGTTGCCCTCTACTTTATAGACAAGGTCAGGCCACACAAGCTGCTCGGACATAATTTGTGCACATTAGAGGGCTTTCAATTATGACTGCTTTATTTTGGAAAAGACCAAAGGGTTTGAGTGTACTGGTAATCACTTCACATCAATTAAGCTGCCTGTGAGAATAAAAACAGAGAGTGAGGAGATATCACAGAGGACAGCATGGTGCATTCACTATTTCTGCAGGTGTGTACTAAGTTCTGAAAGTTACAGTATGTTTTCATAATATAATTAACTATTTATTTTAAAAGATCAAAGTTCAGTTCCTCATGTTATGGTCAATCTAAAGGGGTCCCATTATGCCCTTTTACAAAGTCTTGATTTGGCTTTTGGGGTGTACTAGAATGTTTTCATGCTTGATTGTTCAAAAAACGCATTATCCTTCACATATTTTACATCATTACATCTCCTCTCTCCACAGTCTATCTCGAACACAGCAATTTCGATGAAGCCACCCCTTCCGAAATACGAAATGTGCTGTGATTGGTTAGCTGGCCCAGTGTGTCATGATTGGCATTGGCGTTTTGGAAATGTCCCGCCCCTCCATAATTTCATAATAGCAAATGGGACTTTTTCATAATTGTGAATTCTTATCTCACAATTGCGACTTGTCACAATGAAATTATATTTCACAATATGACTATTCAAATTCAACTTCATATCTCAAAATTAAAAATATTTCTTGTCAATTTGAGTATCTCATAATAGTTTTTTTTAGATCTTATAGTGTGACAAATAAAAAATTTTGGAAGGCAAACACCTTTTCCTCAGTTTATAAAAACGCGCACACACACACTCACACAAATCCTAGTTCTGTGTGGAGATACTGGATGAAAGGTTACATCAGTATCAAAGGTTTTCAGAGTCTTTTCTTATTACACTCTATACCATACTGCAGCTTTCAGTCCACTGTCATGTCCAAACATGTTCACAAGCAGCTGAGCATTGACTCTAAGGTGTTCTGAAGATCCAGTGTCATGTCTTTATGAAGCATGTGTATGTGTGTGTTAAACTCTTCAGCTGGCTCTGAGAGCAGGTAATGAAAAGGAAGAGGGTGAGACGGCAGACACCGTGGGTTGTTGCTCACTACGCGTGGAGCACATCACTTTACACGACACACTAGATGGGCAAAAGTGTGTGGTAGAGTTCGACTTCCTGGGTAAAGATTGCATCCGCTACTACAACAAGGTTCCTGTGGCCAAAAGGGTAAGAACATTTTAAAAGCAGACAGATTGTGCTGGCTTACATTTACATTTCTTACATGAATTAACACTGGAACAACACAAGCTTAACTAAAACACTTCCAAATGGAAATGCAAATCTAGTGCAAATTGGATTCATCGCATTTATCAATTACCTCATGTATGATAATTTTAGTCATAACAGGTGGGTTATTATTTTAACACAGCTCGTAGCTGTAGAAAGTACGGTTTCTCCACTGTTCGCTAGCGTGCAGGTCAGGCTAGAGGGGCCGTGAGACGTGTGCTGTACTCAGCCGCTAGATCTTGTTTGCTTGCATAGGTTTCAAAATGTAAATGAGAACATTTGAAAGAAGCTCATCAAGTGAAAATTAATTAGTTTCTGAATATCTCGTAAGTTTATTTGGCGTCAGGCAGACTTTGCGGAAATGTCAGATATAATTGCAGGTATTGTGAAAACCGACCCCCGCTTTCTCATCACCGCATTACGACATAATGAATAACAATTAAAGCCTTTGGAACTCGATTCCACGTGGTCTGTGGCTGCATTACCATCAATGCGCTGCTGTTCATTTTCCTTTTTTATAGAATAACAAGTTTGTTTGAATAACACTTTTTGTATGAATGTATCTATGTCCTGAAGTCTGAGATCACATGAAACATCTGGGATTCAGCACCTAATTTTAGAAATTAAGGTTACGTTTACATTAATCCGGATACATATTAAAACGGTGTTTTCGTTTCGTTTCTCTGCCCACACTTCCAAAAGTTTGACATCCACACTGAAACGTCTGAAAACGCTAAATTCACCTTACTGCGCAAGTGAACATGTGTAAAAACTTTTAAAAGCTCACTGAGATGATACAGATGGAACAGACATAATCACGTTCTCACGTTATTTTTCTGGCAGGGTCATGCGAGTAAATGTTGTTTTCTTTGCAGAACTGTGATATGAAGAGAGTACAAAGTAACATTTTATCAACAGTGTGAAAGTGAATAGCACATAATAACATTAAAATTTTATATTTTGTGAAATTAACCTTTGTATAGATGGTCAGATTTACTTCCACTGAAGCACAAGATGTTTTTTTGGATCGTCTTGAATCACACTTGGGAACATGATCATCTGGTTTTTCGCTGGTTTAATTTCACTCAAACTATTTTGCTGATAATGTAATTTGTAATGAAAAATGTTGAGCTATGTTAGAAAAATGCAAAATGAAGCATTTTCGCTAGTGATCTGTGAGCTTTGGACCCACATTATTTAGTCATATTACCAATATTATATTATATAATAATAATAATAATAATAATATGAATAATGTGTTTGAATTTTAAAGACGTGGCGCTGCGCTTCTCATCCGGTGTGCGACCCCCTAGAGTGTGTTGAATATGTGAGTGTGCTTATTAGACAGGAAGGTCAGCATATGAATCAATCATTACTAACATACGGCCGTGTTAAATTGGGGGAAAATATTCCAGAAATATAAATTGTCATTGCTTGGCGAGCAGTCTGTTTACTTTCTTCTCCATGCATTTGGCTCAAGGATTGTTATTCAAATGAGACTGATTTAAAAGCACCACATCTGCTACCGTTAATTAGTTCCATGCATATTTTAGCTGGTTTATTTAGGAGGAGTGGAGAAAAACAGGACTTCTGCGAAATGTCAAATATAATTGAGAGTGCCTCTCCCTCTTTCCTTTTTCTTTCTCAACCTCTGTTCTATGCATGTGATAAACAAGCAAACATGTGTTTTCTGTTTTAGGTTTTCAAAAACCTTAAGCTTTTCATGGAAAACAAGCAAGGAGGAGACGACCTCTTTGATCGACTCAATGTGAGTGTAATGTTCTGAAACAGCGGCAGACAGTCATAGATTTTTCATTCTGAGGGATACGATTCTCGAGAGGCTTGCGTCATACGGGCTCACACACTTTAAAAAAAAAATATTTCAGTCTTAATTTTTGCAGACAAAGGATTCTGCCTTCGTTGAAGGACAGAGAGAGAGAGATTGTGAGAGAAAATTGGAAAAACTGTGTGTGTGTGTGAGAGAGAGAGATACAGTGACAGAGAGAGAAATGTGCCCCCTCGATGAGGTCAGGTTGGTAATGGTGGGCCATCATGGAGGGGGGAAGTTAATCTGTACTTTGGGCTCTTCCGATTGATATGGCGAAAGGCCGGGCAAAGGGGTGAACGAGGGAGGATGCAGCAGAGACTCTAATACTGGCCCTCTTCCACAAAGTGCTGCAAATCTTATTACATGCAGCTGTGCTTTTAAGCTCACGTGTGCGTGTGTGTGTGTGTTTATATATGCTGCTAAAAAAATGTCTTGAACTTGGCTGAACCATCACCAGTTTTATATATTACATACACTCAGACTCGTTTTTCTAGCTACATAAATTGTAACTTTTAATGACGGGAGCTTGCATAGGAGAGTCGTCTTAAGTTTTTTCCCCCAGCGTACCATAAAACAGAAGATAATATACCATAACATGGGATGTTTTGTTTTGTTTTTCATTTCGTTTCATTTGAGACATGGCCAAAGGCTTGAGTCTGTAATTTCTGTATCTCTTTCTATTACTGTTTGTATATCACTGTTTGTATACATACAATGCCTTTTTTTTTTTTTTTATATATATATTTCCAATTTTCCAAAAGTACTTTGTCAGGTTTAGCTAACATTGTAGGACATTGTGCAGCAGTTGTGTTCCTAGAAGTATAGCTTGGGTAAACACTTGACACACACACATAAACCTTTACCTGAGTTCCTTTGAGTCACTGGGTGTCTATGGCAAGCCGTTTAGACTTTTAATCATTCGCAGGATATGAATTTGTGATCTCAACAATTACATTTTCAATAGTTAATTCAATTCAATGTGACAAAACAAATGTGTTAAAATGCTAATTATTGAAATCAAAAATTATGATTTTTACAAGTAAGAATTGTATTTCTGATATGTGAAATTGGAATTTCAACTAGTAAGAAGTCAGTTCTTGATATCAACAACTGAATTTGAATGGCAGCTAATAGTGACATTTTAACTAGTAAAAATACAATTGCAGAAATCAAAAATTCACATTTTTACTAGTGGAAATGTAATTCCTGATATCATAAATTACCATTGTTACTTGTAAAAATCCAATTTCTGATATCAGGAAGTAGCATTTTAACTAATGAAAATTGTAGGGATGTACCGATATGAACATTTTGGTCGATGCTGATAACCGATAATTCTTTATATTTGAAAGCCGATAACCGATATATTCGCTAATAAATCTAAACCCAAATTTTTATATAATTTTTGAAAGCCTGATTACACAAACAAAAGTCTCACCATTAAATCCATGCCACAAACACACAATTATAATGATGTTCTCATTATAATTGTATGTAGCCTTAGCCTATATGACAGACTTGCGCTTCACATGTTGCACTGAACTATATTTTCCTTTTTTGAAATGATTCCAATCATATTTCAAGCAATTCAAAACCATCATGGTCAGCAGTGTGCATCTGAAGTGTTTCAGCTGAAGGACATTATCCATTATTTATTAGCTTTAATATATCAGCCAAATTGTCTTATTGGGCTGATAAACTGATATGGTGGCCAATATATCACGCATCCCTAGAAAATTTTAATTTTTGATATCACAAATTCATATCCTGCTAATGATTGAAAGTCAAAACGGCTTGCCATAGGGTGTCCTAACCCAAATGTCACAGTGTTCCTTGGTGAACAGAGCTGAACAGACCGACATCTTCAACATGCTTCAAGCGCCTTGCCATGCGCATGTCATCAGACGGCAGCACACGTGCTGAACATTAGCAGTGGTTGACATGCTAGCACACAACTGGTATCATTAGCATTTAGTATCTATAGATATCACATCTAGCTTAATTTAGAATACAGATGCGTGTGACGCCTTCCCCTGGTTCACACAAAACCACAGTTTCTGAAGTGAGTATTTGTACTTTCGGTTTTAAAAGAAAAGTGAGGAAGGATTTTTCAATTTAGACGTTTGAGTCTGATGTAAGTGTGCATGCACTTGTTGGTCGTGGAGCTTGTCTGCGGGTCCTTTTTAAGACGCTCATCTTTGAGATGTAGTAGCAGATTTAATGGATATGTTTTCTTTATGTCTGGAACATACAGTCCGTACTCCTGCACTCATAAATCCATTAAAGTTGGTACGAATTTCTGATGTCTTTGTGGGGGGGGGGGGCTTGCTCTATTGAGAACTGCTCAGACATCTTTTTTGTGTGTGTATTATATTTACTTCTAGACAATCAAGGCAAAAGCGCCATCTAGGGGTTTGCAGTGAAGGTGGATAGTAAAATATTTAGATTTTAATATCTTTTAATATCTTGTTTTTGTCTACACAGACTCAAGTGCTGAATAAACATCTGAGTTCCCTCATGCCAGGATTGACTGCAAAGGTTTTTAGGACATACAACGCCTCTATAACCCTGCAGCAACAGCTGAAAGAACTCAGCAACAGTGAGTGCCTTGTTTTTCTGCCTCTCTTTCTCTCTCCCCTTTCCTTCTAGCATTCTATCAGTCAAACTTCAAGTGAATATTCAGCTTCAAGACAACTTGTACAATTTCCAGATGTTTAGCCATGCCGTCAGTATGGATGTGAATTAGAAACATTTGCTAAAATCACTCAAATATGATGCCAGTATGGATTGCTGTTAGAGTGTTGAAAAACAAAACGTACATTTTGACAACTGTGAGTCCACAGGAACATATGGTTATTGTTAGTATGACAGTGTGTCTAAACTCAAGCGAGTGACATTATAATCAACCAGGTTTCTAGTCTGCGAGCGTGCAGCGTGACTGGCCGCAGTTTCACATCAGTGTTTGAGTCTGGAGTTCATTGCAAGCTCACTGATTGTCCATCAGGGTTATTATAGTTTTCATTTTTTGTATAACTTAATTATTATACTGCTTTTTCATTTAGTCTTTTTAATTTATTTGTATTAATTAATTGCACTGTTTTTATTTTTGTTATTTTCAAAGTTTAGCTTAATTTGATTAGTTTTTAATTAGTTTTTATTTTAATATTTTAGTGCTGCTTAAGTTAATGTTAACCATTTCTCAGCAAAGTCTAGTGCTATTGCTGTGGAGAGTTTTTGTTCTTTGTTTCAAGTTTTGTAATATACCATGTATTTAAAACAATTTGAATTATTTTAGAATTTATTTTAATTCAATTCAATTCAAATGTATTTGTATAGCGCTTTTCACAATACATATTGTTTCAAAGCAGCTTTACAGAAAGTGCATTTCAGAAATGTACAAAATACAGTTAGTTAATCATGTATTAATTTAGGGCATAAACATATTGCCAGCGCCGAGTCGTCTCTTCACAGGCTTCGAGTCGTCTCTGCACGGGTGTTGGGGCATCTGTAGTTTCCATGGGAGGCTGGATACAAACTGGAGCTTTTAGTTAGTTTTGGAGTCATGAAAATAGTTTAATGTCAGTTATCCCAGTTACATTTAGTTTAGTTTCAGTAACTTAACTAAAAATAAATGTTTACATTGAGTTTTGTTTGAGTTTTTCCTATGGTACTGCCCTTAAATCAGATGTATGGAGCCCAAACCTCAAAGTATAAGCTGTAAACTGCTCAAACATCTGGATTCAGTCAGACTTAGTCGGATTGGAAAGTTTTTAAATGCTTTTATGTTTGTTCAGGAAAACCCTATATTGCAGAATACTTACTATATATAAGTGTTTAGTGCAAATTATTTGAACCACTAATCTGATTTAGACAATATATAACAACTCGTCCAAATTACTAACTGTAAAACTAACTGTTAAATAAGGATGGATGAGTTTATATATTTATATATATATATATATATATATATATATATATATATATATATATATATATATATATATATATATATATATATATATAAACTCATCCATATTATACTCATCCATATTATATATATATATATATATATATATATATATATATATATATATATTAAATATATATATATATATATATATATATATATATATATATATATATATATATTAAATATATATATATATTAAATATATATATATATATATATATATATATATATATATATATATATATATATATATATATAGTGTATGTATGTGTGTATGTATATTTTATATTTTATATATATATATATATATATATATATATATATATATATATATATATATATATATATATATATATATATATATATATATATATATATATATATAAAACAATAAGTGACAATATATACAACTGTAAAAAACGTATTACTTTATATTACTGTTTTTTTTACTATATTGTATGGCAAAATGACCTGTTTCTCTTTGTTTGCCATAGTCATAAATAGTTAGAACAAAGACTGTTTATTAACATGGAAGTGATCGCTGGATGACGGACATGTTCTAGTCTGTTGTGCCGCTAGCTGTGTAAATAGGATTCTCATCATTAATTACCGAGTTGTGTTTTTGCGCTAATGAGACCGTTATGTTTGTTCGTGGGTAGTGTAACTATCCGAGTATCTCTAGAGCGAGTGCTGCAGTCTGTGCATGTGATGTGTGTGTAATGCTGGGGTTGGTGTGATGTGTGTGTATTGCTGAGGTGTCTGAGCGCCGCTGAGAGGGAATCTGTTTTCTGCATCCACTACAAGCTCTAATTAAATCAGCTCAGTGTGTGGCAGGGTCTCGCCCATCAGGTGCCATGTGCTGTGCGTGCAAGTGGTCCACATGTTGGCTTGTAATTTACACATTTATACAGAGAAGCTTGTTTAAAGTCCTAGAATTATCCATTTGAAACATTTTGAGCTCTGTATTTCTTTCACGTTAGATATACAATACTTATAATAATATTCTATTAGAATGAAAATGTTAATTATAATGAACCTCAAAGAATGCTTTTTGATGTGTAGGTGATTATTTCAACCCAAAAATATTTGTATTGAAGCGAATGATGCCTTGTTTTATAGCTATTAAGAATTAATTTATAATTATAATTATTTATTATTTTTATTACAATTATTTATTACTGTAATGTGAATATCTGTAAAAATAAATGTAGGCTATTCTATTTAAATTAATACTTTATCTATGTACTGCCTTATGTTAAATAATTTTAAAATCATTGTATTCAAATCAGGGTTATTATTATCATTAACTAAAACTATTTAAATATTTCTGTTTATTGAAATAAATGTAAAATAAAATATAAATATTAGTTGAAAACTAATAATAAAAATAAATGAAAATTAGAAATGTTGCCTTGCCAGTAAACTGAAATGTAAAAGTTGAAGCACTAACATTAAATGAAAATTAATAAAACTATAACTAAAACTGAAATAGAAATAAAATAATTATACCTTTAAAAAAATCAACTGACAAAAGCAAATGACAAAATTACTAAAAGTTAATAACTATTATAAGAATATTATAATAAAACTAAAATAGCACTGATTTGAATAGGATGATTACAGTATTACAGTAGTAAAAATAACCATTTTATTTATACAGAATAATTCTTTTTGGGAGGGGTGATATATAATATCTTCTTTTTTTTTTCTTTTTTGTATAATTTTGGGTTACACTTTATTTTAAGGTGACGTAGTTACATTGTACTTAGTACTAGTAATGTTAATAAGTAATTGTTTTAAATAGTTATTTTGTTCAAATGGATGAATCTAAGATTCAAATGCATCTGTAACTCAACATATATTCTCTCTCTCTCTCTCTCTCTCTCTCTCTCTCTCTCTCTCTCTCTGTATGTGTGTGTTAATGTGTCATTCTTATTACAGTGAAGGATAATGCAGCGGAGAAGTTGCTCTCTTACAACAGGGCAAACCGTGCGGTTGCAATTCTATGTAACCATCAGCGGGCGCCGCCAAAGACCTTCGATCAATCTATGGCTAACCTGCAGGCAAAGGTACTGGAGATAAGAGACTGAATAGTAAAAGAAGAAACGTTTAAAAAAAAAAAACATGAAAGAAATGTTTAAATATGATGCTGTTTTATTAGGTTTGTTTTTCCTCTCTTCTCTTGCTCCTTTTAGATTGACAGCAGGAAAGAGCAGCTGGACTTGGCTAAGAAAGAGCTAAAGCAGGCTAAGAAAGAAGCCAAGGGGAGCTCAGACAACAAGCTGCTCATGTCAGTATCTCATTCCAGAAAAGCGGCGTTTATTTGCTCTTCCAGCCTTTGGAATGGTTTATATACATGAGTATGGTATACTGTGTTTGTGTTCAGTGTGGTGGAGAAGAAGAAGAAAGCTGTGCAGAGGTGTGAGGAACAGCTGCTGAAGATGGAGGTTCAGGCTACAGACCGAGAGGAGAACAAACAGATCGCCCTGGGCACCTCCAAACTCAACTACCTGGATCCACGCATCACCGTGGCCTGGTGATGATGTCACACTCAAACACACAAACATGCTATACTGATAGTTTTGTTATATATTATATCAAAATTATTATTTCAGTGTTTTGCTCTATTTTCTGCTTCTAGGTGTAAGAACATGGAGGTGACACTGGATAAAATTTACAACAAAACCCTAAGGGATAAGTTTGCCTGGGCTGTCGACATGACTGAACATGACTTTGTGTTCTGAGTGGGATTTGTTCATTTTTCAATTCAACACAATGTTTTATGCAAACATATATTGTAATCGAAACTGTTAACTGAATTGTGCAGCCATGTTCTTTGGTGATATTGTTGGCAATTTTTTATATTGTTTTTTTTTTTTAATATATATATATACATACATATACATCTATATATTGTTTAATCAAATTCAGCTGTTCTAAATTATTTTAAGAGTTCAATAAATGTTCATTCCTTGTAGGGAAAGTCCTTTTTTTGTGTGTAAATGACCACAAAAGTTTTTTGGGAGACAAATGTTTTACATTTCACCTCAAAATCAGAAAGAAATTAAAAAACAAGGGTTTTTTTTGTTTTTGTTTTTTACCATAAGGATTTTTTGTTGTTGTTGCAGTGTGACCATTATCACAATTATTCTAATTATAATGATGTGAAAAATAATACAGTAATGAAAGCCTTCTGGTCCAGAATTAATTTTAATAGATTTTCTTTTTATTATTATTAAAAACACCATTCATTAAATTCTATGTGACGTATACTGGCATGATGTATGAATACTTTTCAATTTAATGTAAACTTATTGAATTCATGTTTTTATATATATATATATATATATATATATATAAATATTAATTTGTATTTATCTTGGGGCAAAATACAGACAGATTTTTGAGACTGATCAATTTAGATCCAGTGTAATTCACCAATATACATCACTACAACTCTCTTTTTTCTGATTTAAAATGAGACATTTCATGAAAAAAAAAAAAAAAAAAACTTAAGTCTTTATGGTGTGACTTGACTTTATAATTTCTAAGGTGTTGAGGCATTAATCATCAACTTACCCAGCTTACATATTGACCAATTATAACACAGTCATATATTCATTTTACATTTCCAAGAATTCACCCTGTTAGTGTATTTGAGGCATACACTTTCATTTTGTCATTTGCATGTCAAGATATGTTTCTTTGACATGTTTAACTTGCCCCTGCCAGCAAATAAATGGAGGTGAAATAGTGAATGGTTTAATAAATGTACACATATAGAGAGATGAGGGCACAGGTTTTAAGAAACAACTTTAATTCAACAACAAATTTATTTGAACAGGAATGGTGTTAGGTTGGCACTTGGGCTAGTGCTGTTATTACAGTAATGCAGGGTTCGTTTCTACAGTTGGATGTCATGTTTAAAAAGTTATTTGCAGTCCATAAAGGAAAAAGGGTAGCATATAGTCACAGCATTAAGACTGACTTGAATTCCTGCAAATTTTTAAAAAAGCATCACATCAAACCAAAATATGTTAGTCACCATAGAGAAAATCTTGCTGCTCCTGAATAGTGTGTCTAGTGTCTTCTCAGCATCCTGTGAAAGATAAGTGCATTTTACTACAGTATGCCAGAATTAAATGCCATTTAGAATCAAACCTAAAGTACTTTTAAACAATAGAAATCAAATTAAACTACCTCTACTAGGAGGCCTCTCCTTCCTCTTTGACCTTGTTCTCTCCTTCATTCTCTTCCACTCCTGCCTGAGTCATCAGGTCTGCTATGTTCTTCTCTAGATCATCGATGCGGGTGCTCATTTCATCAAGTGAATCTTGTTAAGGAAGATGGGAACTAGTACAGGTGATAACCCACATATTAAGTGAGAGGCTAAAGGAATATTTGCTTATGATTTTGATTTGTAAACAAGTGTGTATTCTAAACTTCCAATCTAATAGTACTGAATTAAAACATTCATGCATTTGTAGGATAGGATTTTGATGATGTGGTTGTCGTAAATGCGGTAAATTCTGGTTCTGTGAAAATGTGGAGCTTTCAGCAGCGATTAGCATAAGACGCCCGACCGTCCTGTTCAATAATGGTGGTTGTGGCATTTTAATGGTTAAAGACCTGGATTAATCTCTCCAATATTGACCGTTTGACCTGCCTCGCATTTATACACCTGGGGCCGTATTCACGAAACATTGCAAGGCTAAAAGTAGCTCCTTAATTGCAGATTTAGGAGAAACTCTTAAAAATAATGGGCGTGTCAGTATTTCACAAAGCGTTAAAAGTAGCCTCTAAATCTATGACACTTTAGTAGTCAAGAGGACTCTTAAGTCACTAAGACAAAATCACAAACAATCCTAATGGCTGTTACTGGCAATCCGCCCAAAGACACTGTACACCACTGAGGGAATAGCGATAGAGCCTTGGGTGCTGAACCTTTTTTTCATAAATGCAATTTAAAAAAATGACTTATAGATTTTAATCTATGATTAAACACCAAAAAAAAATAAATAATAATAAATAAATAAATAATGTCTGACTACCAGTGGCAGTTTTCACGAGTTCACACTTACAAAGTGATTGAATAAAGTAAAAAAATATAATAAGTGTATTTGGCGTGCTGTCTAAGTAGATCGAGGGCTCCGAGCTTGGAATTTAGCCCAAACTCGGAATTTAGCCCAAACTCAGGTCTCCCCTGTATATCCCCAGCCGAGCGGGTAGCGGAGGGATGCAGAAAACTGTCAATGAATATAGGTGAGCTTTTTTTATAAAACATATTCTCATTTGTCGCTTGAATTCTGCAATCTCTTTGAGATGCAGACATGTAAGAGGCTGACAAATAGCTGAACATACACTAGTTTAATTAGTGACACATTATTTGAATATGGCAACATTTTTATTTAAAAAACTTTATTTGAATTCTACAATATATCTATGATTAATGACAGAGACCCAATTCAATTCATGCTTTCGTAAATCTTCATTATGACATTAAAAGTCATAAGACGTAGTAAGTGTTATTTATAAGATGAAAAAAATTACGCAAGTCATTAAGAGAGTAAAATTAGAGGCAACACTTTAGGGTCCAATTCTTACTATCAACTAGTTAGTTATTAGCATGCATATTACTAGGATATTGTCTGTTTACTAGTACTTATAAATCACATATTAATGCATTATTCTGCATGACTATATTCTACATCCCTTTACCCTACCCAATACCTAAAATTAGCAACTACCTTACTAACTATCAATAAGCTGTAATTAGGAGTTTAGGAGTTAGGCAAACGTCGTAGTTAATAGTCAGTAAATAATGAGAATTGGACCCTAATCTCAAGTGTGCCCAAATTCAAAATATGACATTCAAAGTCAATTTTAATCATAACTTTGTAAGTCACCATTTCGATTCATTATGACGTAATGTAAACTGCATCTCAATTATGACTTAGCATGGTAAAATTTCGACTTATGTCATTATGATTTACAAAAGCTTGCTTTTTCTTTTCTTATGTGGCGGAAATGGAATTCCAATACTATTTAAATAATAAAGCATAGCTAAATATGAAGTAACCTTACTTAAACACCTCTAAATAGCTTGCTGTGATCTTAAAATTTGAGGTACAGCATATCGGAGACTACTGGTGCCTAACTTACTTGGAAAAACTCTATAGCTCTATAAAAAAACAAAAAACAAGAAAGGATATTTCTCCCGATGATCTGGTCTGACATAGTCTGGAACTTGTCCTGCATCTGCTGCAGCAATGTCTGCACCTGTTAGGGAAAACATGCATTTAATCTAGCGTTTATAAATGCACAAACATGTAAATATGTTAAAATAAAACATTATAACAAATAAATCTGCTTCTTTAAAACACAACAATAATATTATCCGAAAAATATCTAATTCGAAACGTTAAACGGAGTTTATATCGCATCAAAATAATCTTAAGTAGAACAGATAAACATGGCCTAGCATTAGCCTAGCTTCGCAAACCACAACAATTTCGTTCATTTTCAAACCTACCACTGCTGTGAGATCCTGAACCGATTTCGGGTCTGTTTCGGCCATTTTTGATTTTAATAAATAGATTTGTACAACTGCAAAATATGTTTATTCTTCTTAAAATTGTGTATCCTCCCAGCTTTTTGCTTTCTAAAAATCAGCTGTTGGCCAAATCACGGAGTCGTGACAAATATCGCGAGATTTTAGAGACCTCTCGGTGAGAGATTACCTCAGCTGCAGGCACGCAAATCTGCTTCTGGCGTGATCAGACATACAGTCGCGCAGCAGCAGGGCAGTGCTGCTCATCCAAAAGATGCTTGCTCATCCATTTCATCTATTAAAACCAGCGACAAATTACAGCAGGATGTGCCAGAATATAGTTAAATGATTCAGCTGATTTTGTTGCTTAATGACAACAATGGTTGTTTTGTTCATTTATTTATTTTTACATTATTGTAGGTGTAGGAGAGGCAGAGATTACCAAAGTCTTTGTTAGTTGATAGAGATATTTTGGCCATTAAGTAGTTTTAAAGTCACACTTAAGAAGACTATAGGTTCAAATGGGCAAAACAAAATATAGGCTAGATTGGACGATAATTTATTTTTAAAAAGATGTTGTGGGCAAGTTGTTTATTTGTCATATTGGTTCAGTTTATAAAGGATATAGCATAAGGGTCGTTGTTTTGTTGTTGTTGTGACGTTAAACTTTACTGTCAAAATGAGTACAATTGTAGCGCTATATTTGGTTTGATAAGATCTAGTGGTGTTCTCTCTGTTTATTTACTTTTCCCTCTTCCTCTGTAACATTAAACCGATGAAAGCTGCGCGCGGCCAAGCCCACATCTCCAAACTGCATCAGCCTGATTTAGACTAGATGATGGCTAGATGAGACAGCATATGCTCATGAGTGTGCTGCTGCTATTATAAGGCTAAGTTGTCAAACAAGTCTTCGCCCGAAATAAGGTATGCTTAAACCTACTAGTTTTTTTTTCTTTGCAACTTCTTTCTGTTAATCAAGCTGTTACAGTAAAGCGAAACCTGCTGAATATACAGAGAGTTTTGAGTAGTGCTTAAAGCTTCTTTCGGTACGGTGCATGCCTGAAATTGCTGATCTGAGAGTTTTTAAAACGCGATACTGCATTAATGTTCACTGTGATTCATCAGGTTCACTTTATTGAACAAGACAAAACATGCATATAAGTTGTACACGCAGAATATCCCTGAGTGGTTTGTCCATATCCTCCTTCGTGATTAACGAATCGTTTTTTTTTTTTTTGAGTCGGATCTTTTTCGATGAATCGTTTAAACGGATTTTGTTCACGATTCGAACTAATTCGGTAAATGCGGTTCTCGATTTGAAATTCTTTCGTAATCCGGATATCCCTATTCATAATGGCTCGAGAACCCATGAGTGAGATTATAGAACGTACTGGTAAGGCGAAAAGTTACTTTAATTGGCAGATAAAATAGCTTAAATAAAAGTGACTGTTTGTTTACAACTCGATTGTTCGCTTTTTATCAGCATGCATG
Source organism: Abramis brama (assembly GCF_963993115.1). Taxonomy (NCBI): domain Eukaryota; kingdom Metazoa; phylum Chordata; class Actinopteri; order Cypriniformes; family Leuciscidae; genus Abramis; species Abramis brama. The sequence goes on from NC_139971.1 coordinate 31,635,131, forward strand.
TGGATCATATTGTTTTAAATAACTTTTACATAACTTTACACCTGATGATTAATTAATTTTAAAAAGCCTATTGTAAATTCAAATCAGCCTATTTGGGTTCTTCTAATTTAGGCTAACGTTACATTTTATGTGACGAACTTGACTGGGACACGTAGCTACAATTAAACTCTTACAAGTTGTAAATTACAACTAAAACTTAATTTAAAATGTAATAAACAGCAACGATGACGTAAAAGATCCACTAATTTTTTTTATTTTTTTTTGGAACCGATCGATTGACAAATTGATCAAAAGAATCGACTCGCGGAAATGATTCAGACTACCCATCACTACGGTTGATGCTGCAATTTAAACAGCTATAGCGCGTGACGGAATTGAATTGAGGTCTCGACTCTCGAGACGTTTATGGTTGAACTACTTGCAACGTGCAGTTTGGAGCTACTGTCAAAAAACTGTGTTAAAAAATAAAGGTTACTACTGTGTGAACTGACTCTTCAGGTTGGAACCCCGTGAGGAATTTCTCTGCTGTCCCAATGTGCTATCCGGTTTCTAAATACCATAACACAGACGTGCACATTGCATGAAGTGCCTCAAGCATACCAAACGTGTTTTATGGCCATGTTTGCCATTCCAGAAAATGATTGTCTCTTCTTCTTCTTTTTTTTTTTAATCAGGAATCTAAATCTATTTACTGTACAGTGTAAGTGTGCAAGTAAACATCTGTTCATGCAGGAGACACAAAAGAGAGAGGTGGAGACATGTCAGAAAAGCCCAACCCCCCCCCACGGAATGCAGAAGTTATGCAATACATAAACACAGTAGCACTTCTCAGAAAATATACTTTACTGATAGACCTCCACTATAGGACACAAGCAATTCGAAAGTTCTTGGTTCCAGTTGAATTTATATGGATTATACATTCCTTACTAATCTGACTACTTAAACTCATAAAATCCACTTTAAAATGTTGCAGGGCCCTTCAGCTTGATTTTGATCTTGGTTTTTGTTTGTTTGATAATTGCTTTAAAATATGCTGGAAAATGTAGTTGCTAATGCTGCTTTTCAACCATCAACACTTGTCAGCAAGGTAATAGATTTTCTAACTGGCTAACAAATATAAAGTTATGATGAAACTGACCGTCTAACATTAGTAAAATCAGTAATGTTTTGCCATGTATGCCATATTTTTCCAGCAATGTTTATGGATTTATTTATTCCTGTTTTGGAGTTTCATATTTAAAATGTTGGCAGGTCAAGTAGAAATCTGAATTACAGTTGAAAAAACAAATATAATCCAATGCAATATAAACTGGGGGAAATGTATGGGTCAATAACAAAGTGTTGGTTTAAAAATGAGCTTCTTCCAGGCTTTGTGTTGGCATAGATTACACATCCTTCCTTTTTCTACATCCTTTAAAGAATGTTCACCCCCTCAGAAACCAAATCTGTCCAAGACTTGTGCTGAATAGAGGAAATGATGCTGCAACATAAGCTCAGTCATAACTATTTTGAAACTTCTCAGCAGTGTATTCTAGATCTTGTGACTCAGCCTATATCATTTTGAGGAGATGTTTGTCAGGTCAGAGACAAAGAGAAGCCTTATCTTTTGGTGCACAAACATCCTGTTTAGCTGAGATACGGTCAGATTGGGTGGCAGCGTGTATAGACAACCGTAACTGTTTCACTACTATGAAAATGGCCTCTCATAGGATTTAATTTCTAGAAAGGCACACATTAATCCTTTACAATGTGTTTATTGTAAGTCTATTGTTGATCCTGTGAGAGCTTTAAGGATACTGAAGGTGGCACTGTTGCTTTTATTGGTGCTGTAAGGGCATGTTGCTGCAATATATGCCTCTTTTTGCATTGTATTGTACTTTACTATATATGTGATCAAATGTTAAAGTGTCCTAACCTTTTCTTTCAGGGGATATGAGTGTAAAGAGAGTGTTTTGTTAAGGACTAAGTGATGGAGCAGGGGTCAGAAGAGAACATGGAGAGCTCGTGGACTCTGCTGTCCTGGCTGGCTTCTGGTGTGTTGGTGTTTGGGGGTGCGGTGCCCTACGTCCCCCAGTACCAGGAGATCCAGAGGACCAATAATGCAGAGGGATTCTCCACAAGAGTCTGTCTGGTGCTGCTCGTTGCGAATATACTTCGCATTTTCTTCTGGTGAGTGGAGGAGAGTTAATGTTACAGCAGCATCAGATAGAGTTCATTGATGGCGAAATGTGGAATGTGGAAATCGATGCGAAATGAACAGGAACAAAGCTTAACTAATAAAGGTTGATTTTTTTTTGTAATTTTGTAGGCCTGTTCTTTTATTTATTTATTTGCTCCCCCTTTTGTTTGGAGAATAGACTTTCTTCTCAATATAAGTTTTATTGTGCCGTTTTATGTATGTTTCAAGCTCCTTTTGTATTTCTTTTTTTAAATTAAAAATTATGAAAATTATTTTAAAGTCAACACTCAGTATGAAATGGAACTTCACCCTATCTACCCTGTTAAAAACAAAGGTTCCAAAAGAAACCTTCATCAAAAAACATTTTAATAACCTAAATAAAATTGTTCCACTATAAAGAACCTTTTGTGCAATGGAAAGGTTCCATGGATGGTAAAGCTTCATGGATTCACAGATGTCGATAAAGAACCCTTCGTTTTTAAGAGTGCATGTTCCAAATGCATCTTGCTGATCTTATTGCAAACAATTCTTATTGCAAAAAAATTCATTATTGATCTTTCGGCGAAAAGGCATATGTGACCCTGGACCACAAAACCAGTCTTATGGGTAATTTTTTTTTAAATTGAGATGTATACATCATCTGAAAGCTGAATACATAATCTTTCCATTGATGTATGGTTTGTTAGGATAGGACGATATTTGGCCGAGATACAACTATTTGAAAATCTGGAATCTGAGGGTACAGAAAAATCGAAATATTGAGAAAATCGCCTTTAAAGTTGTCCATTTATATTGGCGATAGTGCTGCATCCATTCACAAAAATAAATGGTTTAAATATTTAAGGTGGGAAATTTACAAAATATCTTCATGGAACATGATCTTTACTTAATATCCTAATGATTTTTGGCATAAAAGAAAAATCTATAATTTTGACCCATACAATGTTTTGTTGGCTATTGCCACAAATATACCCGTGCGACTTAAGACTGGTTTTGTGATCCAGGGTCACATATGATGTTGGCCAGACATCTCCAGTCATTTAGTCTACTTATATCTGCATTTTTACAATCGACTACAAGCTCATTTTTATTTTTGATAAACCATTTCACTCGAATGTATGTCAAAATGTGGGAGAAAAGTCTCTGCTTTCATTACATTGCGACTTTAATATACAAAGAGAGCCATAAGTTAGCCATTCATATGTTGTATTCTCTGAAAAGCATAAACATTTCCAGCTCTGTGGCTTCAAAAATGGCTTTGTTTGTGTATCCGAACCAGCCCAACATAACAGCGTAGCCATTAACAACATAATGGCTCAACCGATGGTGTGATTTTGGGGCAGGGTTTTCAGTTTGTTTGACAAATGGAAAATGGCAGCACAGTCTGGGAAACCTGTTTGAAAACAGTCGTTATTTAGTTTGGTTTATCTAGAGGCACAGCTTTTACAAGCTTAACCTTTAAATTAAGTATTTATTGCTTTGTTTTGCAGGATAGGCAAACAGTTTGAGCTGCCGTTGCTCCTGCAGAGTGTGGTGATGATTCTCACCATGTTGGCTATGCTTCATTTGTGCTGTTCCATCCAGAGCAGCAACCGTGTCAGTACCAAACAGCACCACATCACAGGTAATCACATTAAACAACACCCCGTACCCAGCAGTAGTGTGAAACAGTTGTCTTGAAAGCTGTGCTCATCTCAATGCAATACCATTCATACATTTTTAAGTGTGGTTAAAGTGTCCAATATTTTTGGGGATGATATTAAGACATAACTCATTGAAAAGTATAGTGATAATCTCTTGGATGAAAGTAGAAATTTGTTAAGTGCCAGTTATATTGATTGCTACAAGGCCTTGCCGTATTGAAGTGTTGTATTTACGCCTGAGGTGATGTGAATGGTATATATGAAATATATATGCAACATTGCTGTCATGTAGATGGGATTAAAAGAGCATAAATGTTACTCATTGCCTGGGGCGCCAGTCTAGTCACACTTTAATTTATAATGAACATGTTAAGTGTCTGAGAATATTGGCATCACGTGGACCAGGGTGCAAACTGTGTGTAATTTCCTTTTTGCTCTTCCGCAGAATTGATTTATGATAAAGTTAGGCTTCAGTTGATTGGCTTTCTCTGGTTTTAAAACTCAATCTCAAGTGAGTTTATGAGATCACTGTCTTGGAGGGAGATTATATGATAACATTTTGCTATGTTGTAATATTCAGAAAATTGAATGTGAAATCAGACAGAGCCCTAAATCACCTGCCATGTTGATTGATTAAGCTGGAGGCGATAGCTCTTTCTTTGTTATAAAGTGTGCGAAGCCTGTGTGAATGCTGACCAGCACACATTGTTGGACTTTTGTAAAAAAAAAAAAAAAACATTTTAATGTGGTTAACCAGCAAACTGTTTTTTGAATGAGTCAGTGATTAACTTGTGAAATAAAACCATTAATGCTGAAGCTGTAAAAAGCTTCTTCTCTCTTCTCTATTTAATGAGACACCTGAGCTTTGACTGAGAGTTTTGACAGTTGTGGAAGAAACCATGGTGAAACTATCTTGAAAGTTTTGGTGAAATTCAGAGAGAGACTTTAATGGTGAATTTATTTAGAAATGAAAATCAGATGGGATAGGCTATCAAAAAGTAATGTTATTAGTGTCATTGTCATTGACACTAGAATGATTTTAATGTTTTGACAGCCCTAATATCACCCCAGTATAACAATGCATTTGTGATTTTATTTAATTAACTTTACTTTTATAATGTGTGGAAAAGGACAATTGGCAATTGAAAAATAACATTTGGAAATTTTCACATTATAATTTTCTTTGTTTTTGTTTAATAAAGCAGACTGTTCAGTGCTGAACATCCAGTTTCACAGAGAACTGTGTGTGTCAGCAGGTTTGCCTTAATGGCAGTTAAGGTGTCCGGTTACAGCAGGAACAGAAGGGAAGGGTGTGTGCTGGACCCAGAATAGTACGGACATCGGGTCCTCCCTCTGAACGTTAGACGTCAAATGAGACCCTCTTTAATCACTGGCTGTCCCGCTGGCTATGTGTGACCTACAGCCCACCTGTCCCTGCATAACTTCACACCTATACACGCGCACACACACACACACACACAAGCTGTGAGTATGAGGCTACAAAAACAGATCTAACACACACACACACACACACACACACACACACACGTGTACACTTGTATGCTCAAAGTGACCAATTAACCTAGCCGCTTTTGTAAACATACTGCATGACGTTCCCTCACACGTTTCATTTGTCAGTTATGAGTAACGTAAGGTTATGTTAGTGTAAAGCTCAGGTCTGTTTAACACTGCAGGAAATGAATTATTTTGCATTGACTCACAATGATTGCCCTCAGGCTGTTCATAAGATTCCCACTGTTGTTGTTTTGACATGAATTCATAGATGTTGAGAGAAGGGTTATGGTATGACCTTTAGGAGACTGAATTAAGAAAGCCAATGTCCCATATTTGTTTCATCTGTTGTTTTAGAGTATGCTTTAAATGCCAGTGAGCTTTGCCCTGGAGTTTGTGTCAGTTCTATTTCACACTGTCTACTTTTCTGTCTAGTGGCCTTTTCAGAGTATATCTGCATATTTGAGCACACTGTGTCACGGCTTCACAATAATTAGCAGTTTTATTACCGTCATAATGACAAAAGGAAATTTACCCTGCAGCTAACGATTACACACAATTTGGGATTGTAATATATATATATATATATATATATATATATATATATATATATATATATATATATATAAAATTTTAAATAGTTTTTCTGTTCATCAAAGGTGCATTTATTTGATAAAAATAGACCTAGTTAAAACAGTAATATTGTAGAATATTTTAATTTTACATTTTACAATTTTAATATATTTTCTATTGTGGTATATTTTAAAATGTAATTTATTCCTGTGATGATAAACGCTGAGTTTTCAGTAGCATTTAATTTCTATTTTAATGAAGATTAGGTATTTGAGTGAATGGTAACACTTTTAAGCATTTTTTTTTTAATCCGTAAGACATTAAAAACCAGAACAGCAGAGCCCTCTTGTGGAGACACGTGGTACATGACTTGAGTTTTATTGTTTTTATTGTTTTATTGTTTTATTTGGATCCCCATTAGCTCCCACTATGGTGGTCGCTAGTCTTCCTGGGGTCCACTGAAATCACAATACAAAAATACAAAATTCAATTAATCAATACATCAGTAAGATCTATGAAAACTATACGATATATTAGCTGCCATGACACACATTTAAAAGGACAGTACAAATTATGCAGTTATGCAAAAAGCAACATCTGCAGTTTGATGGACAGTGCCCCCAAATGTATTCAGTAATGTTATGTATTTATTTTAATGGGAAATATATGAAGATAAAATGAAGAAACACACTTGTGTAATTTGTTTGCAGATGTCACTTGGTTTGATATTTTTCAGTGAAACTCAATGTTTTAAGTGTGACTCAGGTGTCTAAATACTTTTTTGGGTCACTTGAATTAAACCAGAAGTGGTTGTTTGAGCATGCTCACTGAGTTTCTTGGATTATTTGGGCAGAGGAGTGGCAGGTGCCGTTATCTGTGCCTCACAGAGCTGAATTGTGACCAATCAAGTGTGGCCACTTACTGGGGTGTCAGCTCTGATACTCATTTCATTACGCCCTGGTGTGTGTCCAATTGAAATTTAAAAAGTACATGTATCCAAGTGACACCATTTGGCCAATTATGCAATTGAAAAAGGTTTAAATTTTCATTGTTTATTCATTGTGTGCACATTTTCAGTTTTACAGCAGTGAGAACTGACTCATGTTTATGTGAAAAGCATAGCTGGAGCTCCCACTGTGTTGTAAATATGGTATACCTGACATAACTTTAAGGTGAAAGCTTAACACTTCTGCTGTAAAGTCGCTTATGAATAATTAAGACTACATTGAATATATCATGGATCCTTGGAAGAACCTCTGCCTCTTCTTTTCCCTCCCACTGAACGTGTTTTGATGTTTTTATATTGGTTCCTGTGTAAATATCAGATTATGTGATATACCTATGTATGATATCAGATGGCAGGAATTAATCTGCTCACATTTTCATCCTCTTGCTAAGTCAGGCAAATTGTAATGCAGTTGTGCTATTACTCATGCTATTATCCAGGCCAATAATATATATATATATATATATATACAGTGGGGAGAACAAGTATTTGATACACTGCCGATTTTGCAGGTTTTCCTACTTACAAAGCATGTAGAGGTCCAGAAAATCACATTGTATGATTTTTAAATAATTAATTTGCATTTTATTGCATGACATAAGTATTTGATCACCTACCAACCAGTAAGAATTCCGGCTCTCACAGACCTGTACAGGACAATAGGCAAGCAGCTTGGTGAGAAGGCAACAGCTGTTGGCCCAATTATTAGAAAATGGAAGAAGTTCAAGATGACGGTCAATCTCCCTCGGTCTGGGGCACCATGCAAGATCTCACCTCGTGGGGCATTAATGATCATGAGGAAGGTGAGGGATCGGCCCAGAACTACACGGCAGGACCTGGTCAATGACCTGAAGAGAGCTGGGACCACAGTCTCAAAGAAAACCATTAGTAACACACTACGCCGTCATGGATTAAAATCCTGCAGCGCACGCAAGGTCCCCCTGCTCAAGCCAGCGCATGTCCAGGCCTGTCTGAAGTTTGCCAATGACCATCTGGATGATCCAGAGGAGGAATGGGACAAGTTCATGTGGTCTGATGAGACAAAAATAGAGCTTTTTGGTCTAAACTCCACTCGCCGTGTTTGGAGGAAGAAGAACACCATCCCAACCGTGAAGCATGGAGGTGGAAACATCATTCTTTGGGGATGCTTTTCTGCAAAGGGGACAGGACGACTGCACCGTATTGAGGAGACGATGGATGGGGCCATGTATCGCGAGATCTTGGCCAACAACCTCCTTCCCTCAGTAAGAGCATTGAAGATGGGTCATGGCTGGGTCTTCCAGCATGACAACGACCCGAAACACACAGCCAGGGCAACTAAGGAGTGGCTCCGTAAGAAGCATCTCAAGGTCCTGGAGACTCCAGACCTGAACCCAATAGAAAATCTTTGGAGGGAGCTGAAAGTCTGTATTGCCCAGCGACAGCCCCGAAACCTGAAGGATCTGGAGAAGGTCTGTATGGAGGAGTGGGCCAAAATCCCTGCTGCAGTGTGTGCAAACCTGGTCAAGAACTACAGGAAAAGTATGATCTCTGTAATTGCAAACAAAGGTTTCTGTACTAAATATTAAGTTCTGCTTTTCTGATGTATCAAATAATTATGTCATGCAATAAAATGCAAATTAATTACTTAAAAATCATACAATGTGATTTTCTGGATTTTTGTTTTAGATTCCGTCACTCACAGTTGAAGAGTACCTATGATAAAAATGACAGACTTCTACATGCTTTGTAAGTGGGAAAACCTGCAAAATCGGCAGTGTATCAAATGCTTGTTCTCCCCACTGTATATACCCTCAAAAAGGGTTCAAGTAAAACAATATTCTTCAAAAAGTTCCCTTGAATACAATGGATAAATAAAATAATGTTAAATAAAATGAAATAGTCAAAGCCTACTTGCACTGGACACTGGTTTCTGCCTCATCACCGGCTGCAGTCCAGTCCTCATCTCAAATATAAGCACCTCTGATTCACAACTACCTGCTAATTCATTCGCATTCGTGTAAAGTAGCCTTGTTGACAAGTTTGTTTGAGGAAGGGCAAAACTCATAAGAAGTAGTACCTTTAATGCCCTGCAGATGGTGATATTACTTATTTTGTAGCAGAAATAAACTGCAGAAAAAGTTGCCATGCAAAATGTAACAATTAATAGCATTTCTCGTTACAAATGTATTGGAGTAAAGAGTGCACATACTTATTCAAAAATGTAATCAAGTATAGAGGTTGCTAATATCTTTGATACTAAAACTACAAAGCAGCCAAAAAGAAGTAACTAATTACATTTACTCAAATTATCACTACTGAAAAAAGCTCTTTAGTTCTTTGTTGTCTGACTGTGGCTGTATCTGCTGGTTATGTGTGAGCCGCTTTTATAAATTCACGAGTTCATCTTTGACCCTCGGTTCTCGAGTCTGGTCTCAGCAGGGGATTCTCACTCACTGAATCAGCAGTGTATTCTGACAGGCAAGTCCCCTCCCCATCCCTCAATCACTCTGTGCTCTGACAGAACAGTCAATGGCATGTAACAAGGTGAAAGCTAAGTAAGTGGACAGTCTTACAGAGCTTAAAACAGTGCAGCAGGGTCATCATCTCTACACTGTAAAAAAAAATCCCGTAAAAAAACGGTAAATCTCTGGCAGCAAAGTTTCCAGACGGGTTCTGTTAAATTACAGCAAATAACCATTTCACAAAATTACAGGCAAAAACCGTAAAAATACAGAATTGACTTTACGGTCAAAATTAATTAAATTACAGTACATTACTGTTAATAATGGCTTATTAAACCGTGGAAAAACAGATAAATTATGTCAAATTACATAAAAAGAACATTTAACTTTAAGGTTAAACTGTAAATTTAGGGTTTTATAAATTTATTTTATAATAATGCTCTGTCTATCTACAGTAATTATCTTTTAATATATAGTTTTTCTGTGTAAAATAACTATGAAGTTATGTATAAAAATGTAATAAGTACATAAATTCAAATACAAAGTTTGTATATTTACAGTTTTATTTTTTTGCAGATCCAGTTTCACAACTTTGACCAATCTCTAATTAAGTACTTAATAATAGCAAATGTAGTCAATTTCTGTTAAATTAACTAAACGTACAAGTACGGAATACCTGCACATTTACAGTATTACTCATTAAACAAACACTGAACATCAAGATACGTGAATGATAGGAAATACAAGCTTAGTATATCATTTAGAACATGTAAAAATATCTACATTAAAAGACAGTTGCTGTATGCCTTTATACTCTAATATAACTTATTTCAAATATTTACAATTACATTTTATCCAAAGTGACTTAAAATTAAGAGAACAATAGAAGCAACAAGTGCAGCGACAAGTCCCAGTTAGTGTAGCACAGTACACAAGTTCATTTATTTATTATTAAAACAAAGATTTAGTATTATTGGGTCAAGTGTTTATGAAAAGATGGATCTTTAGCAGTTTCTTGAAAATGTGTCGAGTTGGGCAGGTCATCCCACCAGCAGGGAACAGTCCAGGGAAAGGTCAGTGAAAGTGATTTTGTGTCTCTTTTGGATGATGGCACCACAAGGCGCCGTTCACTTGCAGAACACAAGCTTCTGGAGACACATAGATCTGAAGCAGTGAGTTTAGGTCTTGCTGCAGCATCTGGATCAGTTGCAGAGGTTTGACTGATGCTGGAAGAGCTGCCAGGAGAGCATTACAATAGTCCAGTCTGGATAGAACAAGAGCTTAAACAAGGAGTTGTGTGGCTCCGATAGGAAGGGCCGGATCTTTCTGATGTTGTATAAGGCAAATCAGCAGGATCACACAGCAAGGATGGTTTGGCTGAAACCATAAGCAGTTCTGTCTTGGCAAGGTTGAGTTTTCCATCAGGTAGGCTGAGATGCGAGCAGCAACCGTCAGATCCTCTGGCTGTAATGAAAGGTAGAGATATGTGTCATTAAGTGATAGGAAAAATCATGTTTCTAAATGACAGAGCCTAGTTACACTACAAAAAAAAAATTAAAAAAAATAATAATAAATAAATAGATGGGTGGAATCTAACACAATCGTGGTTTTACTGTAGTAAAACCAAACCTTGTGCAGCTCCAGTGGCCTCACAAGGATCAAATGAATATTCACATGGGAAAATACAGTATAAAACAAATTAAATGTTCTGCCACTTTTAGTGCAATCATATGGAATCAGAAGACTCGGCCATTACAATATTTTAAATTACTTCTTCCCATACCTTGTTTGCCATGATCATTCTGCTTTCCACTTGACCTGAAATCACAAAAAAAAAAAAAAAAAAAAAAATTAACAACTCAGTATTACATTTACACATGTAAGAATATGTTCCACTGGGGCAATGCAAAACCTCAACTGACTATGATCTGGAAGCTGAGCAGGAAAGGCTAACAGTGATGTTTTGAGCTGAGAGATCTAGGGGTGTAACTTTCTGTTCATCTGGATCAATGCAATTTTCATAACCAATTATCAAAAGTATCCTATGAAAAAGGCTACTATGATGACCCCAGGTCATCCAAAATGTAGATAAGTTAATTTCTTCATCAGAACACAAACATTCTATCAACTTTTATTTTATAAGCCTAATATATGCACATGTATGCATTCTATAGCTAACGTTACGTGTTGGCAAGCAGATGCAGACAGTCAGAATATGCAATTTATCATGTTGTGTTCATATTCTAGTCTCATGTGCTTTCCTGTATCAAGTACAGTATTTAGGCTACTGAATTCGTTTTCTTAACAGTCTTGATAGCCACGTTAACCCTTACGAAAATTAACTATGGTTTAACCAAAGAAAAAACAAACATGGTAAGTTAGGCCTATTTGTAGTATAACTGTGGTTATTAAAAATGGTAATAAAAATCCGCCAAAAACGTGGTTACTATAATTAAAACCAAGGATATTTTTAAGAGAAGAGTTTTCAGCTTCCAGGCAGTGTTTCAAAATGTCCCGCCATTTAAGAGATTGATTTACTGACAGATAGGCCTACTATCGCGTATTAACGAAGATTTTATATACAATTAAACGGACTTTGATATGTATAACATGTCTACGAAAGCTCGTTTTAGGTCTTTTGAGATGTGGGTTCAACTGATCTTTCTTAAAACAGATGGAAAATGTAAAGACGCATGCTACATTTTCAGTGTTTTGGCCTCCAGCTCTCGCCAGTCATGACTGAACATCATTTAAAAATGCTAACGTTAGCTTGAAAACTGTAAACTTAACACAAATGTAATATAAAATATCGTTCACATGTAACTTAGTATAATGAGACTCTTACCTCAGCCGGTGATCGGTTGGCATGATGTCCGCTGTGACGAACAAGGCTCACTGAAAAGGGCGTTATTTCCGAAGAATCCAAACGGACGGACTGACTGAAAATAGAGCTCCTGCTCACGGCTGCTCTTGACGAATACGATTGCTTTGAACCCCTGTTGATCTCACAATCCACTTCAAGAGAGTAGACTGAATTCAAATCTCCCGCTTGCCCAAACTCGACTGATCCGTTAACCGTTGTGGGCGGGAGTAAACAGCGGAAATGAATTTGAATCTGCGTCATCGCGCGCGCGCACTCAAACACACACACACACACACAAAGCCCTGAATGTGAAGCAACGGAGATTTGGAAAAATATTTATAAAATATACATGAAATTATGGGAGAATAAGACTGTTTATTATTATACTGTACTATACTATATTATTATACTGAGAATAATAATGATCAAAATGAGTATAAAATAAAATGTGAAATAAAAAATAATTCAGGCCTACTGTAGCCTATGTAGGGTACTGTATGTACAAATCACAGTCTATGGTACAAATACTTTTATTTAACCTTAAAAAAACTCACTTTAACCTCCACATGCTTAATAATCTGTAAGGAAACCATATTGAATAGATGCTGATTTCCGCAGTTATACCTTCTTTTCTTTGTTTTCTAATTTCACAGAAAAAATCTGTAAAATATTACTTAATAATTTCTGTAAAATTACACATAACTCTGTAAAAATACAGACAAGTTCCTTTTAAAAAACGTAAAATTGCTGTAAAACCAAAATACAAGCAATTACCTGTAAATTTAACAATGGACCTTTAAATTACAGCAAATGACTTTTATTTTACAGATATTTGCTGTATAATGACAAAACGGTAAAATTCTGTAAAATAATACAGACAATTACCTGTAAAATTACACTTTTTTTTTACAGTGTAGCTCTTCAGTGAGTCTAAATCACTTTCATTTTCCTGCTGCCCTTTTGCTATTCTTTCTCAAACCTTATCTCCATAATACCTTTGGCTTTTACTCTATCCTTCTCTAACTGTATTTCTATCTCTAGATGGATGAATCTCACAAAACCCATGCTTAAATTTCATGAAAATGGAAGAAAAAAAGAAAAAAAATAGACCTCATTTTCTTTATGCATTTTTTTCCTTTTGATTGTGGGGTGAAATGTGACCCTGGGCATGTTTTAATGAGATTCACCCCTCTGGCTTTCGCTTTGTAGTGAGTTTTTACACTCATTAATGCTTTTATAGGGGCTTCTGCATTGGTTATTCCTGATGCAAGATCCCTAATAAAAGTCTAATCCGGGTCATCCCACTATTTTTTATTTACATTTGACTTAAATTACTGTTCAAGGCTTGCAGCCCACATTGCACGACGACTCGTGAGCTCACACCCACAATCAGGTTTCACAGTTCAAAGATGCTTTTTGGGAGCATACTGCTCAGTATGCCTATAAACACCATTCAGTATGCGACATGTGATGTTGTCATGATCAATTTCTTCATCGTCTTGTTTAGTTTATAGTCATAGTGTTCATTGTCACCTTTTGTCTGAGTTCTAGTTATTCATTAGTTGTCATGGTTTCTCATTAGTTCATTAGTTGTTCCCTGTTTTGTTGATTGCCTTCCTTCATTGTATTTAAGCCCACAGTTCTCCTCTGTTCATTGTCTTGTGGTAAAGTTATGTTACTGTGTAGTGTTCATTAAAAGTCTTTCTGCGTCACGCATCTCGCTTTGCCAGGATTAAGCTACACGCAACCCCTGACAGATGTACAGTAGATGGCACAATGGCTCCTAAACTCTCCCTCTTTTTCACACTGTAGAAGTGAGAGCTCTGGTGACAGAGTCCAGATGGATGAAAGATGAGAGTGCTGGTTAGCCCCCGCTTACCCCCAGAAGCCTCTATTCCACATGTTGCCTGCCTCATTTCTATTATTAATGAGAGTTCACTTAGACCCAGCACTGTAAGAAAAAAATCCTGTTCAATGTACAGTAAAAAGCTGGCAGCTGTGGTAGCCAGAAATTCACTGTAAAAAAAAACAACAACAAAAAACTCCTGTGACAAGTATTTTTAGTATTACAGAATGGAATATTGGTGCCTGTTCATTTAACAATTTATAACTGTATATTTCAAGTGATATAATGTTAATATACCAAACTACCTTAACCACCAAGGTCTCTTTTTTATCTTAAAATGTACTGATAACCACCATAATTATGGAGTTGACACAATAGAAAGCCACATTAATTCGAGTTGATTGTAAGCATGTTGCAATAGTCTTTTCTTCGCTATTGTGACGTATATATCTGAGTGAAACAGCTTCTTGAATGAGAAACAAATGTGGGGCGGGACTTGATTTTGTCAATCGGGAATTGATTGGATCTTTGGATCGTTGTTGTTTGCTATTGCTGTGACCTTGTGTGAGTGACTGACAGGTCGTCCCAGCCTCACGCCGAAAAACACGCCATCAGAGCAGAGAAGAGATGTTGCTTCAAGTGGATGGGGAAGTTATTTTGATTAGAAATGATGAGGACACATGAATTAAAAAAATAATGATGTGCGTGGATAAATCATTTATAATAAATACTGCAACAAAAAAAAAGAAAAAAAGAATTGATTTTAATTTAATGGCGACTTAAATATATGGCCAATACAATATATTGTGCACAGGGTCACACAAAGGCAAAACACCATTAACAAAAATAAGGTTATAAAGGATAATCATGGGGCTACTGAGAATGCCCTTTTATGTTTTTAACTGTAAATGAAATGCAATTCATAGTTTTTACCTATTACTTGCAAAAAACAGTATTTTACAGTAAAATTACACCCAAATTTTTACCATATATGGTACGGTAACTTAATTCACTTTCCTGGGGCCAGTTGCATAAACATAGCCATTATGTTAAGACTGTGTCTTAAGAACTAGTATGATCAACTAGAAGTTAGTTAGGGGTAATCAGTCTTACTGTTCGGTGCCAAATTAGACCAATCTACGTTTTTATGTTACTGACTTTAAAAAGTTATTAACAGTTTTAAAGAATAAAATTGGATGACTAACTTGTAAGACTAGTCTTAACAGTTTATGCAACTGGCCACAGGTTTCATTTGGAATTTGTTCTGCCTTGACCATGCGTATCATGCTGTGCTTTCTGGACTTCAGTTCCCTCGCTGCCTCATTAAAAATGACCGGCATCAGATACATCTCTCCAATGCCCACTCGGACCTCGGAGTTGAGTTCTGCCTTACTGTTTGCGCCGCTGCATATTTCTTGTAATGGATCCCCACTATTCTTCACTTCCTCCTTTTGCTTTCTCCAGTGAGCCCAGATTCTTTCCTTTGATTGCACTCTCTCGTTCTCACTCGGACTCTAGCTCTCCATCTTTATCTCTCTCTCTTGGCTGTTTCTCTCATTTCCTCACTTGCTCTATCCCTTTCTCCTTTTATTTGCTTTCTCTCTCAAGGCCCATTAAAACCGGATCTGTATCATCAATCAAACGCGTGCAGACAGATTCCACCTATTTCATCAGGTAGGAGATAAAAGATGCCTACTGCTCTGTGCTACACAGAGCTACGTGAGCAGAAGACAACTTTTGCTTGTCTACCAACAAAGTTTTAATTGTGTATCCGTGTGTGAAGGCTTTCATTTGTCCTGTGGATCAACTTCTTGCCTTGACTAGTCACAGCCACTTCACGTGAAATTTGTGTTCTAGATCAACCATATCTGGGTACTTCTTTTTAAGCAATTTTGTATTTTTCTGTAGTGAAAATGACTCAATTGTTATGAATGATTCGTCTGGAGGCAAGATGTAGAGAACCCAAATTTTAATTATCAAACACAAGATTAAACATAAAACATGACGACGCATGGAAACTAGAAGCAAGAACATAGACTAGACACAATCCTACAATACTTGACAAAGACACAGGGCAAACATGAGGGCTTAAATACATAGACTAATTACAAGACAAGGAACACCTGTGAACAATGATCAGACGATTAACCAATGACAAGACACATGGCAGGATCACATGACAAACAGGGAATCACATGGCAAGACATAGAAACATGACAATGACAAGAAACAAAACGCCTCGGTTACGACTGTAACCTCGGTTCCCTGAAGAGGGAACGAGCGTTGCGTCGAGAATGACGCTATGGGGAACGCTTTGCGTGATGACGTCTTGAAGCACATGTAAAATCAGTCCAATGGTGTGGCGGAACGTCAGAGGCGGGTGACGTCACATACCAGGAAACTATAAAAGCCAGCCCAAAACAGAAAACGAAAGCTTCGTAAAAGTCTGAAGTCGAGCTGACAGGCATGAGGGAGATATGGCAAGGCGACGCAACGCTCGTTCCCTCTTCAGGGAACCGAGGTTACAGTCGTAACCGAGGCGTTCCCTTTCAAGGGAACTCCCGTTGCGTCGAGAATGACGCTATGGGGAACGTCTATACCAACGCCCCCATAGCTACGAATGTCTGTCCTGTGTGTAATCTGGAGAGCAGCACTAGGAAGACAAAACATGAGACCCTGGAGCAGAGTCTAGATCCAGAGAGTAAAACCTGACGAAAGTGTGCGGTGAGGACCAGCCTGCCGCATCACAGACGTCCTGTAAGGAAACTCCTGAAATAAGGGCCTTAGAGGCCGCCATACTCCTCGTCGAGTGCGACCGGACAGCCAAAGGAGAAGGCTGCCCAGCCGCCTCATAAGCAAGTGAGATAGCCTCGACCACCCACTTGCTCATCCTTTGCTTAGACACTGGACCTCCTTTGTTAGGGGACCCAAAGCACACAAATAATTGATCACTTTTTCGCCACAGGGCAGCTCTGTGGACATATGCGTCTAACGCCCGCACAGGGCAAAGCAAATTATTAGCCTCCTGGTCCGCATTTTGAAAGGGAGGAGGACAGAAGGCCTGCAGAACAATAGGTCTGACCACATTAGTGGGGACCTTGGGGATATAGCCCGGTCTCGGATGAAGAAATGCTTTGATCATACCCGGAGCAAACTCCAAGCATGACGGAGCAACCGACAACGCTTGGAGATCCCCAATTCTCTTGAGAGAGGAAATAGCAAGAAGGAAAAGAGCTTTCAGCGTTAAAAACTTCTCAGGAACCTCCTCAATAGGCTCAAAGGGGGCCAGGGACAAGCCTTGTAATGCAATGGACAAGTCCCATGGTGGCACCCTAGAGCGAACTGCAGGCCTCAGCCTCCAAGTGCCACGAAGGAAACGAGATATCAAAGGGTCTTTCCCCACAGACATTCCACCCAAAGGAATGTGGTAAGCACCTATGGCCGCCACATAAACCTTTAAAGTGGACGGGGTCAGACCTGCAGTGAACCGGTCCTGCAGGAACTCCAGCACTGTACCAATTGGGCAGTTAACTGGGTCCAACCGACGGTCACTACACCAAGAAGTGAAGACTCTCCACTTCAGGGCATAAAGTTTCCTCGTGGAGGGAGCTCTGGACTGTAGAATGGTCTCAACAACCTCAGTTGAGAGACCTGACTCTATGAGCTGGGCCCCCTCAGAGGCCAAGCCCACAGGTTCCACAGTTCTGGGCGGGGGTGAAATATTGAGCCCCCTGCCTGGGACAGAAGGTCTGTCCTGACGGGTAACTCCAGAGGATGCCCGTCGAGGAGGGAGACCAGATCGGGAAACCATACTCTGCCCGGCCAACGCGGGGCTATAAGAAGCAGGCAAACCCGGTCCCTGCGAACTCTCTCCAGAACTCCCGGGAGCAGAGCAACTGGGGGAAAGGCGTACAGACGTAGCCTCGGCCACGTCTGAACCATAGCATCTAGTCCAAGAGGAGCTGGATGCGTGAGGGAGAACCAAAGTGGACAGTGAGACGTCTCTCGAGACGCAAACAGATCCACTTGTGCTTGGCCGAACTTCCTCCATATCAGCTCCACCACCTCGGGGTGGAGCCTCCATTCCCCGGGCCTCGGCCCCTGCCTCGACAGAGTGTCTGCTCCTATATTCTGGACCCCGGGGATGTAAGCTGCCCTGAGTGACAGTAACTTCCCCTGGGACCACAAGAGGATATGGCGTGCCAAGTTGGATAACGGGCGCGAGCGCAAACCCCCTTGGTGGTTGATATAGGCGACTACCGACGTGTTGTCTGTATGTACTAGCACATGGTGTCCCCTGAGATCTGTGATAAAGCTCCTCAGAGCCCGGAAGACAGCTAACATCTCTAGGCGATTGATATGCCAGGAACGATGATGGTCTTCCCACAGACCTTGAGATGAGCGACCCTCCAGGATCGCTCCCCAACCCGTGAGGGAAGCATCCGTCGTTAGCAGTTTGCGACGACAAGGAGCTCCCAACACTGGGCCCTGGGACAGGAACCAAGGTTTCTTCCACATAACCAGGGCACGTAAGCATCGCCGCGTGACCCTGATTGTGCGAAATGGGTTGCCCCTCGGGGAAAACCCCCTGGTCCTGAGCCACCACTGCAGGGGCCTCATGTGCAGTAGTCCAAAAGGTATCACGTTGGAAGCTGCTGCCATGAGACCCAACAGTCTCTGGAACTGTTTGACAGTGAGTAGCTGGCCTAGCTTTACACCTTTCACAGCTGCAAGGATGGACTCTATACGTGGCGGTGACAGGCGCGCCTGCATCGACACTGAGTCCCAAACCACGCCTAAAAAAGTGGTCCTCTGGAGTGGAGAAAGCACACTCTTCTTGGCGTTCAGCCGTAACCCCAACTCTTTCATGTGGGCGAGAACAACATCTCGATGTTGAACCGCCAACTGATGCGACTGAGCTAAAATCAACCAATCGTCGATGTAGTTCATGATGCGAATACCCTGGAGGCGCAGCGGCGCCAGAGCTGCATCCATGCATTTGGTGAAAGTGCGGGGTGATAAAGCTAGGCCGAATGGAAGAACCCGATATTGGTATGCTTTGCCCCCGAAAGCAAACCTCAGGAACTTCCAATGACACGGACGGATGGAAATATGGAAATATGCGTCCTTGAGGTCTATCGTGACAAACCAGTCCTCGGACCTGATCTGTGGCACGATCTGTCTCAATGTTAACATTTTGAACTTGAGCTGCATGACTGACTCGTTCAGAACTCGAAGATCTAAAATGGGACGCAATCCCCCGTCCTTCTTTGGAACTATGAAGTACCGGCTGTAAAACCCGGCTTCCCTGTCGGAGGGAGGTACATATTCTATGGCCCCTTTCTCTAACAGAGTGTTTACTTCCTGTTCCATAACCAGAACCTGCTCGGGGCCCACCACTGTGGGCAGGACCCCCATAAACCGAGGTGGGCGTTTCTTGAATTGTATCTGATACCCTTTTTCTACGGTCTGCAGGACCCAACGAGAAACATTTGACAGTAGCTTCCACGCTGTCAAAGATTCTACTAGAGGTACCAGCCTCTCGAGACTGGTTTCTGGATTTTGTTGTTGTCGAGTAGTCAATTCGTCGCCCTGTAACGGCGCACCGGCAGGGAACGACCGAACAGACTGCTCTAACACCCTCCTCGGAGGGGGCGGGCATCCCGAGGCCACTACGTTTCCGGGTGGTCCTTGAGATATGTGCTCGCCGGAGACCGCTGCGCCCTGTAACACCTGAGGCGGCAGGGTTGGCAGAACGGTCCCCTGAGGGTACCGAAGAGAGACGGGCACCGTAAAAAGAGGTGTTAACCGCTCTGCTTCGGGGGGGACTACCCTCATTAGTCCTGAGCCCTCGGACGTCAGGATTTCTTCCCAGCAGCCTTCTTGGCAGTAATAACGGTCCGCAGATCCGCTCTACCCCTCGAAGACTGCTGGGTTTGAGCGCGCCCTCCGTGTCCCCGAGATTTTTGTGGGGGAGCACGGGAGGACACACTCTGCTTTTGAGTGGCACGATGATCAGCGCTCTTTTTAGAGGAGTGAGGCTGCTCCCGCTCAGCAGCCTCAATGAAAGAACGGCGGGGGAGAAGTTTCTGGAGTGCAGCAGCCTGTTTTGAAGCTTCTTGCGATTTAGCTACCGCACTGTTCACTGCATCTCCAAATAGCCCAACAGTAGAAACCGGCGCATCTAAAAGAACATGTTTTTCTCTATCTTTGATGTCACTCAGATTGAGCCACAGATGCCTCTCAGTGGCCACCAGGGCTGCCATAGACCGCCCGACTGATTTAGCGGTCTCCTTGGTGGCCCTGAGAGACAAATCTGTGGCTCTACGCAGTTCGGCTACTGTGTCAGGACCAATACCCCCGCCCTCCTCTAAATCACCCAGTAATTCTGCCTGATAAGCCTGCATAAGGGACATCGTATGCAGACACGCTGCAGCTTGACCAGCGGCTGCATACGATTTATGAATCAGGGAAGATGTAAACTTTACTGGTTTAGTGGGGAGTGTAGGAGTCTTCAAGGAAGATGCCGTTGCTGGAGAGAGATAGTTCGCCAACGTCTCCTCCACCTTCGGCATCTCCCCATAACCATGCTCTTTATATTTATAGATGGAAGAGTAATGGGATGTTTGTGGTGTGTATACTCTGTATGACATTGGTTTTCCCCACGATCTCGACACCTCGGTGTGGAGATCGGGGAAAAACGGAAGACTCCTGCGCTGAGGCTGTGCACGAGATGGCAGGAAGCGTTCGTCGAGTTTGCTTTTCGAACGAACGTCCTGCCTATCCTCTGGCCACTCAATAGACAGTCTGTCAACTGCTCTAGTAACTACATCAAGCAGCTCTTCAAATGCATGAGACTGAGGTGGCGAATCCTCAGACTCAGCTTCAATACTGACAACATCCAACTCCTCAGAGCTGGATAGTTGTAGTACTGGTGCCTCTATCGGGGGGGAAGAAACCGCAGCGCGTGCTTCCACACCCTGATGAGAGGCACTGGATCTGTCAGTAAGAGGCTGAGATAAGGCAGAGCCCGTCTCAACATCCACTGACAGATCCATTTGCGAACCCCAGGTCTGAGATCGCCGCCGAGCCTCAGCCGCGGCGGGACCCGAGCCCTGGGGAACGTGGTCGGGATTAAACCGAGCCAAACGGGATCGGAGTGTACGCAGTGGAAGCGCACAGCAATGCACACAGTCACCACCCTCGAGTGCTGACTGGGCATGCTCCTCTCCCAAACAAACAACACAAAGAGTGTGTGTGTCACCTCCCGTTAAATAACGCGGGCAGGGATGGACACACACTCGATACTGCTGCTTGCTCGCCATAACTGAATAAATATATATATATATATAGACAGACAACACCAAATAACAGGGACAGATTTCAACACAGAGCGCAACTGAAGACTCAGAAAGCTTTCGTTTTCTGTTTTGGGCTGGCTTTTATAGTTTCCTGGTATGTGACGTCACCCGCCTCTGACGTTCCGCCACACCATTGGACTGATTTTACATGTGCTTCAAGACGTCATCACGCAAAGCGTTCCCCATAGCGTCATTCTCGACGCAACGGGAGTTCCCTTGAAAGGGAACCCAAACCGTGACAACAATGAACAATTTTGTCTATTTGAACAGAAATCAAGATAAATCTCACTTGTGATCAGAATATGTTTCCGCTCAAGCTGTAATTTTATGAAATTATGCAAGAAAGGTGAAAATATTATTTAATTGTGAGAACTGTGCACGAAATGTCACCTATGAAATTAGTCTTAGCAAGACAAAGCAAGCCATTTAATTCCAAAAATGTTCAAAATGTCATTTCCACCACAGAAATATATTAAACAGAATTCATATGAATCATAGGAATTTTCATGACTTTCCTATAAAAAAAGAAAGATTATATATATATTCTTTATATTTATATTTTATGTTTTGTATATTCACTGTTGGACATTGTTAGGAGACATAAACTAGTGTAAAAAAAGGAGTTTTAAGAGATTTGATTTTTTTTTAAAGCCCACAGGGATAAACGTGCCCATAACTGGGTGTCACTTGATTTTCTACATCATTGTGGCATCCTTGAAGACACAAGGTCATCTGTGTCCTCCTTTATACACTAAAGCATCAAGTGAAAGTGTACATATGACTTTTCACCCTCTTGACTTTGTGGTGAGATGGTGAGATGAAGACGACAGTAAAGCATCAACATTAAAAATGAATGACAGACAGAAAGCAAGAGGAGGTTTGCGGAAATGCATTTGCTAAAAAGAGTCACAGCCTGTTAATGGGATGGACTGTTGAAAGTGCGTGTGCGTGTGCGTGTGGCCTACTAAACCCTATACATTAGATGGCAATATCCCAAAATAAAGATGGCAATATCAAAAAATGTTGGTCCCCATGAGAAAAACAGCTTATAAATCATACTAAGTGATGTTTTTTGTTAAAAAAGTGTAAAAGGATAGAATATACAGTATAAAAATCATTGTATGGAAAGTCCCCATAAAACATGAAAACACAACGTGTGTGTGTGTGTGTGTGTGTGTGTGCGTGGTGCATGGCTCTGTAGTCATGTCCATTTCTTTCTGTGTCTAGTGGGGGCAAATAGCTGACAGTGATGGGATTTTAGCTCCTATAGGCTGCACTGCAGCATTTCTTAATTCAGAGAGAGATGCAGTAAAAGAGACGGTCAAACTAAATAATTCATTCAAGTCCTGTGGCTGTACATCCTGCTTTTTTATTATACAGCTCTCTTGAATATTTGAGTCGTTGCATTCACAGCAGCGGAAGAATAACTAATTGGCGTAAATATAAGAAATTGGAGCACTTAGTGGTAAGTCTGTAGACACACTTATTTGGTCAAAAATAAATATTTACACACTTTTTAGCATTTTTTCCCCTTTTTTATTCATTTACTTTTTAAAATTATTGTGTTGAAATGGCAGTGTTGGAAATTACATTTAAAACATTTTTGGAATAAAATGGCTAATTTCATCGCTGGAATAATATCTATCAAAAATATACATTGATAAATAGTATTTTCACACTTTTTGCTTAATTTGTTTCTTTTTGCAGAATTGTTGTCATGGTGGAAATGATGCTACAACCGAGAAACCTTGTTGACAAAATTGATTATGCGTCATTTTCACACAATAAATATTGAAGTTAAGGCTTGAAGTTAAAAATGAAATGCATTGATTACATGATTTCATTAATGATGAAAGTATCAAATATAAATGATGAAAATAAATGTTGAAAGTCATGTTGAGAAATGTGTGACCTTCATATAACAAAAAGGGGTTACACTTTATTTTAAGGTGTCATTGTTACAGTGCAATATATTTAAGTATTGAGTAATATTAATCAACTACATGTACTTACTATAGGGATAGGGTAGGATTAGGATTTGGTTGAGGGTTAGTTGCATGAAATTATGCATAATTTACTGTTATTACTATGGTAAGTACATGTAACATATGTAACAAGGACACTGTAAAATAAAGTGTTACCCAAAAAGGTTCTTGAAACCTTAAAATCAACTCCTCCTGGAGCACAAAAGTTTCCTTATTTGAAGAAACCCACATTTGAAGAGACAATGAAGAGACAGATTCACCTTGCGGCATTAAAATCCCACATCCTGCTGTAGTTGTTGATGAATTGTTCTGCTCTGACTTTGAAATGAGTTACTAATCTCTCTTTTTTTCCCCACACCCACCCTCTCACCTCCATCTGTACATTGTCCGTTTTTGTCTTGGTGGCACTTTTTTCCCCTATCTCATTAACATGAGTCTCACGCCCTTCCCTTTCACTGTGAATTATGTAATTGAATGAATTGTGCAGCACATCCTGGATCTCTGCAGTCTTTACGCAGTCATGGTGCGGCACAAACGGCTGCATTGTCATAGCAGGTAAATCTTGTGTTGGCTCAACTTCATTGTTTGGGGAATCCCTCCTGCAGCGTCTGTGTGTGTGTGTGTTCTCTTGCTGTGTCCTTGGCTCACTGTCATTGTGTTGCGTAGTCTTATGTAAGCCGTATCTGAGTTGCTTTTAGTGCTCTCCTCTCTCTCTCATCTAGCCTTTCTCTCCCTCTCCTGCATGCCTAATGCTTCCTCATAACTCCAGAATCCCTGATGCCTGACCCACTGGTCAGTGCTGACAAGCTGTCCGTTGAGTTTTTTGGCTGGGTAATCGCTGACATGAGGGTAAAATTTCATCATACAGTAGAGAATCCATCACTTGACACTGTGGATGCATAAGTTAAGAGTTACTTAATTGGTTTTGAGTGACCTCACACATCCCTTGAAAGTGGACTGTGGCCTCTTATATTGGTTTGACCAGTTTAATTCTACATACCATAAATTTCCCTTATGGCGGACGACCTTTAAATAGCTGATATGCAATCATTAGTATTTTATATTAAATAAGTAAATTACTATATTTTATATTTACGTAAATGTTATTAGATAATAAGTGTTTTTAAAGATTAACTTTAAGTGACCGTTTGATGATTGTTACTAATGATCTGATATTTAATCTAAATCTATAAATAGCAGAAATTGGGGAACATTGGCCCAATTAAATATTTAACATGTATCCAAATTATATTGACTGATACTATATTAAACATCTTTAATATCGCAGATAATTGAATTGAATTGTATGGATTTTCTGTGTTCATGGTCTGGTCTTGTTCTTCCATGGTTGTGTGTCATTGCTCTCAGTTCCGTTCCTAGTGTTCCATGTGTTCCCTAAGGTTTGGATGTTTTCTTGTTGCTTTGTCATTAGCCACGTTTCCACTGTCGGGTCAAAAGCGGGCGTGCTAGTGCGTGCCAGGGCCAGTCGTGATTCCACTGTCGCTTGATCGGGCCTCGTCTGGGCTTCGTCGGGACCAACGGCCAGGGTTTTTTGGCCCGACGAATCCCTTGGTCCCCACTCGGGCTTGAGGAGTCTCGAGACGGCAGCGCCGGATGATTACATGTAGCTATCATCGGCATTAAAGACTTTTAAAATCATTTTAGCTCCTCTGTTTCTCTGACTAAAAATATAACTGTATTGGGAGAGAGTGCTAAAGCTCCTCAGGTCGTATTTTTGGTGACATATTTGTAGAAATGATCATTCTTTCTAAATGTTATGTAAATATGTCCTGTAACTACAAATAAACACACGACTGAATAAGTATAGCCTAAGTGTGTTCTCTTTCTTTTGTGAAATAATGGTACACTGTAAAAAAATTATCGTGATTTTAACGGTAAAAGGCCGTAAAAATGCAACAGCTAACAGAAAGTTTCCGTGCTATATATGGTAAATTACTGTGATAGATCTAACCATACATTAATGTTTAATGTTAAATTTACAGTTTTTGGATGTGAAAAAGAACAAGTCATTGTATAATTTATAGTGAAAACCCGTAAATTGACATTCCCACAATTCCCTGCATGACACTTCACATTTGATGTATTTTTGTTGGAATTACTGTTTCTTCATAGTTTTTCTTCGTTTTTTTCTAATCAGTTATGTACATTAGGGTTTTATGTTACATTTAATGTTGTTAATGTTTATTGTATTTTTAAAATTTCATGTGTGTTACCATGATGGTGTTTAGTGTTTGCGTGAATGACACTGTGCAGCTTCTATACATCACTATTAACTTTCTTATGGAAAAGATGCTTGTGATGAGTTTTGATTCATTATATGACTCTCATCATCTCTGTGATTGGTGGATGTCAGTGTATTACAATGGTTCAAAACAGATATTAGTACTTCAATAGGTTGGTAAATTTACATTATATCAGATAATTTACTGTTTACTGTAAATTCTGTAGTCTGTAAAACCTAAAATGTTGCTACCGTATTTTTTTACGGTAGAATTCTGGCATTCTGGAATTCGTTTTGTGATCTCGCTAGTTTCCAGAGATTTCTTTCTGATTTGTTTTCTGATAAAACTTCCATTTATTGGTGAAATGATGGGTTTGTGTGACGTTGTAGAGAGGCGTGTTACGGGCGGGTTTTAGTGAAGCGCTGCAGAGCTTTTGGCCCGACGGTGGAAACGCACCATGGTTTTGGGCTCAGTGCTACAGGCCCGGGGCTTTTAGCCCAGAACGGCCCGTTTAAAGCCCTGGTTCACACTGGCCCGACAGTGGAAATGCGGCTATTGAATACCTTTATCTGCTTTCCTTCATCTCTGAGTGCACCCGTGTTATAGTACAAATATTGTACATCTTTAATTCAAAGCTGAAGTCCTAACGGTTATGAATGGTTAACCTCTTTGCTTTATAAACATTTGTGTGTTTGTTGCAGGCTCAGGGGGCATGACTGTAGATAAACTTCTGTGTTCTCAGCACAGCTGGGAAAAGTGATAGAGCTTTCTGCATGAGCCCTCACTCCATGGCCACCTGCACTTACCACATTTAGCTGGAAGATGACTGAAGGCACAGGTGGACCTAAATAATTGCCTTTGCAAAGCGATCTCGGTGTCATTTCATGAGGTTAGAGAATGGTTAAGGATGACTAGTGAACTGAAACAGAATAGACATGCAGGCTACAGTCTGAGACAATACTTTCACACTCCAACTAATCTCTCTTTTCCCCTCTCATTTTATGGCCACTTAGATTTATCACAGAACGATTTAGATTTTGTAGGATAATCCAGACACATTGCGCGAAGGTGATCTGTATGACCATCAGTGGTAAAGCAGCTGGACAGGGAGAAAGTGTGATAAGCAGAGATGGTCTGAAGAAAATTAGGCCTCTGTTCAATAATGGCTTCAAATATCGACCAGTATACACCATCAACAAGAGAGCTGAGAGGAAGATAGGCAGCTTTAAATGACTGATAATCCCTAGTGTACGTGCTCTCTGATGTGGTTGGGAGACCTTCTTCCATATGTTTAGTTTGCGAAGAACAATGACTGACCTCGTAGCTAAAAACCTGGTGTAGGGGAGAGCGGGGCACAACCTAACACATTTTGGTTTTGGCTCAATTATGAAAAAAATATTTAAGTTAGATTAATCTTACATAGATTAATACAAACACATAATTCAGTACTATTTTATCTGTATAGTGTGTACATCTGTATAGATAGATGTCCATACATCCATCCCTCAACCAATCATCCTTTTATGGATCAATATCATGGATAAAGATATAGGAAAGGGCTGCACAGTTTTGCAATAAATAAAATCAAATATTGTAATTGCAATTGAATTATATTTGTGTGTGGCAACTGCATGCAAAATTATTATTATTAATAGTAATATAAAAATGAGCTCAAAACCACATTTTAAAGGGTTTATTGTATGAAAAACAGGCTATATTCTTAATAAATAAACAAGTGATCAATGCATAGTAAACAAATGTGAAGAAAAAAAAATCATACTTTGACATTTAAATTCCAACATTGTTTGTGAAAGTCCAACAAAGTTAAATGTGGCAAAATAAATATATAAATAAATACGCAAACCTGAAAAGTTGTGTGGCTCCGTTTTCATTTCATTATCATTGTACACTTGGCGGCTTAGTTGTAACACTGTTCTACAACTAACCCCACTGTGTAAATATTTTAAGCCTAGCTCACAGTAGGCTCATTCACTTGAGTGACAATCACGCAGTGTGAATTATCAAAGATGATCAAAGTGATTCCCTGGAGGTTCGAAATTCCATGTCAACCTTTCTTGTGAAAACGTACATATACCACATGCGTCAAAGTAGCCGGAGCAACTTTTCTCTATTTATAGATATGAGACACGCACAGGCGAGTGACATTTGTACGTAATTTCCCGTAAAAAACCTTGACTGGTCTAAAATATAAATACTTATAATAGGCTTACCATAGTGAATTAGAGTAAGACAAAAATATGTTTTGGATGAAGGACTGATGATGTATTGACTCGTTACTAAAATTGTGTTCATTTTAAACATAAACCAGTTACATAGTGTACCTTTAATTACTCTTTTTTTTTATTGCTCTTTTTTTTATTGCTTCAGTACCTCTATCCTAAATTAGTATTCATGAGTTGCAGTACTGCCATTGCATGGCATCACAATCAGCGAATTATCAGCTCTCCTATTTCAAGCATCACTGTTGGCTACCTAGAGTAATCTTGCTGTGCTGTGATTGCAGTATGTTCTAGTTTTGGTTGTTACGATAGAGTTCCAATGCCGGAAGGTTGTGGGCGATGTTACGAGTGAAGTTAATCCGCAAGAGTCGCCACCCTCTTTAACCCAAGGGTGCTTTGTGAGAGAAAAGCATAAACCTTCATGGATCACAAAAGGTCACACTGTAGTGCTGTGAATTACAGGTTAAATTAATCATTCGACTTTGTATTGTCATGCAGTCAAACCCCTAGTGACATTGCTCTGGCGTCTTCACAGATGTTCAACCTCTAAGTATTTTCTCAGCACAAGCTGTTTTAGTCATTCCCCTTGGGGTCAAATGCTTAATTACCCCTCCTGATCCCCTACCTAATTATCTTTTTCATCTAATTTAAAGTCACTTATAGGTAGGATCTCGATCGATTACCTATTTCCACCACGAAATGTTATCCAGCCAAGGGCAAACCTTGAGGCGACCCATCACACTATCATAGTTTTCTCAATGATATATTGCTGTAAAGTTGCATCAGTGCATCAGGGCTGTCAGAGCTCACTGAGGTCACCTGTAGGTTGTGGAAACATTTGGGTCGGGGTGTTCGAAGTGGGACTTTTGTGCTTGACCTCTGCCTGTTCCAGATGTTTCCTCATAATCCCATCAAGCTGTTTCACAACAAATTTGGCACATGCATGTAAAAAGCACTTTTCCTTGATTAACAGCTTCGTTAATTAACCCACAAGGTTGCTAATTAAAATTCAGAGAGCTCCACATGGATGTTAATGTAGATAGACTGGTCACACTTGGCAGGAATTAAGTGCATGCTATGAGCACACATGCATGAAATCCTATGCAAAGTAGTGTGCGTATCACTGTATTGCATGAATATTCATTGAGTGGATCAGCTCAGAGTAGTTTTGATTGTGTCAGTCAAAAAGACAGAATGAGAAGGTTCATTAGGACTCATACTGCTTATCATGGATAAATTGTGCGCATGAGAGAGAGAGAAAGAATTGCTTAATATAAATAGAATGGTCACACTTGACAGAAAGTATGTTGAACACATGCATACTAAGCATCAATGCAAAGTAGTATCATCACGTTGTATAAATATTCATAAAGTGCATCAAGGTCTGAGTAGTTGTGATTATGTCGGTCAAAAACACTACAAAAATAAGAGCTGTACTGAATATGTATGGTTTATGGAGGTGGAGTCAAGACTCATGTAGGTTATTGATAGACCGACGTGTGTGTGTGTGTACTAAACATGCTATTTCTGAACAGTTCTGGGCATCTGTTCTAATAAGCATGCCTACTTTAATTAGTGTTCTCAAAACCCAGAAACCTAGTGCAACCACCATAGATGGCATCCACACATTGGCAGGGACATAGAAAAATTCCAAACACATTATAAATCTCATCAGGCTCTTTTCATTAGTATGAAATGAATGCAAGTGCCATTTAAAACCCTAAAAATTAAACTTTCCACAAATGTATTCATTCTGTCTGAAAAGTTGATTTATTAGGCCTAAAGTATTATTGCAACAAATGTCAATCTAAAATGCATATTAAAACAGTGAAATCACTCTGGAACTCTGTCCTGTCTTGGCTGCACTCGAGACAGTGACTAATTCAAATTTCTGAACTTTTGTCGCGTGATCGCAGCCCTGTTCACACCGCCAGCAGATGCCAGATTAGCCAGAACCGATACTATAGACATACTACACACATATACATACATGCATACATAACATACATACATACATTTGCCTATGTATCTGCACCAGGACTCCATTTATTTATTTAAAACAGTAATTTTGTGAAATATTATTACAGTTCTTCAAAAAAACATTTCTATTTGATTACATTTAATACATTTTAAAAATGTAATTTATATGTAATTATTATTATAAAAATGTAATATATATTAATTTATTAGTGATGGGAAAGTCGTTTTTAATCAGCCTTTATCTCAGACTTCAATGTCACAATCCTTCAGAAATATTGTGAAATATTATTACAATTTAGCATATTAGAATGAAAGATAATGTGAATGATCTTATCTTCACAAAGACTGCATATATTTATTTATTATTTTTTATATTTGTAAGCCTGTCTAAATCGGTCCAATGGCGGTATCCGATTGTAACGATAACCAGCTGGAGTGCCCTCGAGAGCCACCAGAGGGCACTCCACACCTAACCATCATATTCACTTACAGACTACATTTCCCATCCTGCATCTACCTGGACTGATTACTCCATACACCTGCACTGCATTACACACCTGCACCTCATGATCAAACACCCCATATAAGCCTGGTTCACCCATTCACTCATCGCGAAGTCTTGTTTTACTGTTGTGAACTTTTCTGAGCGTTTATTCCTGTGACTGCCTGTTTGTATTTTTGACCTTGCCCGTTTCTGGATTTCTCCCTGTCTGCTGCCTGCCTACGTTACCTCTGCTTTGATCTCTGACTCTGATTGTTTGCTGCCTGCCCTGATCTTCTGCCTGGTATTATACTACGATTTAGTCCTGTCTTCACTGCTGTATCTGCTGGTTCTGACCATTGCCTGTTTGACCACTCTTATTAATAAATCAAGCTGCAAATGGATCCCTCTGAGTCTTCCAATTCATAACAGAAGACTTCGCCACACCCAGATCCAGCAGCAATGACCACCATGAATCCAGCGGCACAGATTATGTGTCTCCGTCAGGGAGACCGGCCCATAGAGGAGTACGTGAGAGACTTTATTGAGCTGGCACCTTTGGCATTTTTAGATGAAGTATGCCTAATGATATTTTTCCGTGGAGGACTATCCGAGCCGATCAGCTCCCTTATGCCACTTCATCACCCTGGCTGGAATCTTCAAAAGTATGTAATCCAGGCTCTTTTGCTGGCTGAGTCACTTCACGTCAGCCCTGCCGAGCCTGAGCTTCGCCACGCCAGTCCAGCCGAGCCTGCACTTCACGCCAGTCCAGCCGAGCCTGCACTTCATACCAGTCCAGCCGAGCCTGCACTTCACGCCAAATCTGCCGAAGCCAAGGCAGTATGCGTCATGCCCGCCGCCCCTGAGACTGAGAGCGTCATGCCCGCCGCACCTGAGACAGCAAGCGACATGCCCGCCAAGCTAGAGCCTTCACCGCTGGTCTCGTCCAGCACAGAGCCCTCTTCACCGCTGATCTCGTACAGCACAGAGCCCTCTTCACCGCTGGTCTCGTCCAGCACAGAGCCCTCTTCACCGCTGATCTCGTACAGCACAGAGCCCTCTTCACCGCTGATCTCGTACAGCACAGAGCCCTCTTCACCGCTGATCTCGTACAGCACAGAGCCCTCTTCACCGCTGGTCTCGTCCAGCACAGAGCCTTCACCGCTGGTCCTTTCCAGCTCAGAGCCCTCTTCATCGCTGGTTCCGTCCAGCTCAGAGCCCTCTTCGCCGCTGGTCCTGCCCAGCTCAGAGCCCTCTTCGCCGCTGGTTCCGTCCAGTTCAGAGCCCTCTTCGCCGCTGGTCCTGCCTAGCTCAGAGCCCTCTTCGCCGCTGGTTCCGTCCAGTTCAGAGCCCTCTTCATCGCTGGTCCTGTCCAGCTCAAAGTCCTCTTCGCCGCTGGTCTTATCCAGCTCAGAGCCCTCGCTGACGCTGGTCCCGTCAAGCTCAGAGCGCGCTGATCCTGATCCAGAGACTGAGCTTCACGTCACTTCTGCCGATCCAGAGACTGAGCTTCACGTCACTTCTGCCGATCCAGAGACTGAGCTTCACGTCACTTCTGCCGATCCAGAGACTGAGCTTCACGTCACGTCAGCCGATCCAGAGACTGAGCTTCACGTCACGTCCGCCCGTCAAGAGTCTCGTCCCGCCGAGACTGAATCTGTTCCTGAGCCTGAATCTGTTCCTCTTTCTACGCCTGTGTCTTCGGACAAGATGGCCGAATCCACGCCTGTGTCTTCGGACAAGATGGCCGACTCCACGCCTGTGTCTTCGGACAAGATGGCCGACTCCACGACTGTGTCTTCGGACAAGATGGCCGACTCCACGCCTGTGTCTTCGGACAAGATGGCCACCGCCGAGCCAGTGTCTCAGGACAAGATGGTCTCCGCCGAGCCAGTGTCTCCGGACAAGATGGCCGCCGATCCAGAGTCTGTTCAAGTCACGTATGCCGAACCAGTGTCTCCGGACAAGATGGCCGCCGTCAAGCCAGTGTCTCCAGACAAGATGGCCGCCACCGAGCCAGTGTCTCTGGACAAAATGGCCGCTGTCACGTCGACTGAGCCCTCAGCAGAGATAGCCGCCGACACGCCTGAACCTGAGCCCTCAACAGAGATGGCCGCTGTCACAGTGTCTGTTCCTGTCCCTGAGCCGGTGTCTGTTCCTGTCCCTGAGCCGGTGTCTGTTCCTGTCCCTGAGCCGGTGTCTGTTCCTGTCCCTGAGCCGGTGACTGTTCCTGTGCCATGGTCGTCGCCTCCCTGGCCGCCTGAAGGGTCGTCGCCTCCCTGGCCGCCTGAAGGGTCGTCGCCTCCCTGGCCGCCTGAAGGGTCGTCTCCGCCCTGGTCGCCTGCACTGCCTGCTCCGCCCTGGTCGCCTGCACTGCCTGCTCCGCCCTGGTCGCCTGCACTGCCTGCTCCGCCCTGGTCGCCTGCACTGCCTGCTCCGTCCTGGCCTCCCGTATTACCGCAGTCTCAAGGTCCTATTCCGCTCCACGGACCTGGCCCTCCATCCCGCCCCCGGATCCGCCTCCGGGCCACCTCCCACCTGGACAGTTTTGGAGCGTCTGGAAGCCGCTCTTTGGGGAGGGGCTATGTAACGATAACCAGCTGGAGTGCCCTCGAGAGCCACCAGAGGGCACTCCACACCTAACCATCATATTCACTTACAGACTACATTTCCCATCCTGCATCTACCTGGACTGATTACTCCATACACCTGCACTGCATTACACACCTGCACCTCATGATCAAACACCCCATATAAGCCTGGTTCACCCATTCACTCATCGCGAAGTCTTGTTTTACTGTTGTGAACTTTTCTGAGCGTTTATTCCTGTGACTGCCTGTTTGTATTTTTGACCTTGCCCGTTTCTGGATTTCTCCCTGTCTGCTGCCTGCCTACGTTACCTCTGCTTTGATCTCTGACTCTGATTGTTTGCTGCCTGCCCTGATCTTCTGCCTGGTATTATACTACGATTTAGTCCTGTCTTCACTGCTGTATCTGCTGGTTCTGACCATTGCCTGTTTGACCACTCTTATTAATAAATCAAGCTGCAAATGGATCCCTCTGAGTCTTCCAATTCATAACACCGATAGAACGGGTGAAGGTCTCTGCGCGTTACTGTCTTTTCCGCGTGGCAAAGTAATTTAGTTCCAATTTAACTTATCTGACTCCATTTTATCACGACCTTTGAATTTTGGTTAGAATGCCAATTGGTCAATGGTCTTTTATATAATATTAGCAGCACATTTGATTATTCTTTTCAACTCTTTACTTATATTTTACCCGTTCATATTAGGAAACTATGTCGCTTTGAGGTCCTCACACCTTCTGTCTAACACGGGTCTCGCGATCACAAGCTTGTCAGTTTTGGTCACTAAACAGAGGTAATTGGCTATATATCTAAGATGGTCGTATTCACGCTTACACAATCAAAGATACTTTGGTATAGCCCCCGTGGTTTTGCATACACTTGAATTTAAAGTAACGCTTACTTCAGGCAGAGGTATGGCCACTACTACAGATATAAGTAGACCAGCATTACTTCTCTTAGCTTTGGATTGGCCATGCCGTGGTTTCCCACGTACACTTATCTAAAGTAACATTAAATTAAAATAGAGGTAAGACACACCCAAATTTAGATTGGTCAAGCAGCATTTTTGCTGTTCTAAACGGAAATTCACTTCTTGTCTTTGCGAACCAAGTACACTTGAATTAGTGCCAAATATTAGTTTTCACTAATCCGATTCAGACTTTCGGTAACATACGAATCTGTTTAATATACTTGGGAAAACAATTTCTGAGTCAGGCAGAATAAAATCAAATGTTTACAATTTATTATGTCAGGTAAATGTATAATGCCAATTTCATAATCAGTTCAAATATAATAAATATAAAACATCAAATGCTCTGGAATAAAGAGAAAAGATGCAAACCTGACATTAGAAAATACATGATGCTGAGTGTCTTGCCCACACTCCGCATCACAGGCTAATTTGAGCTACAAATCGCCCTGAGCCTCTTGTTGCATTTCTTTATATAGACGGAAACTTCTTTTACATGGAAAGAAACATTTGCTAACAATGGGAATTTGCATTCAGAGTTTACACCTTTTGGGCAGGATGCCATTTGTCTGAAAGACACACTCTCCTATGTGTGCAAATTATCTCTAAACTCTTAAAAACTTTATTACCTTTTGGTTTACTTCTTTGGGAATGAGACCTTTGTACCAGTCGCACTGAGACATTTCAAATGATACCAAACATGTATAATACTGTATGATAATTATTCATATTAAACCATATAGATTTTTGGGTGAATTTTGGTGATCTCAGCATGAGAGAGAGAAGGAATGGGGGAAGAGGGAAAGAGATGTAAATTAGGATGATTCTGAGGTGAGGCTTGCATCTCAAATGGTGATGCTAACTTCACAAGAGAGAGTTTAAATGTTAATTTCCTTTGTTTTCTCAGAGAGTTGCCCTCTCTTCCAGTTCTTCCATTTTTTTCCAGTCTTACATATTTTATTGCTTTAGCATTCATTGTTTTGTGGTAGCACATAGTCAAGCTTTCATAGCATACCAGAGATATGTGCATCTGCAAATTAATATGCATGATCATGCATGCATGCAAAATGAATCTGTGTATAAATAAACACTCATGGAATTCTGCAAACTGGACTACTGCTTCAAAATAGCTTTGAATGGCATTGAGTGTGCAGCTTATGGGTAGAACCAGCAAAATTGGACATACTGTAGGGCCCTTGGTTCAACCTCTACATCCAGGCACGGACAGAATATAAGAAAGGCTTGATCAGGCTACAGACCTTAGACCTTAGACCTTAGGGAACAAAGGTTTCTCCAAAGGTGCCTTGTACCTTATGGTTGTTGCTGAGATTGAAGTGCCTCATAAAGCAGTAGGGATGGTAAGACCTCTTGTATCTGCAGATGTTGTGGCCTGAAAGCTTCACTGATGTGAGTTTTTTTTTTTCTTCTTTTTTTCTTGAAAATAGAGCCACTGCAAATACAAAGGTTAAGCCAAACTTCCGACAATGATAGATGCTATAGTAATTGATATGTTTGATCTGTCAACATGTGAGAAGAAAAGGCTTTGCTCTTGTTTTTTGCACCTTTATATTCTGTTTTGAAGTGTGACCGTTCCGTTGAATGCCACCAGTGGATAACAAGACGTTCTGGAGCATGACAGGTTATAGCTTGCACATCAGCCAGGATGAAGGATGATGGCATTTATAAGCGGTTTCTAGGGTATTCTGGTTGTTTGCAGGTCGAGAGAGAAAAAAAAAGCAAGAATCTATGACATTCTGGTCCAAAATTATGGTTTGGATGACCTGTTCTGTGTAATTCTGTGGTGTGTGTGTGTTTTGTCTTATTTTTTATTTTATTTATTTTTTTGTCTGTTATATTGTCTGTCAGTTCATTTGTTTAGAAGAATAACAGCAGATATATCCTCAAGGAACAAGCAGTTATCTGTTAGTTATGTACATTTGAGCAAGATTGTGGGTTTGCTTTTTCTTATACTTTCCTTCCTAGCTTAGCACTTAACTTTTATGTGATTTCCGAGGCTTTCTAATTCCTGATCTTATCTGTACTCTCATTTCAAGCTGTGAGTTTTCTGATAATATGATGCATTAATTATGCAAACACATTAAGATGTCCTTTACAACACAATCATCCAAATGTTTCCGAGCAGCGGATGGCTAGGCAGCCACACTACAGTACCGGTGCCTGTCAGGTAGATGCATACAAGTAATCAGAGCATAAAACCTACTAAATGACAGCGTGTGGTCTGTGGGCTCTCTACCACTCAACGTGACACTCCAGTCAGAGCTGTAACAAATAGGGCTATTATTTAGCTATCAATTCTCTGGAGCTGATGTCAGCTCATTTAAGGATCCTGTGCTATCAGTATGGGAGAGAGACAGGTAGTCATTGATCATGTCAGGATGTCTTACATGGTGCGTGATCACTAATGTAGAGATGACCAATGTGACGAAGAAGCCTGTCTTCACTACCCTGTGTCTTTTTCTATCTATCTATCTATCTATCTATCTATCTATCTATCTATCTATCTATCTATCTATCTATCTGTCTATCTGTCCATCCGTCTGTCCGTCCGTCCATCTACCTATCTATCGTTCGTTCGTTTGTTCGTTCAAATAGCAAATGCATTTGCACCCATTTGTGCGCCCATGGGCGTGCTGGTCTGAAAACGGGGTGTGTTCAGGCGCATTATTGGTGCATTGCTATTTTAAGGCAACTGAAATAGACTGTGTGCCATTGACCAACAAAACCTGGTCTAAAGTCAATGGTGCAATATTTTTCTTGTTATTTAAAGGGCTCATTACAGGTTTTTTTATTCGCTTTGGTACTATTTTCACAAGTAAGGTGTACATTTTCAAAACTCTTAGTACAAAAATCCAAACTGATCACACTTGTAACACAGCTAGTCATTCTTTCAAAACCTGGTCTCATGCTTTCATTACAGTTATACACTTTTCAGTCCACATAATCATTGTTTCAAACACAAGATTATTGTAATATGTAATGAGAACATTTGGTTTAATCACAGAAACACAAAAGTATGACCTTCTTTCAGTTTAGTACTTTTAACAATCAGCTCATTCAACAGCAAACAATGCAAGATACATGTTTCAAATCACTGTTGTTGCTGAAATAATTACAGTAATACAGGCTACAGCTGCCACATTAGAAGTAATTGAATCCATAATGTTTGTAATAGTATCTATCCAGTGTGTTATCAAAAGGTGTGATGAAGTACAGCCATGAGGTTCTGTGCTAACAGAGTTTGCTGGCAATACAGTAAATGAGTTCACTCTATACCATTTGACTGAATCTATACTGTAGTGGACCTTTACAGATGAAGGTTGAGTTACAGTAATTTGGCAGTCTCTACCATGGTAATCTGTTTAGAACTGATAAGAATGTAAATGTGTACCTTGAAATGCAAAGTAAGTCGCTTTGGATAAAAGCGTCTGCCAAATGCATAAATGCAATGTAAATGTTTACAGTATTGCATACATACTGTAATGTAAAATGCTGTATTTGATGCCATCTGTCTCCCTTTTACTGATGCATCTCTGATCAATCTGATGTTTTACAGTCATTGACCGTTCCTCTCCCTTATACTCTATTCTGCTTTACAGTATTTGCACAAATGGCAAATTTCTCTCTCTCTCTCTCTCTCTCTCTCTCTCTCTCTCTCTCTCTCTCTCTCTCACACACACACACACTCTCACACACACTCTCTCACACACTCTCTCTCACACACACACACACACACACACACACACACATATGCATGTGCACACACTTTGAACATTGTGGTGGTTATTATCTATAAATCACTTATGTAAAAATAATTCATTACATTTGGTTTTCCATATCAGAAATTGCAAACAAGTTCCATAGAAACTGTGTACAGAATCAATATCTATAGAAATCTATAGGTGCACCAAATGATTAATTGATTAACCATTAAGATCAGTTGGATTAAATAATAGACACATGTATTAAACTGAACAAGAAGAGATGCAAATCAAAAGTTTGATAGTAAGAGCTTTATGAAAGGCAGTTACTGTGAATGAAACATTTATGTAGATGAAACACTTATTTTGTGTTGTGAAAAGGATACTTTGTGATTTTGTGTATTGTGCTTACACAATTGAAAACATGATGAAATGTTTGAAAAAAGTGCACTTTTGATGATCTGTTGTGATATTAGCACTAAGAGTTTTGAAAATGTACACCTAATTTGTGAAAATAGTATAAAAAAAACTGTAGTACAGTCGCTCAGTCGCTTTGGTACATTTCTCGAATCATCCTCGACATTTGCAAAACAGTAAGCGCATTTCTCAAAACAATTCATACAAATAGCAAAACACCATGAATTAACTGCAAAAGCCAGTCTCTTGCTCAAAATCCTTAGTTCATCTCTCAAAATTAAATATCTGTGTCAATGAACATGTCAGTGCCATCAGAATGAAAAGTCCTTGTGTCATTGTGCACGGATAAGACAGTCAAATTGCTTAGTCATGTTGTCAATAAAACACTGCACTCTGTTAGTATTACCTGATGTAAACTATGGCAACAGTTTGGATGACAGTTACTGTATTGAAATGTACAAAGCTGCACTTCTTCTGTATGCCATATATCCATTGCAAAAGTACAAATTTACACACTACTGTACGTGAGTTATTGATTGAAAGAGACTGGATAGGATTCACAGTTACACTTTTACTAGTGGTCTGACAAAAAAAAAAAAACTTTACAATATTATTGTAATATAGAAAAGAAAAAGAAATAGGGGCACAAAGGCGAAAATAAAACATTAGAAAGGCAAACACAGGAAAGACCCCTTAGGCATAACTTTGCTTTTGCGTGCAGCACTGTATATATGCTTGCCAATTGAAGGTTCATGAGATGCAACTTTGAGCTATTTCAGAGAACTGGTTTCTCATTGGTTGATCTACATTCTCTTCATTAGTGAAAGTCAAGATTCACCTGCACAATTCATCAATTCATGGCACATTTACAAAAAGTCTAATAGAAATGTGTAGAAAATATGCTTGACAGTTTATGACAACTAGATCAACCATTTTACATTTAATGACTTACACGATGAACTAATAACTAGATGTTTTGAGGGGTAAGACTATTGCACAGATAACTATTTAATACATTTTGAGCAACATGGCATTAGCAACTGATAATGTAGGAAACCACAGACAATTGTACATAATCAATTGCATGAATGTACCAAAGCAATTGCAATTTGTTCAAAAGAATGAGAAACTGTTTTTATGATGTGCACAAGTGACTAGATGATGTGGAGGTTGAACAAGTAGTTTTGAGAATTTCATTTCTGATCTGAGAAATGCACCAAAGCGACTGAGAAAAACTGTAATATGAGCCTATAGGCGGGTGCACAACGCACGTACACTCTGCTTATTACACACACAGGGACGGGCAGCAGCACACAAACATGCCAAATATTAAAAATAAAAGGATTACAATGTAAAAGATTATTATTGTGTACATAAAGATATGGTGGAATCCGGTCTGCTTGCGCGCTTTAACATGAGCAGATCCTTTTCTTCTCTGGAGAAGCGTTCCATCTTTCCGGTATGGCGCGAACGCAACTGGCTTTTAAAGGGAATGGGAGATGAGACTCTGATTGGTTTATTACACATTACGGCCAAACCACACGCCCATTTTTCCCGTCATCAAACTAGCAAAAGTGTATTCGGACACACCCTAAGTGCACCTGCGCCATGCGGTTTAGACCATGTGCTTAGATCGTTAAAATAGGGTCTGTCTGTCTAGGTTGCAGTCTCTGTATAATCTCTGTATATATATTATAGTTGTATATTTTATTAAATAATCTATGTATCTATCCACAGACATGCCACCTCTCCTGAAAGTTCTGGGAGTCTCCAACATATTGATAATCCCTGATACCTGCAAATTATAAAACATAACCCCAAAATCGAGCGTGCGAGAGAGAAGCACTGTTTCCACTTGGTATTAAGATGGTGATGATCAGCCAAGACACATTACCATTTTCACCTGGTATTATCACACATTTCAAATATGTCTCATGTGACCACTTGCGTTCGGATGTCCTATTATATCATCTACATCACTTTCACTTTATATACTATACATGGAGATGTTATATTGCAATGGCGATGCAACATTTTCAGTGGCCATCACTTCAATCTTCAGTGTTTCTTTCCAAAACAATAAAAAAAAATTTTTTTACTGCCCCTAAACTTTTGTATATATATCCATGTGCATATAGAACAGTAGTATATATGTAATACATATGGCTTTCTTTGCCTTGGACTCAATTACATTCATGGTTTTGTGTGTGACTTTATTTTATGTGACTTAATCTTCACTGCTGAATATTTGGCTGTGTTCCCCTTTAGTGCCTGGTCATTTATTTCATGGCTCTCAGGAAAATTGTAAATGAAATGTTGAGTTGTCGTAAATGGGTTTCTTTATATAATGCAGAATTGCAGAGAGAGGCATACAGGTTTCAAAGCTCATTTAACTTTTCATAGCGTGAGAGAGTTTGTGTGAGGTGTAGAGCATTGTGATATGCATACTAATGATAAAATGCTTCAAAGTTTCCCTTTCCCTTTTTTCTTGGGTAGTGTTATAGAGAAGATTCTTGGAGAAATCTTTTTGTCTGTAAATGAAATACTTGGAGAATATTTTTAATGCATTTTTATGATTCTTTTTATCTTTTTCTTTCTTTGTCTCTCTTCCAGATTTGGACCTTCGGTATTTCTGGAGCTGGAGTTCTTTTGAGGACTATCTGGGGTTCTGCTTTGCCTTCATGTTGCTGTGTGCTTTCATAACATTCCTCTTTCTGGACTGGGTCCTATTTGTGGAGACCCTGGGCTCTTTGGCGGTGATGTTTGAAGCCATGTTGGGCCTGCCTCAGCTGCTGCAGAACTACAACAACCGCTCCACCAGAGGCATGAGGTAAACAAAGGAATGATAAAACTATAATTGATCATTCTTTAAGATGCTTAATTTGGGCCCTTTAATTGTTGTGTTTAAAATGTTGCATTAAGGGTGTGTTCTATAGGTCTTTTAAAAATAAAAACCCGACCTGAGGCAAACCCGGTAAAATTAGACCAGATTCCGACCCGACGGCAATTTTTTTCTAACCCGATTGGAACCGAAAGTTTGGCCTTAACTGCATTTAGATGGTTTTCTGCAAACGATCAAGCAACAGTACATTGTTTTTCCACTTGGGCGAGCACCTCCAAGTATATAAAACATAATCATAAGCATTATGTTTCACCTCAAATGTCAAGGAAATTTATATGTATTTTAATATTAAGAAGCAAATCCCCAAACTCATTCTCGGGAATGGCTTGGGTATTTGGTTTATGGGAAGTGAGCGCTGCTGCTACATGGACCAGTATCCTGGAGGGTTTGGTCATTTATACATGGAAGTGTGTATTGACAGAGAAGGGGTAAAATAACATTGTCATACAATTATTTAATATGCATTTGTTTTAAATAATAATATATTGTTAAACACCTGAAACTAATAGTGGAAAGTTCAGATAATAATTCAGATCTTCTTGGGTCCAATCAGTAAAAACACTTTTTTTTTTTAATTACCAGAGACCCGAGGCTACTAATATCAGTCATGACCCGTATCAAAGGTAAAAGTTTTGGACCCAAACCTGCTCAGGTCTTGGGTCTTCGGATCCAAGTGGACCCATGATGACCTTTACACTTGTAGTTTAGTTCTCTTGGTTCTTTTGTTCTAGAACCAAAAAAGAAAATGATACATTTAGTCCTGGTTCACACTCTCATTTTTAAGACTGAACATGAAGATAAAATAAAAAATACTTTTATGATGTATATTTTGTAACGGATCTTACCAAACATCCAAAACATGTATGTGCTTGTTGTATGTGCGCACATATGATGGTATTTTTTTACCAGCTGAGAACTCACAAAG
Organism: Abramis brama; assembly: GCF_963993115.1. NCBI lineage: Eukaryota > Metazoa > Chordata > Actinopteri > Cypriniformes > Leuciscidae > Abramis > Abramis brama. Next base: position 31,677,007 of record NC_139971.1, read on the forward strand.
AGCCAAAAGGAGTCAAAACAGAGCCAGGAATTCCACCATTGCACACAAATAAAGATCTACTTCAAGGAGATGGCGGTTTTGGCGCCTGTACCAAACTGTAATGGGTAACATCGCTCCTGCGATGAGAAGAACTAGGTATTCTTGAGCATTCTGTCCTTTTTAGGATCACATCTTCTGACATCACATCTTGTTTTTGGTTTGTTTAGATGTCTTTAGTATTGTGTTCATATTTCAGTCGAACCGCACCGCAGGTGGGTCTCGGTCTGCTTGTTTGGTGCGCACTAGGGCTTGGATGGCAGCTTTCACACGTATTCCAATGAACTGCACTTGAACTGCACTAACAGAGAAATTGCACTGAAGTTAAATTTAATCAAACCAAACCTGCTAAATGTGAACACACCCTGTGGAAAATGCAAACCCAGAATGAATTGTAAGAAAAATGCATTTAAAGCAATATTGACGAAATATTAGGGATGCACAATATACCATTATCATATAATTTATCAGCTGATATTAGAGGTATTGGTCGATATTTGATACTTAATTGTTCATGTAGGTGTAGATGATGACAATGGTAAAGTTAATTTTTAAAAACACCAATCATTTATTAACAACTCTATCCTAAATAAATCTCAAAATGATTATACATTTTTCACACTGTACATTGTAATGTTGTGATGCTTAAATTCACTTGTACTATTTTAAACAATTGATTTTAGTTTTCAGTGTTTTATATTTGATTTAATTAGACAAAATAATATAGTTTTTTATGTTGCCACTTATCAGCTTATCTGTCTGATTTTTTTTTATTGGTGAATCCCTAATAAATATATAGTTATATTTCATTCAGTACTGAAATTATTTCAAGCTACTGGAACATTGACTATTTACCCAGTATTGGTGAATATAATGAAATCCGTGCATAGAACTGTTGCCCATGTAAAACAATCACTACAACACTACTGTCCATGTATGTTATGTTTCCATGTTATGTAGCATTTAAAACATTGTAGCATTCAAAACATGTTACAGCCTATGCTACACAACCTTTTTTTTTTTTTTTTTTTTCTTGCCCATTGGTTGCCATAATGTGTGTTAATGTCATCTGTGCCATGGCAGGTGGAAGGAGAGAAGGTTAAATTCACACACAGTAATTGTTTGCAGGATATGCCTCACTCGAGACATCCCTCATCAAAGGCACATAATGAAGATTATTAAAATTAGACAGCTAATGAGCTTGTTAATTGATGTTACAGCCCACACTGCTCAAATCCGAAGACTCCTTGGTGAAACAAAGTTGACCTTACTGGTACTTTTTGAAAAAAGCTCAAAATGAGAGCAAGAGAGAATTCAGAGTAAAGCTAATATCTTTAGCCTCCAGCTACAGTCAGCATAATAATCACAATATCAGCTCCACCTTAGCTGAAGCCAGCACTTATTTTTTCTCTTTCTTTTTTTTTTTTTTAAATAAAGGGAAAAAGCCCTTCATCTCATGGTCTGTTCCACAGAACTTGATGTGACACACGCTCCAGGCTCCTCTTTATGAGCCAAATTAAACATTGTGAGCACAGTTTAGGCTGAGAGAGGGAAAATGGAGGCCAATGTAAATGGTGTTTCTCCGGAAATCCATCTTTTTGTGAACACAATGAATGTGTCACCACCGTCGCGTGTAGTGTGTAATGCCTTTGCCCTTGATGTGATTTCAGTGTCTGCAGGCGTTGAGGGTCCTCGACCGATCACTGCACTGACATCTGTGTTTTTTGTAAAAATGCATGTGTGAATTTATTGTTGGTGAAGCCTTTGGAAACATGGTTCAGAGTGTATTTTTGAAGCTGTCCATCAACATATATCCGTGGAAGATAACTGTCACCAAGACAGTATGTCAGTGTTTGTGCGTGTATACAGTATATTGTGTATTTATATCAGTGTATAAATGAAATGAATAAATGAATCAGAGTGCACCTCTTGATGGAAACATTTATATCCATCAGAAGGTGCATACATTTTTGGTCAATATCTTGTACTGACAATGCAAGAGTCAAGCCCTCTGTAAAGTCTACTTCAGGACATCTAAAAGACTTTCAATGAATTTAAGGTCTGGACTCAGTGGTGCCAAATCATGTGTGAAAATTATTCTTCATGCTCCCTCCCAACCATTCTTTCATAATTTGAGCCTGATGAATCTTGGCATTGTCGTCCTGGAATATGGCCATGATGTGTCTTCTTACATGGTTGTTTAAGAAATTAAAAGATACACACTCCATCAATTAGGGTTAGAAGAACTGTTGCCAAACATATAACCTGCTAGACACATAATAATCACTGCAATAATGATCCAGTCATCGACTCTTAAGCATTTGCCTATTCAGATCAAAACAGCAATTTTTAAAAAAGATTTGTCCGGGCACTGCATATTAGTTTACTATCATGCAATATGGTAAAAGTGTTTTAATGTCATGACATAGGATTATACAAGTAACCACTCAAAAATAAGTCCTTTTTGTCTCTGAAATACACGTGAAAAGGAATGAAAATATTTGGTGTTTAACTGCCATTAGTGTTCATTTTAGCTTTAAAGTGTGTGTGAATTGTATGTATAGGTAAGTTTTGGGAGTTTGTTTTCAATGAGCCTAGCTTGTAAAATGCTGTCTGTGGGCAGCATACAACTCTAGGTTGTGGAACAGAGCTTGTGTTTGTGTTGCCTTGCCCTTGTAGAGAGAGTTTTATGAGGTAGCGTCACAGTCTCCACATCAGTACCTTCACCAATGACACGTGAAGTACTGTCTTTAACAAGACCAACCACCCATACTCCCTTACAGCCCTTAATATAAGTGTTGGTCCTGGGAGGGTCCAACACTGTGCCCTTGAGCCAGACATTTATTGAACCTGAAGGATTTAAATAGCCCATCTCCCCTTGCTATTTTTTGAAAGCGCCCATCTCTCTTGTTGACCTTTTTTCTCCTTGTTTGAATCCTGTGTCCACTTCTGCTGCTGTTTAAATTCATGTGTTCATTTCTGGTGGAAACACAGATGTAAGTAGCAGCGTGTGTGTCAGCCTGTGACTGACATTAATGGACCAGGTACCCAGCGGCTGTCAGGATTCTGCCCTGGCAGTCTTGTCTGTGTTGTCGTGGTTTCATGGTTCTGTGTTTGTCTTGTGTTTGAGCACATGGCTCTGTCTTGGTCTGTGTTTGCCATGTGCTCCTCATGTCCCGCCTCCTTGTTTCCTGTTACCACGGCCCCTTGTTTTGCCCTCGTTTCACTAATTGTGCTCACCTGATCCTCATGTGCTCTGGTCCCTTTATATTGTGCCTCTTTCCCTCATGTCTTTGCTGGTTTGTTTTGTGTATGTGCTTTGTGGTGTTTTCTAGTTTGTGTTCTGGAAAATATGTTAGTGCTTAATCTAGGTTTTTTTTTTTCCTTTCTCTCTTTCAGAAAATCTGAGTATTCTTGTTGCTTTTTTGTTTTTCTCCATCTCTGTTTTGCTTAGCTTTTGCTCTCGTTCTTTATAATCTAGTTTGAGTTCTCTTTTGTTTTAGATTTTTAATTTTAGTTATTTTATTCAGTTCTTATTTCCCTGTCTAGTGGAAGACTTGCTTTTCTCTTGCAATTACAGTTTTGATCTTCGATCTTTTGTCTTACATTTCTCAGTTTGTTTTTGTTATTTATTTCTCGGCTTTAGATTCTCTAGTCATTATCTTATCAGGTTTATTTTGGTTCTCTTAACTGTTACTATATCTTGTCTCTTCTCTTGAGTCGTCACGTGCGTGCATGCGTGCGTGTGTGTGTTCCTGCCCTGTATCCTGAGTCCCCTGGCCACTGACTCTTAACTGCTTGACTGGTGCAGCTATCTAGCTCCTGTTTCAAGCCTCTGGTTCTGTGAGCCTCTATCTGGTGGCAAGACTGGTGCAACATCTGAGATTTACATCGAGCAACGAGTCCCTTGTGTTCCTGTCTGGGCTTTGCTTTGGAGCTGCCTCTATTGCACTCAAGTCATCACCATCTTACTGACGGTCTCATGGTCATCCATCCTGCCCGTTGTCGTGTCGTCTGCCCTGCCCTACTGTTTGAACTGTGGTTCACGCTTCACTCTCCCTGCTCTCTTCAGTCTTGTTAATAAAAACCCTTGTCTGTTCCTTTGCGTCTGGGTCCTATCTCTTGCCGAATTGTGACAGTGGCACACTGACTCCTCTCTCCCATGAGCCTTTGCCCCATTTTACAACTTCTAAAAGGACCTCAGAAATCTTGACCGTGGCTTTTTTTGAGTTCACATTTGTATTTTTACTGAAATTGTTTACTAATCTTTTTCATTTTAGATTTTGGACCCTGAGGGAACTGTTTATTTGAGCAAAAAGAGCTCATCCTATTTTATCTGACGTTATCCCTCACACTATCATGTGCGTTTGACAACCATATTCAGTGTAAATTGTATTATGAATATATCTTCTTTAGCTTTGGGATGGACTGTTTGATAATGGTTTTAATTATTGGGATAATGACCCAGCGGACATTGACTCTCACCTTGCGAATCCTCTTTTCTCTTACAGACTAACACTCATTATCCTTGTTTTAAAACATCTTGTCTGACGCAAGCAAAGACCTCAGATACAGGTTGTAAAGGGACGTGAACGATAAAGTTAATAATCATTCTAATTCTAAGAGAAAAGGGAAGTACACACCACAACTAACAAATATAGAGGAACGATATCATTTGAATCACTTTCAGAACAATTGTTTCATGCTGATGTACGATAAAAACATTGATAGCCAATTGGAATCCATACAACTTTACAATGAAATCAAAAGGGACAGTTCTTGGGGGTTTTTATGGAATATTGCAGTGTTTATTATAAATGATTTATCCGTGCACATCATTCTTTAAATTCATGTGCCCTCGTAATCTTTAATCAAAATTGCATCCCCTCCCTCTTGCAACGACATCTCTTCTCATCTTTTCTCCGATGACGTGTTTATGGGGCGAGTTATCACTCACACGAGATCACAGCAATAGCAAACAACAATGATCCAACAATCCAGTCAATTCCAGACAAAAATAAAGTCCAGCCCTACATTTTTTCTTGTTTGAGAAGCCGTTTCACCCGCATATACATCATAATAGGGAAGAAAAGACTATCACAACTTCCATTCCATGCCGACTTTAAAGAGCTTGAGCATTTAAAGTAGTAGATGACATAATAAACAAAACATTATCATCTTTCATATGGACGCTAACATAGTTATCTTTATTGTTTGGAGTTTAATTTTATAAGTCCCAACTATACTCAGATTACGAACACGAATCACACTGCTGCCACTGTCTTTCACCTGCTGTCTCTCACCTGATGTCTGTCACTTCTCCCAGTTCAGACGCCTCCAAACAAGCTCTAAAACATTTTTTAAAAAGTTAACCAAAAAAGTTTGAGCCACTCCGCTCTAATGTCGGCTGAAACCAGTTTCTGGAGTTTGGGCTCCATGCTAAGTCGAGAGCGTAGTTAGCATCAGGACCCTGCTGTGTTGATGAAGCCAAGTGCACTGTAATCTGTCTCCCTAACAAGCAGGGACACGCAGCCAGATTCTCCCATGAGACCGAGCTTCGCCATGGGCCTCGCTGCTCACACAGAGTCCTGATCGGCCCTGATTACCCCTGGGAGTTTCACGCTCATAGGAAACGTTTCCCGTGTTTATAAAAATAAGGAAGCAGTGGATTTAACTTAGCTGTACTGGGTATCTGGGGAACGGAAATTGTCCTCGCTAGCATAGATGCAGTTCTGTTTTGTTGTGGCAACTGTTATGACAACTGGTGGGAGCTATTTGTCTTTCTGTGGTCTGTTTGTGCATGTGATCTATATGCTTCAAATGGTGCTCAGCAAAACACCCAGGTGGCAAAAATTCATTTATCAAAGGTAGTGAAGCAACATCCATGAAAATGGACACAAGCAGAGTGGAAGAAATGCTTTATTAACCTTAAACAAGTCAACAATACTGAGGGAACCTGTTTCTTTTTCTTATTTGCCAACAAGAACATGAGCTATACTGTTGTTTGAATGGAGAGTACTGCTACAAAGTATACATTTGTATATTTGTAGCCTATATTGTATACTTACTGTTGTTAAAAAATATGTGAAACAGTTTGCATTATGTAAGGAATAATTGACGACGGGTGGTACCTGAGGTGATAATGCAGCCACGAAGCAGAGTGTGCATTATTTTTCTAATAATTTATTGAATAATTAATTTATTGGACTTTTAATCCTTTTTGGTGCAAAATGTCATAATTTTTGGTAATCTGATAAAATTAGTCAAAATGGAGATGTTATAAAATCATTGTATACTGGTTGTTCTGGTAATGCATATATATATATATGTATATATAGCCTACTAGTAATGCTTTTTTTCTTGTACATATTTGGATTCAATTTAATTACCCACATTGGTGTATTTTTCTTTACCCATATTTTCAATTAATTTGTCAATGTATAATCTCTGAAAAAAAAAAAATCTTACACAGTAAATGTAGGATTGTTTTAGAATTTATTTTGATCATTTTACTGCAAAACAAGGGAAAAAAATTGATTAATTATTTTTTTTATTTTTTTTTGCAGTGTACACTATAGTTCACATTTCATAGTGTGAACTATACACTTTTTATTTTTGTATTTTTGTTTTAGTCAGTAAGATTTTTTCATGTTTTTCAAAGAGGTCTCTTATGTTCACCAAGGCTGCATTTATTTGATTAAAAATACAGTAAACCCCATAATTGTGAAATAGTATTACAATTTAAATAGCTATTTTCTATTTTATACATTTTAAAATGTCATTTATTTCTGTGATGGCAAAGCTGGATTTTCAATCTTCAGTGTCACATGATCCTTCAGAAATCATTCTGATGTTGATTTGCTGCTTGAGAAACATTTCTTCTTATTATTAATGTCGAAAACAGTTTTTGCTGCTCAATATTTTTGTGGAAACTGTTGGATTATTTGCTGAAAAGAGCAGCAATTATTTGAAAAGAAATTTACCAAATTTATGAATGTCTTTATTGTCACTTTTGATCAATTTAACACATCCTTGCAAAATAAGGATCGTATTGACCCCAAGCTATCCCTTTAAATGAACCATTTAATGATGTCAAAATGTATCTTAATAAATCTTAAATAAATAAATAAATCTTAAAAACAGTAAAAATAATTAAATACCCAAAACTAATAAAACTGATAACCGATATGTTGCCTATTGTGCTTCCTTAATACTGTGCATAGTATTCATGATGCATACTGCAGAAATAGTATGGTAGTATTCCGTTCTAAACATAGTGATTGACTTTCTGAAACCTGAAAGTGATGTTTCACCTCAGCACATATTAACAAAGTATGTTTTGACACGGTTCGATCTTTGAGTTGCCATCGCTTAGAGGCACGCAAACATACAGACCTCTGTCAGTAGAGTTGTTGCCCTCACAGTTGTTGGCTGTCATGTCTGGGTTAATTAGAGAAGAAAAAGCCAGTGGAGTGAATCCCCACCCGACCCAAGATGAGCGGAGGTACGCCGGCTTCCAGCACAGTCCCCATTGATCAGACTGAGCCGTGTGATTGAATTAGATGAGCCGCTAGCAGCCACGGCTTGCCAGGACCAGTACCGCAAAAGAATTATTCACATTCCCTCCAGGGCAAAGCACAGCGGAGTAAGGGAGGAGGCGAAAAAGCAAAATTAAAGAGAGCAGAGTGCCGGCATTCTGGAGGGAAAGACAAACAAGGGAAAGAGGAAACCATCAGTTTTTCCAGTTGACATGTATATTTGTATGACATTAGCATTGCTCTTAATGGGTTTGTGTATACAGAAACAGAAATATATCACAGGGGACATTATAATGTCCAACTGAATTGATTTAAAGGCTGCTGGAACACCATCCAGAGCACATCGCAGCTGTGCTGTATGTATTTCTAGATTGTTCTGTTTGTAAGACAGTGATCTGTGTGAGCTTGTTTGTTAGCCATATGGTAGAGAAACATGATTCAATTCTAGGGTTTTAATGTCTCACATCACTGTATCTTTCTCTTGGATGTTTTTCTGTCTTTTTTTCCTTTTGTGTGGTGGAGACTGATCTCTTTTAGAAAATGTGCATATACTCTCCTGTGTTTGAGCCGGATGGATCGATCTGCATACATATTTCATTTTCTTTCTTCTTCTTTTTTTTTTCTCTCACCAGCCTTTTGAATTCACTGGCCAAAGTTTTGACGAGCCCACTTTTCATTCCTCTGACGGATTCTCAAGGTTTTGTTTTCCGCTTGTCTTTTTCTTTCCATAGGTGAAGAGCAGGACTAGTTTAATCAGCTCTCTTCACTCCATTTGTGAACATTTGTACTGAGTGAGGGTTTTTATGTGGGAGCTTTGCTGCCCTTCTCTCTTTCAGAGGCTTCTCGCTGGTCACGGTTTATCCCTCCATCGATGTAAACTCAGTAGAGAGAAACCGGAGAGACTGCAGAAGGAAGAGGAAGGATCTATCTGTCTATCGTCTGTCTAACATTCTGTTTGCCATTCTATCTATTCATCTATCTGTCTGTCTATATCTATGTCGTTCATTCTATCATTCTATCATTTTGTCTCTATTGCTGCTGTTCTGTCTTTCTATTGTTCTATGTATCATTCCATCATTCTGGCGTTCTAGCTATTGTTCTGTCTTTCTATTGTTCTATGTATATAGTTTTTCTTTTTTTTCTGTCATTCCATCATTCTATTTTTCTGTCTATTTTACAGTGTCCTTGTTACGTTACATGTAGTTACTGTAGAAATAACTATGAATTATGCATAATTACATGCAACCAACCCTAAACCAACCCCTATTCCTATCCCTAACCCTGTTGTATTGTTCTATCACTCGATCTGTCTATCATTCTATATATACTGTAGTTCTGTCATATAGTTCTATCTTTTGTTCTAAATATTGTTCTATAATTGTCATTCTGCATGTCTATCATTCCATATATCATTATTTCTATAGTTTTATCATTCTGTTTCTATATCATTCTGTCTTTCTTTCCATTGTTCTATCTAACATTCTTTCCCTTTCCCTGTCTGTCTGATCTTCTTTAATTCTATCTGTCAATCTATGAATTTAACATTGTCTACTATTTGGATACTGTTTCTTTCATTCCTTCCTTTCGGCGTAGGGATGAGAGTGTCAGGTTGAAGAGGATCAATTGAAGGCTTGTCAGGGTGGAGTGCAGGGCTGTTCAGTGTGGATGGGAGTGCTGTAACCGTGGCCTCAGTTCTCCTAATCAATGCAATAATCACTTCTACCTCTCTCACGGGCCCTGAAGCGCTGCTCGCTGTTTGCAGAGCATTTCTTTCATCTGCTGTCAATCCGCAAAGTGCTCGGAGGGGAAGGAGAGCGGGGGGAAAGATAACGGCTTGTTTTTGTGAACGAGAAAGAGCGTGTTTGTCTTAGAATGAATGTTTGGGAACAATCAGATGAGTTTCTATTGTTTTTCTATAAGTTTTTATTGTGTGGCACCACTGTCAGCAGTGCTCTTGTACAGATGACCCAACCTTACTTAATTACCTCATTAATGTTTCATCCCCATTAATGATGTTTGAGAATGGTCTCTAGAGTAAATTAATGTAGAAGACAAATGAAGGAGGAGAAAAGAGTTGGGTGTAACTTTGAGATCAGATACAGAAGACACATTTTCTCTCAAGGCACTTTAAACAGGACTATGAAAAGTTCCATTTCATGTAAAGTATTTCATATAAGTATAACTTTCAGGATACATAGCCTTTTCCAGTTCATCATCATTTTCATAACCACATCACATAGTACTTTTTAGTTCGCACTAACTATGAGTGTTTTGTGGACAACATTTAAGGAAGTGTCTATAAAAGGTCGTTTTAGCACTGGATTTCACATTGATGTTAGCAAACATTGCACTTCCTACTAGCAAATGTTCCTTCATCCTCATTCACAATCTTCCTGAGATACCAAAACAATGTACAAAAAAAGTAAAAAAATAAGGAAGAACATAATCATAGTTAATGTCATGCGTAGATGGGTGGGTTTGTATCATCAAGTAGACAAGTTGGAAGAATGTTCCATTTCATTAGTTGTCTGCTTCTGCTGCCTCACATTGTGTAAAATACACATTTGTGACCCTGGATCACAAAACCAGTCTTATGTTGCACGGGTATATTTGTGGCAATAGCCAACAAAACATTGTATGGGTCAAAATTATAGATTTTTCTTTTATGTCAAAAATCATTAGGATATTAAGTAAAGATCATGTTCCATGAAGATATTTTGTAAATTTCCCACCTTAAATATATAAAACATTTATTTTTGTGAATGGATGCAGCACTATCGCCAATAGAAATGGACAACTTTAAAGGCGATTTTCTCAATATTTTGATTTTTCTGTACCCTCAGATTCCAGATTTTCAAATAGTTGTATCTCGGCCAAATATTGCCCTATCCTAACAAACCATACATCAATGGAAAGATTATGTATTCAGCTTTCAGATGATGTATAAATCTCAATTTAAAAAAAAATTACCCATAAGAGGTCCCATTTGTGGTCCAGGGTCACATTTCTATTGTCGGGATGACCGACAGGAGCACAAGAAGTCCAAATTCTCGTCCCTCTCCATCTGTGAAAGCTGATGTATAGTCTGTGCTCATCTTTAGACCACTTTTCTCTCTTTAAGCTTGAATGAAAAGAATGAACTCATTCAGCATAAATACCGCTGAGAACGCAGCATCCCTCTTTGCCCGAGAACACTTTAGCTGATTCCTGGAAGTTTTCAAAGATGAACTTTTCTCTGCTTTTCAAAAAGAAAGGTGGATTGACATTTACAAAATATTACAAAATTATACTAAATAATCCCCCAAGCTTCCTGCAGGTGGTTCGGTCCTTCTCTGACTAATAAAGAGCAGGTTATGTCCCAGGATGCACTGTTCCTCCTGTCGCTTAACCTCACACAGTCAAATTGACATTTGTAGAATGTAAATTATTCAGCATAAATTGCACAAATGGATCTATTTTTAGATTTTATGAGCTGTTATGTACCAGAAGTTAGACCATTGGACTCTACGTGTTACCTCGCCTCTTCACAATTTTATATTTTATATGAAATAATTGCGTCCTCAGATTCTTTAGTGTAGCCCCATTGGACTCAGTTGCACAAGACTTCAGAGACTTGCAAATGTGTGAGATATACAGATTTACGACTTTATCAAGTAGGAGGACAGGACATTGTACGATGCATTAGTTTGATGTATTGGCAACGCCTTTAAAAGGTTTCGAATGAGGTTAATTTATCAGAACTTTATAGCTGAGTGGGAATCTTTCCAACTGCTGAGACTTTTTATATTTCTGAATGCTTCAGTAAAATGTTCTCTTTCTTTGTCTCTCTCCCTCTTTTTCAGCATAAAGATGGTGCTCCTGTGGACCGCTGGTGACATCTTTAAGACCACATATTTTGTGATCAATGAAAGCCCCACTCAGTTCTTGGTCTGTGGTGCGGTACAGATCTTAATTGACATTGCCATTCTGCTCCAGGTGGGCTTCTACGGCCAGGACACGAGAATCAAACTGGGCTGAACTCACTACAATAACGATGGTCATCAACACTCCTAAACAAGGACATACTACATGCTGCATACCTACAAAACTACACGCTCTTACTTTTTCAGTATTTCTTTTGCACAAATACACAATGGGGTTCAAAAGTCTGAGACTACTATGGAAATGTTTCTATTCTGCTTTTCTTTTATTTAATATAACTTACTAAATTAATAATGATATTAAATCATATATGTATCTATCATTTTAATTATTTATTAAAAATGCTTTATTATAGCATGACAATTAAAGTAAAAAGTTCAGCTGAAAAAATGTTAATGATTTATTAGGGGAAATAAATCTGACCTTTTGTCATAAATTAGTGGCCTAGAAATAGAGCAAAATTTTTAATTGTTTTGTATTAGTTTTGACTTGATGTATTTTTAATTGTATTCAAAATCCAAAAAAAAAAATATATATATATATATATACATACATATATATACATACATATATATACACAATATATATATATATATATATATATATATATATATATATATATATATATATATATATATATATATAGTTAGCTTTAATTTTGATTTTGGATCTCAGATTTTCATTTTGGCCTCAGTCTTTTAAACCCCACTGCATATTTATGTTTGAAGAGTTCAGATGCAAAAGCCTCTAAGTGCCATCTGAAATTTTCTTCTAGAATGATAATTTTTATCAAGCTCATATATTTAAGTTCAATAATTTCACTTAAATGGCAATGCAAATTACCTTTTAATTGTCATTTAAGTGAAATTACTTAACTTAAATATACAAGCTTTATAAAAATGATCATTCTAGAAGAAAATTTCAGATGGCACTTAGAGGCTTTTGCATCTGAACTCTTCATTTGTATTTATTATATTTTTCATAAGAGTTCAGGTTTTTTTCTCTCTCTTTCAAAGTTATTTCACGTCTTACCAAACAACAAGTCTGTTCAAAGAAGAGTGAACAGGCCTTAAATGAACCTGCTGAACATCTTAAAATTTAAAAAACAAACATTTAACTAATCCAGTCTACACATTCACTACAACCTGACAAATGAATCTTTCAGCCTTTCACTTTGTTATTTTTATAGTATTTGTCTTTTTGCTAGCTTTTGTGAGAGCCAATATGCTCTTAGTGCAATGAAATTACTTGGAAATGCATGTGCCAAATGCATCTTCTAGAAACTGAATTCAAACTGCTAGCTCATTTGTCAAGCATTTGTGGTCCTTTTTCATTTTAGAGCACTTAAATGATTGTTACTTGCACAGTTGCACACAAAAACCCATATTTTAAGCAGCAGATTAATGTTAGATATTTAAACCTGACCCTTTGAGTCAAAACCAGATGCTGATGAATGATTTTATTACCAAACTTTAATTACCTAACTGTGGAACAGCATGAGGGTATACCATAAATATATAATGGACTACTGATTTATCACGTATGATTGCATTGCAAACAAGAAAAACAGATGGATTTGTTCTGTTTAATTATCACAGATTGATAGCCCCTTTTCAGCAAAGTCATTTTGCTAAAGGATCACTTTACTATTGCTGCCAGCATTTTGCAAATGCAATATTGTTTTTACCCAAAGTTTTTGACTCAGAAAGTAGAATGGTAATGCGTAATGGTCCAGAGGAAAACCAGTTGCAGTTCATCGTAACCACACAAAAAGCCAATGATGGACAATTTTTGAGCCATCTTGGGTTGATAGTCTGCTATGTCCTGTAAAGATGGCAATGATTAATTCTCCACATGACCACAACCAGTCATATACTGTATCGTCCATGTTTATCCTGCACATCACGCCAAGATGAAGAGCAGTCTGCCCGCAAATAATTGACATTTGGACTGTTTTTATATGGGAGTTGATGGGACTGGTGAAAAAAAATGCAGTCACCTCAATTCTGCTGCTGCAGTTGATCAGCTATGAGGAGTCTTCATCATAAAAGAGTTCCACTCTATTAAGTTACCGTTCACATCAGCACTGAGTTATGTATTTATCACTGCAAGGAAAAGGTCACTATAACTTTAAATCCCACTATAGCGCCAGGCTACTCAGGGAGGACTACAGATGTGGCCTTAAAAAAGTACTTTCCAATTCCATCTCAGTTTTGGCTCTCTTTCTACCTCCCGGCCCATATTTCACTGTAGGGATTTTGACACTGCGATAGACTGATTAAGCCTGGTGGCTCCTTTGGCATTAGTTGAACGTCAAAGTTTAGCCATTGGTTATTACAGATGGTCACAAAGCCACTGCCTCTCAGCTGTTTTCTCCCTACATGGGGAGTTTTTTTGGCTTTAGTTCTCATTGTGGTGGGACTTTGTTTGCGGTAAATCTTTGTTCTGTTGTGCTGTTAATCACCACGTCAACATATCTGACCCCAGCTAAGGTCAAAGCCACTAACACATTCATTCACAAGAAAATACAGATAGATTGTATTATTGCAATTCTGTGCAATATTATTAGTGGTTAGAATGTACTTTTGTAGAGTGGTCTTGTACATTTTAAGTTAAGATGGCCTCTTGGATAATGTACACTACCATTCAAAAGTGTTTTTTTTTTTTTAATTAAGGATGCCTATACATTAAAATTAATCAGGTAAAGTAAAGAAAGTAAAGTTACTTTCTTTTGAAGTTTATGTTAATCAAAGAATCTTGAAAAAAAAAATGTATTGTGGAAATGGATTTTTCCACAAAAATAGTAAGCAGCTGATAATAAATAAGATGATAATAAGAAATGTTTCTTGAGCAGCAAATCAGCATATATACAAATAATTTCTGAGGGAAATGTCTCCTGAAAATTCAGCTTTGCCATCACATGAATAAATTGCATTTTAATATGTATTAAAGTCCCCCTGTAGTCAATAATTGTATCCCTTAAAACTCATCTTTGATAACCAAAATTACATATTTAAGCGTTTTTACCTTGAAAAGAATTTTCTTCATGCCTTAAAATAACTTGAATGTAACTCTACACCCTTGCCTTATTTAGTATATGCGGTTCTATTTATATGAAAATTAGCCCTGCCTCCACTCACTCACACCAGTTCAGAGATCCACTTGTTGACGATCACGCGTTGTCGTGATCGGTTACAAGGTAGTTTGTGACGTCAGAAACACCAGCAATTTCAAACCGCGATTTTGAGACTGTCTTTGGTTCACTGTTGTTTTAAAGAGAAAATACTCAGCAATGGTGTTGACTTATGACACCACATAGACAAATAAACAACATTAAAAGCTTGATTTTCACCACAGGGGGACTTTAAAATAAAAAACAATTATTTTAAATTGTAATATTATTTCACAATAGTGTAGGCCTACACGATTTTTGTCCAATCAAACTGTCCCATCTCAGACAAAAGTTTAATTGATCGGGTTGTGAGCTTTTGTTTTTGAGTTCATATATGTATTTCTAAATTTTGAGAGCTGACTTTGGTATCCTGGACGTTTTACTTTAGTTTGAGATATCTTATGACACTCTAGTGTGAGGTTGATCTTTTTCTCAGAAGAAACATCTGAGAAGCTGTAGTCTTCATTTGCTTTCCATGTCTTCTTATTGCTGTCTAGGAGAAATAACTGAGATATGAGAGATTTTCTTTGCTCTTTCTTTCGTTTGGGCCAACTCGTTTAACCATTCTGAACCTCTAAAAATCTTGCTGTAAAAAAATGGTTGTTACATCCAAAGACATTCTTGTTATGTTCAATAATCACACATGTTTCTATTGTGTCTTATTTTTTTTCCAATTTTCATTGTTTTGTTAGTTGCACATGACTGGTACAGTAAATAGCTTTGCCAAGCTTTGTAATTCTCTCATCATCAGTGAGGAAATCACACTGATGAGCAAGATAACGGTCTATTATGTGTTTAATGTTGTGTGATAATGACCATTTAATGTTGCCTTAATGGTCTGAACATTTTTGGCATTCGTGTCAGAAAGGTGCCTTAAAAAGTGACATGACAAGAAAATCTATTACCTGTCATTATGAAAACAGGTTAATGGACATAATTATTATTTTTTCAGGATACTATAACATATGCACCCTTGATTATGGCATTATGTATGTATGAAAAATACATACATGGGGTTGGGACTGAGTCCAGGGTGTGAATTTCATGGGGGGATGGAGTTCCAGTACAAAATTTTGAGAATTTTCATCTTTTATCCATGTAATAGCCTCCAAATGCTATGCAAAAAATACATACATAAATATAGTGGGATTTTTCTGCATTTATAGCTTAAAAATAAAAATAAAATCTGTTCCCAACGAGTCTTGGCCATTTTCACCGCTGTCATTTCCTTGGACCTGCAAATGCTATCCTGTTGCATCTCGATGAATCCACAATGTCAGCATGTTATGTAACAATTGCTTGTTGAATGATTTTTTTTATTTTTTATTTGTATTTGCAAAGCTGCAGCAACATACTTGATTTAATAGCATCCAATGCATGATTGCACATTTTAAATTACATGTAAATTGCTTGTGTGACCAGTGTAGTGGGGTGTAAAATTAAAAAAACAAGTTCCATCCTTTTCTTATTTTGTACTAAGTGTGTGTGACAAGAGACAGTGAATGACCATTATGAATAACACAGACAGCATCACTGATCAGAAAGTTTTCGGCTCTACCGCACCGCAATGACCCACAGTCCTGACAGTACTGCACTCTACATGGCTTTACATTCCTTTGGTGTAAGCAGTGAAAGAGACTCGGCATGAAATATTCATGTTTGTGGGGAAGACTGGATTATAGATGAGTCTAAGCCTTCAGGATACCTGTATTACCTCATACCTCCATTAATCGAAGTTCCATACATTAATGATATGGTACAGGATGTCACATTGATGACTGCGGGAATTGGGTGTTCTTGCTCAATCCCAGGGATTGGGACATTCAGGTGGGCAGAGAAGAAGCCTGATGCAGGGATAGGGAAATGACGGATTGAGTTACATTTGCTCGTTTTTATCTCCTTCTGTACACACAGTCCATTACAACGATGAAAGCAGACGTTTAAAGTTTCAAATGCTCCAGTAACACAAAGACAAGCAAGGGGGTTAGGCCTACTGCAATTTAAAGTTTGGGGTTGGTATGATTTATTGATCAAAAATATTTTTAACATCAATGTTGAAAACAGTTTTAATCAATTAAATGTGTCATTGCTGAATACAAGTAATACAAAAAAAATCTTACTGACCCCAAAGTTTAGAATGATAGTATGCTGTGGCAGGCCAATGTTGGAGAAAGGAGTCCAGGAGCAAAGAAGTAGGTCCCAGCTGAGAAAAATCATCAATTATGAATACTTCCACCTGTTCACCCTTCAAACAGACGGGTTGGTTGAGAGGTTTAATCAGACCTTAAAGCAAATGTTGAGGAAACTGATTGAGGTGAATGGGAAAAACGGGGATCAGTTGCTGCCCTATATTCTATTCTCCATTAAGGAAGTACCACAGAGCTCCACAGGATTCTCACCATTCAAACTTCTCTATGGACGAAGGCCCAGAGGGTTGATGGATATTGCCAAAGAGGTCTGGGAGAACCAACCATCACCACATCGCTCTGTGGTAGAACACGTGGAGCAGATGCACCAGCGGATGACTCAGTTGTGGCCAATTATTAGATAGCACATGAAACAGGCTCAAGAGGCCCAAGCACAAATCTACAACAGGGGGGCCCAAATAAGAGAGTTTCAACCAGGAGAAAAGGTCATGGTGTTGGTCCCCACCCACGAATGCAAATTTCTTGCCAAGTGGCATGGGCCGTATGAAGTGGTTGAGAGAGTGGGTCCAGTGAACTATAAGGTGAGGCAGCCTGGCCGGCGCAGGGTCCTCCAGACCTATCATGTGAATTTACTCAAGAAGTGGTATGGCCCAGAACAGTGTCTGCTCTCCACCCTGTCATCCCAAGTCCCCTCCCAAGTACCCATGGAAGTGGAAATGGGAGCCCAACTGACCCCAAACCAGAAACAAGACCTCCGGGAGATGGTAAGCCAACATTCAGATACATTCTCTCTACTGCCAGGTCGGACCACAGTGGTGTACCATGACATAGTCACAGAGCCTGGGAAGAAGGTGAGACTGAAGCCCTATCACATCCCAGAAGCCCGAAGAGAAGCAATCCGTGAAGTAGTAAGGAAGATGTTAGACTTGAACATCATTGAGGAATCCAACAGTGCATGGCCAAGCCCAATTGTTCTGGTCCCCAAGCATGATGGCATAGTACAATTATATAATAATTTTAGAAAATTAAATGAAATCTCACGCTTTGATGCTTATCCTATGCCCGCATTCTCCACCAACTGTGACACATCCCCAAAGCAAGGAGAGGTTTCAGCTGCCACAAAACACAACAACAAGAGAAACGGGGGCAGCGTTAACAGAAACTGTCTTTTATTTAATAAAAATATATAGGATGGCCAAAAAGGATCCAAACTGGAATTTAGGTTCTTCCCGGTCTGGGGTAGTCGTGACAGCCGTGTTCCCACCGTCCGCTTGAACACTAGGCTTCCTTGAAGGCGGAAGACAGAACAAACGAAAGACAAAGTTGGTAAAGCAGAGGTTACAAGGTTAACTGTGTCTTTTCTTACTCTTCAGCCAGTTTCACTCTAGGCCTCCCTGTGCTTCTTCATCTCGTCCTGGGGTTGTCTGCACCCAGGGCCATCTTCTTTTTGAGTGAAGCACAGATCCCAGATTTACAGTGACCTCCATTGGGCCATTATTGGCTACAGCTGTGAGTGGTTCCATGTTTGAAGGGTGAACAGGTGGAAGTACTCGTAATTGATGATTTTTCCCAGCTGGAAAAATCTTCTTTGCTTCTGGGCTCCTTTCTCCAACATTTATATTGTTATTATTTAAATTATATGATTACTTATGCATTATGGTAGTATTTGTCTTTTTAATGATCAAAAAACAATATACAATAATTATTTTACTCATATACAATATAATACATTATGGTAGTGAGAATTTGACAATTAAGAATATTCAAATGTGCTTAATTGTCTTGAAAATAATTTCACTATGTAATGGTCTGAAAAATAGACTTTATTTTATTCATGTAAAAATGTATTTAATAATTTTTTGTTCTTCTGATGTTGGGGCGAAATGTGACCTGGGCATGATTTCATTATGAGATTTACCACTTTCACCTGTTTTACGTGGAGATTTATGGAGAACAGAATCGGGTTGATTTCTCTGATATCCACTGATGAATGACTCTTGCTCAACTCTCTCGATGGACTTTCTTATGTCATGTAGATTCAGAACATCTCTGCTATGCTTTAAATCTGTTCTTGAGATGTCCTGATAATTGCTTGTATATAGGTGGGTTGACCTGACATAATATGATCTGACCTGAGTTATGGTACATTTGTCCTTTACCTTCAAATCGTTTTTCCCATTTATATATGGTTACGTGAGAGAAAAGGCAGTTTTGTGTCATCTGTGAAACAATTGATGTTTATATTAACTTCCTTTTATAGACACATAAATGTTGCCACGGGAACCATCCTTCAGCATGATGTGTATGTTACCTCACTATAGTGCAAGTGTCATATATCATGGGACATTAGCTACTTTGATAAGGTCATCATGTCAGAAAGTGTGTACTGTACAATAATGCAATGCTGTTTGAGGTGCTTAAAAGCGTTCAGTGTCTAGATTCAGATGGCAGTAGTGATGTATGTGGGCAGGAGATATTTTACTCCTAATTGCAAACCATCAGCTAATTGGGTCAAAGGGTCATGCTGTACTTTAGCTCTTCACTTGAGATACCATTACAGGTATCATTACACATATTACACATATGCACGTGACAGACAAGCCGTAGCTCTAGGATTTTTCCTCAGATGTTCAGATAATCGATAGTCAATCGTCAGTGAAGATGAGTATACTTAATATCTTGGGTAGTTTCACGTTTACTCAGCCAATGTGGAGCACTTTTACAAAATCAAAGATAATATGAATGTTTTTATATCAGGTTAATATGCAGAATGTATATGTAAGGGATAATACCCGGCTAGCTGTGCATTAAACTATTTTAATGCACGACGTGGAGGCAAGTAATGCAGCGATTCAGTAGCAGCAAAGTTAATTTATTAATAAAAGTCATGGGGCAGCGTTGACAAGAAGTTTCTGTGCTCCTGAATATTTCTGTGTGTGTGTAGCGCATTCTCTGATCTCTAAGTGCAAGTCAGTGACGTACATGTGTGTGTGCGCTTCACTGAAAGCAGCGCATTAATATAGAAGGTGATTAAACTGACTTGGAACAACCTGTGCATTAAACGGATTTATTGCACACCTTCCAGCCAATCAGAATCAAGTATTCAGACAGACCATGGTATAAATGTGTTTGAAAAATAACAAATTTAGTAATTTTATTAGTAATTCTGATTATTTCTTCACAAGACTTTTGAAAATTGTATCACGTAGCCTAGAATATTTGCTTCAAAACTGTGAAAATCATCCTGTGTACTCATTCAGCTAAAACAATATATTGATTTAAAATTTGTAAGACATGTTTTGTGTAAGAAAGCGTTATGTGAGGAGGCGTCATGAATATCATGAATATTGATGTTTCACACCTGAGAAAGACAAAGACCCTCCCATAATGGCCCTATCAGGTGCTATCAGGCCCTATCATTATGAGGAACCTTGCACAAAGAATGAGGAGAGATTTAAAAAAGAATGGCTTTTTGATTTTTTGGATTTATTTACAACACAACATAATCCAAAGGTACACAACAAAGGACAAAAAAGCACATTTTTGAACACACTGATCTAAAGACAGAGACTTGAACAGTCACACATCTTTGTGCCATTCCTGAAACAAAGTACGTACCTGTCATTTCCAAGGTGTTTGATTTTTCATTTTACCATGTTCATGTACAGAGACTCATGTGAATGTTTAAGTCAACAGGACTCATCAGTGGCATCTGGTCCCTGAAAAAAAAAAAAAAAATGATACAACTGTGACCATTCTGATATCAAGAGAAACTATAGGGCTGCACAATTTTGGGAATACATTTGTGCTTTTTCTGGTTAAAATTGCGATTTAAAAATTACAAAATACATATATATATATATGAACACCAGGTTTGTTGTGCCTTGTAGGCATATACGTGTAGGGCTGCAAAAAATAATAATAACTAGCCTATAGCAGGCGGCCTATAAATCGTTAAAAAGGAACACTTCGACATAGAGAAAAATATATGGATTATCATATGTTACTTCAAATGTTTCCATTCGTTATGACATTATGAAATGAGATTGGAGTAAAAACATGAAGCCTAATGTTTGGAGCGTTTTGCTTTTTTGCTCACAGCGCGTGCAGAGACCATTTACTGAAGTGATCGAGCCGCTCCAAACTATGAAACATTATTGTTACCACATTATACATATCTACGTTTGAGCAGAGACAGTAAACACGAGTCTAAACATTATAATATTCACCATATTAAAGTAAACACTCTACCAGCCTACTTTTATATCATGCTGTGTTTTATTATCAAACAAAAAAACATCCTTGTGTCATACATGTATATACATTTAGCATTGAAAGGTTGCCTACCTGTCTACAGTTCACATTTCAACATGTTTCTACTGTATATGTTGCTATATAGACAGAAACATGTTGAAATGTGAACTATAGACAGGTAGGCAACCTTTCAATGCTAAATTTATATACATGTACGACATTAGGCTTCATGTTTTTACTCCAATCTCATTTCATAACGTACATTTTAGTCTGGCACCAGTTTGACTAGTTGCTACAATGTACAGTTTATACAACAATAACATGCTTACTATCATGAGTGGAAATGTCTTACCTTAAAAAATCTTTCTCATCTTCAAATTGCGTTCTTCTAATTCTTCTGAGGTAAATCCAAGGTAAACAGCACAGCACAGCACAGCACAAACACAACATGTCTTCCAAACTCGATGAAACGCAGAGGAGTACTGAAGTCTCTGATTTTTTTGTTTTTGAGGTAATGAGGGCGTTTACAGGTTTGCGTTCCTTAACGTGGACAATTTGCATTTCAATTGCTCTTGCACGCATGGGTGTGGTCACATTAGAGCTAATGAGGTTAAGCTTTGTAAAGACATGTCTCGTTTCAGAATGAACTTCACATTGAGAGAGACATTGCGCAGAACGCGCATCATGTTTATTTTCTTTATTTTACGAAAAACACAACATTTTGTTTTTATTATGAGTGTACACAAATAAAATAAGTAATTTAACAGTTTTGAATGATGTATAACACTCATATCAAAATCAACAGAGTATTTTGAGTATCTTTTGCACTGATAAGAAAAAAAGCGAGCTGGTCACGCTGGCGCGACCGCCGACCCCAGAGGGTTAAAGGGATAGCTCACTCAAAACTTAAAATTATACCTGTCATTTTGTTATTCCAAAACCTTAAAGGATTCTTTCAGTCGAGAAAAAAAAAAATGAAATAACCGGTTAAGCATGAAAGTATTATGTAAACATTTAAGACATTTCTCCTCATATATTACCTTTTTGGGTTTCTTTAAAATTGAGTCAAGGACCCTAGGGTTCTATAGAACCCCATGGATTTATTTTTATCTTTATTGTGTATGTGCTTTTCAAAATAACATGGACCCCACTGACTTTTATTTTATGGACAAAAAACACTGAAATTTTTTAAATAGATTCTTGTGTTCCACAGAAGAAAGAGTGTCATAGATGTTTGGAATGACAAAAATCACACAGTTTTTTATTTTGTAATTTTTTTTATTTATTTTTTATCATTCTCAAATGTAAATAATGCAAAACCCATAACTAGTACTGTTAGTTTGTTGTCTTTGCATCCTTTTGTATTCCTTTAATCAGTTTCCCTATCTTCCTCTTTTCCTGTCCTGTGTATGAACAATGACTTGATTAGACACTGGGGAGACTGGCTTCACTGTGTGATGGAGAGGCCCTATGATCCTATTTGTTTTATTCGTTCATAAACACCTCTTTCAGTCTACCCAGGCTGAAATATTCAATCTGTTAGTGTAATGAGGTCTCGCGCACCAGAAGAGGTTGAAATATCTTCCTTGTTGCTGCATAACACCTGGCTGAAAACTGCACCATTCAGCTCAACTGCAGGGAAAGCAATTGGGAAAATCAGGTTTAGTGGCAAAATTTACAGACTTTCAGCTGTTTGCAATGAACAGATGAAACAAAAGTAATTTAAATTGCTCAACACAACAAATGTTTCAAGTGGTTCCCCAAATTCAACTAAACATGCAACTTTTAATGACTTCTGCAGTCTCAAAATGATTCAACCCCTTCATGGCAAACATCTTTAGTACTTAGTAGAAAACCCTGCTGCATGCTAGATATAACCAGACACCAGCTTCTGGCAGTGTTTCTGAGGAATCTTAGCTCATTCCTCATGACCAATGGCCTCCAGTTATAACTTGGTTATAGTGTACCAAATGAGTTCCCTGTATAGTTTGCAGCATTACTAGAGAGATATTATTCCTTAAAGGAACACTCCGACTTTTTGGGATTTTAGCTTATTCACAGTATCCCCCAGAGTTAGATAAGTCCATACATACCTTTTTCATTTCTGTGCGTTCTGTAAGTGTTATTTGACGCACCCACCGCTAGCCTAGCTTAGCACAAAGACTGGATGTAAATGGATAATGGTAGCATACTAATCCCAATAAGTGACAAAATAATGCAAACATTTTCCTATTTACATGTTGTGATCTGTATAGTCACAGCGTGTACAAATAACAAGGCTATATGAGACAGAGACCATTTTTAATCGTATTTATACTGGGAACTATATTCTCACTAGGCGTAGGAGCAAAGCTAACGTTACTTAGGCGGAGTGATTAGCGCAGCACACGAGACGCCCTGTGGTGAGGAGCAGAGAGTTCGCTCAGAGTTGGAGTAATAGAGTCAGCAATTACTAGATAGTAAATTTATAGTTTACAATCATGGGTGTTCGCTGTATTGTAAAGAGCTGTGACAATAAACAGGGGAGACCAGGTAATACTATGATGTTTCATAGAATTCCTACCAAAAACGCTGACCTGATGAATCGATGGCTACTAAACACCTGTAAACAGCATCACAAAGTATTTCGTTTGCTCTGAACATTTTACTATATACGACTATTTTGTAAAAATTCAAGTTGCCACACGGACCATGAAACGTGTGCTGAAGGATACAGCCATCCCATTGATAATAAAGACAGGACAAATTGGATCACCTGTTGCTGCGGTAAGTGTTCCGTTATGTTTTGAGATGACTAACATTAGCCATACTGTAACAGTGCCATGCTAATGTAATGTAACCTTAGTAGTGACACTATTACGTGAATAGGGGCTCCGTGTATCCCCTTTATTGTTATTATTGTGTTGTCATGACCACACTATATGCAATGGCTATACTACAATTTCATTGAACTATGAATGATCATTATAACAAAATCACTTACTTGGTGGACAGCTGACCATTAGGTTCACTCGGCATGGGGCGTTTCTTCCAGTTGATCTTGTCACAATGGGGAAAAAAAACTACAACTGCCGGGTGTATTAGGGCAGAGAAATCTTCCGTGGTAGTGACGCAAATATTTTGATTGTCATCAAGCCTTGACATTGATGGCAATACCCGGTCCCATTCATTACAACAAAGGCACTCGGTTTCTGTCTGCATAGGTTGGCATGTTCCACATTTACACCACCAGTCCGTGTTCGTTCTGATTCTCCCTTCGACATCAATCTGTTCGGCATCTTGTCTTACAGCTTCCAAAGTTTGTAACTCCTCGTCTGTGTATTCTGGCTCAAAACTATATGGTTCTGGATCTTGGTTTGATACACAGTAAAATTCCTCTGACAATTCCTCAAAGTCAGCCATGATCACGAGTCACGTCTAGCTAGTTAGTCACGTTTGTTTTGTTTACGGAACCATCAACAGGGCGTCTCGTGTGCTGCGCTAATCACTCCGCCCAAGTAACGTTAGCTGTGCTCCTACGCCTAGTGAGAATATAGTTCCCAGTATTTATACGATTAAAAATGGTCTCTGTCTCATACCTTGTTATTTGTACACGCTGTGACTATACAGATCACAACATGTAAATAGGAAAATGTTTGCATTATTTTGTCACTTATTGGGATTAGTATGCTACCATTATCCATTTACATCCAGTCTTTGTGCTAAGCTAGGCTAGCGGTGGGTGCGTCAAATAACACTTACAGAACGCACAGAAATGAAAAAGGTATGTATGGACTTATCTAACTCTGGGGGATACTGTGAATAAGCTAAAGTCCCAAAAAGTCGGAGTGTTCCTTTAAGAAAAATCAAAATATCGACATCGGCGATATCATTATGAAAAATCAGCTATCGGTGGAGAATTTTAGTATCGGTGCATCTCTAGTAATTATACATTTGTTACAGTGTATTAAGTGTAATTATATGTTTGTTACAGTGTACACATTTGTTACTACAATGCAATTATACCCCTGTTACAGTGTAAATATATGTTTGTTACAGTGTATTATACATTTGTTTTAGTGTAATAATATATTTGTTACAGTGTAATAATATATTGGTTACAGTGAAATTATAAGTTTGTTACAGTGTAATAATACATTTGACACATTATAATCGGTAACACTTTACTTGAAGGGGTGTGCATAAGACTGACATGACACTGTCATAATCATGACATGACATGTCATGAATATGAAGGAGGTTTTATGCATGTTTATGACAACTGTCATTAAGTGTCATTCGCTCAATTATGACATTTTTAATGCAAATATGACATTGTGTGAGATCTCTTTGTTATGGCAACTTGACTTTACTAAGACAACACAACCTGTCATAAATATGTCATAAACATGACACAGCAGATTAATTATCAAACTTAAGAAACCACTTAGCTTTATGGGTTAACATTTCATTAAACTGTCATGTGGTTGGTTTTGACATTGGCTGCCATGAAGCCATTATAACATTTTAATGACAAATTAAATTTGTACCACTGTAGTTGAGGTCAAGAAAAACATTCATGACACAGTTATAATGGCCTCATGACAGCCAATGTCAAAACCAACCACCTGACAGTTTAATGTAATGTTAACCCATAAAGCTAAGTGGTTTCTTAAGTTTGATAGTTAATCTGCTATGTCATTGTTTATGACAATTTATGTTGTCTTGGTAATGTCAAGTTGTCATGACAAAGACACTGACAGGTTATGATGTATTGGTTTATGTCAAGTTGTCATAACAAAGACATCTCAAACAATGTCATATTTGCATTAAAAATGTCATATTGAGCGAATGACACTTAATGACAGTTGTCATAAACATGCATAAAACCTCCTTCATATTTATGACATCTGCCATGTCATGATTATGAAGGTGTCATGTCAGTCTTATGCACACCCCTTCAAGTAAAGTGTTACCTTATAATCATACGTTTATTACAGTGTAATTAACATTTGTTACAGTGCATTAATACATTTGTTTGTTGCAGTGTAATTATAAATTTGTTACAGTGTAATAATACATTTGTTACAGTGTCATTTTACATTTGTTACAGTGTATTTATGTTTGTTACAGTGTAATTATATTTTTTATACTGTAATACGTTCGTTACAGTGAAATTAAGTGTAATTATACGTTCGTTACAGTGTAATTAAGTGTAATTATATGGCTCGATGGTGTTTTAAGCCCCCAATGGCTCCTTAGAGGCAACTAACCCTACCCTCAACCTTAAACCTACCCATCCCCTCGCTGCCTGGAAGGCGCCGTTGGGGGCTTAAAACACCAAACACCAATTATATGTTTGTTAGTGTAATAATACATTTGTTGCAGTGTAGTTGTATATTTGTTACAGTGTAATTTTTTTTTATACTGTAATTGTTAGAGATGCACCGATGTATCGGCCAATAATCAGTATCGGCCGATTAAAGCTATTATTTTCACTATAGGCCAATGTGTTAGTTGCCGTGTTTCAACGCGATGAAACACGGCAACTAAACCCAAATAATTCACAATGTTTTATTACAATATTGTTCTCTTTATAATATGTTCTCTTTATGTAATATGACAGTCCCAATCATAGTCATTATTAGTCGTGCATTGCTGTTTAAGCTGCATGCGCTGAAGCTGAAGAAGATAACCGGCACGCTTTACTACGGTGTTAATTTTAGTGTTCAGTTTGCTAAAACCAAATGCATCCTATGAGATAAATCAGATATAGATAGGCCTACACAAAATAAACACAATATTACAACTTACATGTCATTTTACTTTTGCTTCCCTTGCATTTTTCTGTGTAAAGTCAGACTTTCAGCACACACAGACTTGCAGACAAACTGCAGCACCAACAGAAGTCATCAGAATGACTCACTCACTGCCATCCATACTGTGCACTGCTACTGCGGTTCCAAATGATTATCAGAGTGGCTGCACTCGTGGACTTCCCTGAATGACTTCCTCTAAATGCCCCGGGGTTCCTTTACCAGAGCAATTAGCCCTCAATCTAATTGAGGGCAGTCTCCATCTCCATCTCCAACCTGAATCACTGTGCTACACCATATCTAAATCAATATTAGTTTCTCTCCTACGATTACAACTTTTTCTCATTACTGGCGATTCAAATGAAACAATCACTAATCGGGCCGTTTGGCAGTGGAGCTATTTTCTGCTCACAGGTAATTATGAATCATTTTAAATTACCACTGTAAGTTTACGATGAGCACGGACCTTTCCCTTACATTCATCCATTTAATAATGGGGAAATATCGATATAGGATTTAGCATAATGATGAGGCATAGCTATATTACTATGACTGATACAGATCATAACTGTCATTGTCTTCTCATCCATGTTATAGGCAGACCAGGTAAAATATCCAACTGGGGAATTGCAAAAAGTCCTGGGAAAGCTTTGGAAATGGAGCTTAACTATGGTCCGATGGCATCTGTGTGATTAAAACAGAGGAAAATCACTTTTTTATGGTCGAATCCTTATACCCTTAAGGGACAGTTCACCCAAAATGTAATGTTCTATCAATATTTACTCACCCTCACGTTGTTCTATAACCAAGATATTTGGCAGATTTTCTGCACTGCTCTTTTCCATACAATGAAAACTAATTGGGACAGGGGCTGTCAAGCAGTATAAATGACAAAAAAGGACCTTAGTGTGCTATAATCTATATTAAAGAATAGACCATTTATTTATTTGATTTTTTTTTTAAACTACATATATTTTTATCTATCTGTCTGTACTATATCTGTCTTGCTATTCTAGCTAGCTACAGTATTATTCTCTCTAGCTATCATTCTATTAACTTTGCTTACTTTAGTTAAAATTAGAATGTGCATTTCAGTTTCAGTTCATTTTAGTTGAACTACTTTCTTCCATTTAATTTCGAAATTCTGTTTTACCTAATGAACGTTTATGAGCAGCTGTGTGTTTATTGTTCTGACATTGTGTGTATCGTCTCCATGAATGGAAAGATTAATCCAATGTCCTTGAAAACCCTTGCATTTGCCTGCATTGAAGGCATGCTCATGCTATGGCCAAAGCCTGTATGTAGCTCTAAGGCTAATAATTATTTACATCCACACTTGCTGAGCTCTATCTCCTTCTATTAATCACCGCTTCCATCTCTGTCACCTCAACCATGCTTGTTCCTTATGCCCCCTCATTTCAAATCCATTTTTTGGTGACTGGCTGCATGTGTCCTTGCTATAATGCTATACATGGTCTCCCCCAGGGTATAGGCCCCCTTTGTTAGGCATGTCTCTCATTCCATGGCAAGGGCATCCTGGCCTATCTCATGGCCTGCTCCAACCACCTCCCCCCTGGTGATTATTATTGCCCATCCCCTGGGCTGTAATCCCACACAGACTTATTTAACAGGGTCAAAACCATTACAGTGCACGTATGGGACCCTCCTTGTCAACGCTGAAGGTGACTGAGCAGCTCGTGATGGTAGCTTCTTTTAGTTGGTAGTTTAGGATGAAGATATAAAGTTACCAAATGTATAATTTTCATATGGCTCTGCTTGTTCATATATATTTAGTTATTTATTTGTATCTTGTGAGGTGCTTTATCTTTCATTCTCAGTCTCCATAGCATTGATATTTACTGCTTCTCATGTTGCCATCTCAAATAGAAATGGATTCACATTACATGGTATAGAATTCACCACTTAAGTTTCAACAGGGCTCTTGTATGATTTGTATCTCTGACTTAAGGCAAGATTTTGTTGT
This sequence comes from Abramis brama, assembly GCF_963993115.1. Taxonomy (NCBI): domain Eukaryota; kingdom Metazoa; phylum Chordata; class Actinopteri; order Cypriniformes; family Leuciscidae; genus Abramis; species Abramis brama. Next base: position 31,705,854 of record NC_139971.1, read on the forward strand.
CTCCAAAACAAAATATGCAAGCAGAAACTGATTTAAAGAAGCATGTAAAAAAGCTCAGTATAGTCAGAACCTCTAAACTGGCCATCAGTCAAAGCCCTTTACTCATTAAGAACAAGTTCGTTCAATATAGTAATGAGAGGAAATGCAATCATGAGAAACCAAGACCGTTTCTGCAAAGTTAGTTTTCAATTAATTCCAACAAATCCAACTCTGGCAGGCATAGCAGAATCACTAGCTGCAAATATGCATTTGGGGATATGTCTGTTTCAAAACACTGGATTGTGAAAGGGTCTTCACTCCGTTTTGATAGAAAAAGAAACCTATGAGCATCTGCTTCATTTGCATAATTTCTTCATTTGATATATATTCACCCTTCTTATACTCTTCTTGGCAGAAGGGCAAAACAACTTTTTTTCCTTTGACAGCCTGTGTATTCTGATTGGTGCTGATGGCAAACTGCCATTGAGATTAATGGGAATGCTACTAACTGATAGCTTTTAACAGGTATTGTAGACATCCTTTGGGTTAGACAGGTGGGGAGAGTTCTTCAGAGAAGGTGAAAATCTTGCCAAAATTAAACGAAAATTCAGAGGATTTCAGAGGACTTACATTTTTTGCAGCCCATACAGGACACCTCATGTGTCAAAAGATGAAGATGAGGATGAAGACGAAGGATCCAATACGAAGTGTCCATGGTTACTGATGAGTGGTGGGGAAATGAACCAAAGGAACACATGTGATGAATGAAAACTAACTGAAAGTCCATGAAAGTGAAACTAAAGATGAATGAATGATAACTGTGACATCATGAAACATTTACCGGGTGGTTGATGCTATTTTGTTTACTCAGTGGGCCTGACTCACTTTGCAGATTGTTCTTTAGGTCCAGTCCTCTGCTGATGGTGACTTTGAATGGATGAAATGTTTAGTGGTTTGTTCCTTCTTCCTTCTGTCTTTGTCCCTCCCCCTTTTTATTTTAAATAATGAATGTCCTGTGTAAGAGAATCTGAGCTTGGGAAAGACTGAGATCATTGAAAGGGATCCTGAGCACTGTGGGTTAAGTTTCAGTGCAGTTTTAAACACTGGTCAACAGAAAAGTAACAACTGCTGAGTTCACACTGAACTATTTTAAGCCAGATTTTCGCCCAACAGGTTTTGGGAGATCGCCGACAAATGCCTGAAATCATAGGCAAATCGGTGCTCGTTCACGTGAGTGACAATCACGGAGAATGAATTATCAAAGACGCGATCTGAGAGAATCGCCCGACAAGTCGCAGGCGCCCGTGAGATATTTGGCATGCTAAATATCTGGACCTGTCGGCGATTCAAAATCCTGCTGTGTGAATGTGTTCTGACTGAAAACTACATTGGCGATGACCTACAGCCAATGAGAGAGCAAGATACAGGGCAGCGGAAGGAGTTATAGGCTAGACCAGAATATCAGTATTTTAATAGATATATTTACAATTATATAAAACAGAAACAAAGCACAAACATTTGCTTGAGCAGCAACAGCAGCACATTGCAAAATGATTTATTTTACCCCCAACTCTCTTTGCAGAACACACAGTCCTTGCTCCCCTCGTCTCCCCCCATTTCCTCCTGCATAATCTGTTGTTGTTTTTTTCTCTCCTATTCGCTGCAAATCAGCGCACAGGCAATTTGGACTGATGAATTATAGATGTGATGAATTACATCTATAATGAATTATATATTTAAGTGTGTACATATACTACTGTTCAAAAATATGTGGCCAGTAAGAGTTTTTTTAAAGTCTTGCTGCATATTATATGATCTGATTTTTTTTTAATACATTTTATAATTTTATTTATTTATTTTTTAGCTGAATTTTCAGCATCATTACTCCAGTCTTTGGCGTCACGTGATCCTTCAGAAATCATTCTAATACGCTGATTTTGTTCTCATGAAACATTTCTTATTATCAGAGTTGAAAAAGTTGTGCTGAATATTAAAAAAAAACAAATCAGGATTGTTTTTTGATTGATAGGTTTAAAAGAAAAGCATTTTTTTGAAAGAAAAATATTTTGTATCATAAACAGCCTCTTTTGATCAATTTAGTGCATCATTGCTTAATAAAAGTATACATTTCTTTTGAAAAAAATCTTACTGACCCCAAACTTTTGAACGGGAGTGTACAAGTATATTATATAGGCTACATAATATGCACCTACATCTATCTTTCATTTCTCGGTCTCCTTCCCTCACAGGCAGTGCAATGGCACCACAGTGGATTTCATTGCCTTGTTAAAAGTGTTTTGTCAGGAAGCTACAGAGTTATTTAGTACTTTGTAATGACAGACAGAGAAGTGAGACTTTAGCAATAGCAGACTTTTTTTATAAATGGGCAGAGATGATCATAAAAACCATGAGTACTTTCCTCGCTTCTTGAAATTGATCATGGGATGGGCGGCTTCTCTTTTTTCCACTTCCTCTCACCTGTCCATGACCCTCTTCACAGTGCAGCGTGAACACTGAAAACGCATTAAACAAACCCAGTGATTTATCACAGGCTGGCCTATGGTGACACTCAGGCTCTCCCGCAACTAAGGGGAGATTGATGGGACCACCAACATAAAGCCTTTGAAGTTGTGACCTTTCAGTGTCCTTTCTCTGATTTTCCCTCTTTCTTTAGTTTTTATTAGTAGTGGAATGTGAAAAAGCATTTGGATCCTCCACTTGAATAGTGCTGTGGCTGTTGTTGGTAACTCCTGTAAGATCCCAATTGTCCTTGCCTGTGAGTCCAACAGGTGGGCACTTATAACCAACCAAAGTAACAAGTAACTGTATATTCTAAATACTCCTAAGTATATTGTATTCCATTTTAAACATGTAGAATCCTAATGCGAGTTTATAAGTACAGTAGACAATGTATGTAGGTATAATGTTCAGTCAGACAGTCATTATCACTAATAAACTTGTATCTTGTATCATCCTGAAGGGGTTTATTTTGTGCAAATGACTGTCTGAGTGTACATTAAATGGACTGTTCCATTGCCATTTTTCAAATAATAAATAAATGCACATGAATTATTGATTTAAGCTGAAATTACACAATTTTTTGAGAAAAGAGGCTGTGGAGTAATTCAAAAGTCATGTATTCATGAGAGCTGTGTAATAATACATTTTTAAAAAGTTCTTGCTATTTATATTTAAGATTTTTTTGTCACGGAACAGAAGGTACAGGTACCACTTGCAGCAGGAAGTGAAGAGAAGTGGCTGGTGGGCTGAAGACTGGCAGAGGATGATACAGACGAGATGGGTCATGACAAGATGATACGAATCGAGACGAGACGAGACGAAGTTTTCAACAGGTGGGTAGTCCGGTACAGGTTCAGTGTAGAATGACGAGACCAAACCAAGATGAGTGTTTGGTACTGGCTTTTAGGAACTGATGAGGCTGATGGCAGACAGGTGTAGTGATTGTTGAGTGTGAACAGGTGGTAGCCAGAGAGGATGATGGGAAATGTAGTGTGTTGAGGTGACTGGTCTGGTAACTGAGGATTGTGACATTTTTAATGCATTGTTAACTAGCATAGCAAATATATATACAGTATAGTAAAACAAGTTTATTATTCAAAGTTTTTTATTCATTCAATAATAGAATAAAAGAATATAGAGTAGCCTATCTGTATAGAGCATCCAACTGTTTTCATAAACCTTGTTTCTTTATATTTGTTGGTTATGCTTTTTTGTTTTGAGAATACCAATGAGGGGATTAATTTGAGACCAGAAGGATAAAAAGAAGAAAATGAGCTTTTGAAAATGAGAGATCTCATTAAAAGCCCCCAGTGGTGGGCCATCAGGGCCAGCAAGGCCTTCAAACGTTCATTAGGCCTTCAATTTCCTTCTAAAATCTGTGTGAGATAACACAGATAACCTGTACAACAGAGTAATTTAAGTCTTTTTGAGGAAAGAAATTAGGATGGATTTTGTGTAAAAAAAAATAAAAAAAATCTGTAGTTTTGGTGAGTATAATGCTTTTTTTGCCCCTGTTTTTCCCATGGTGAATATGATTTTCTTCTTAATTTTTCTTGGAAATTTATGATCCCCAAACATTCATGCTATTGTAACGTCTGACAATTAAGGGACTATTGCAACCCTTGAAGGACAAGACAAGGGAGGCTCCGTTTCTGAACTTATAATCGGAATGCAAGAACCACTTTACACTAACGCACAAGCCAAACTCACTCACTCGTTTTTCTCTACCCCGCCTTTTCCGAACTCACCGCATTAGGCCTAACCCGGCTATAGCTATAACAGCCGGTGCAAAATAAAAACAGCAATTTCACAACAATTATAGAGAGTATGTGCGCTGCTACACTATTAAAAGTTATTAATTCAGGTAGAACACCACTGAAGGCCTAGGTGTGAAAATGCATGGCACGGCACTGAAAGCCCCCATCTCTCTCTCTCTCTCTCTCTCTCTCTCTCTCTCTCTCTCTCTCTCTCTCTCTCTCTGTTTCTTATTTTCTCTCACAACACCAATATTTTCCTTTTTGGGTCCCATCATGACAACAGCTGGCTATTATGTGCTTTCTGACCAACCATATGTGTCTTTGTTTACACCCTTCAATATCTGTAGGCAAATGTTCACTTCACCATATGTGTTGCACTCAGTTCTGTCCACTATGCATTAGTCTTCCTGTCGTGATGTCAGAATGGGCCAGCTTTACATTTGATAGTGGTAATTGTGTTGAGAGTGGAGGCGAATGCACTTTAACCATATCAGCGATGGATTAGAAAAAGCTCTCCAGTTCTGCCCTTTGAGACTCAGAGCAGTGGATTTAAGTTATTTTCCATTTACAGAGTTTACTTCATGCTTCACTACCAGAACATTTTCAGCCATAGAAACACAAAGACTCCAGTAAAAGCAGATCACAACAAGAAAGACTCTGTCATAATCTTTGGTTGTGATGTCATCTTCTTCACCCTGTGCTTCTTCACCCTGTGCTGGGGTTGTCTGCACCCAGGACCATCTCTTTTTTACAGATCCCCAGATTTATAGTGACCTCCATGGGCCATTATTGGCTACAGCTGTGAGTGGTTCCATGTTTGAAGGGTGAACAGGTGGAAGTATTCATAATTGATCATTTTTCCCAGCTGAGACTAACTTCTTTGCTCCTGGGCTCCTTTCTCCAACCTTGGCGTACCACCCCCCTCCCCCTCCCCCTCCCCCTCCCCCCCACCCCCCCCTCCCTCCCTGCGGGACAAGGCGTCAACATTACCTTGGAGTTTCCCTTCTCGATACTCCACTCTGAAGCAGAAGTCCTGTAGATCCAGGAACCAACAGGTAATTTGGGCATTAGAGTCCTTAGCAGTAGTAGACATATATATATTGTGAAGCCTCAGAAACGAAAGACCGACACAATTTCCCTATGGCTGAGACCGATTTATTTATTTGTTTGTTTGTTTGTTTGTTTATTATTGGCTATGCATTTAAGTATACCCTGTGATTAATGGTAGCTGTAGACCATTCTTCACTTGGTCATTGTTAGATCTGATTTCAGAACAATACACTGTAGATTAGAATAAAAAATGACGGGTTTCATTGGACCATAATTTCAAAGCAAACCAGGGACCAGGGTGAGAACCACTGAAATAAAGTTTTGTCAAGTTCTGTGGATAAGAAATTTGGCTCTCAGTTTAACCGAAGACTTTAGTTACTTGAACGGTCAGTTACTCCCATATCATTCACCCTGAGCTGCAATTCCTTCATTTACTTTTGATATAAAGCTCTATCAATAGAGGTTCTTTCTGACCTCTATTATTTTTCAACCATTTATTTAGACCCACACTTTGATGTTGAATATTCAGTATTCAGCTTTCTATTTCCTATTTCACTCAGTAAGACACAAAATAATTAGTGTTTTCAGTTTGAGTGTGCGAATGAGACTGACAACTGTGTGCAGATGTGCATGTGTATCCGTCGAGTTTTAAAAGGATAGTCCACTCAAAAATATTTCTTTCACCACTAACTCACTGTCATGTGAGTCAAGCAATTAATTCAAAAGGTTTGACTCAAAAGAATGATTATAGTTCTCAAATTGTGAAGGCGAGAAGGAATGGAAGTTAAATTTAGCCTGTTTCTAACTCAAAGCTATTATTTGACTTCAGTATGACTTGAAGACTTGCAATATAGCACTAGCACACAAGTCTTATGAGTCACTTTTTATGGTGTTTATTTAGAGCTTGACAGCACATGTCCTCATCCACTTTCATTACTTCAAATGACCAGGATATTATTCAGAAAGTCTTGCTTCCACAGAGGAAAGAAAGATGTAAGGAATTTGGTTCAGCATGAGTAAATAATGACAGAATTTTCTTGTTTGGATGAACTACACCTTTACTGTGTGTGTGTGTGTGTGTGTGTGTGTGTGTGTGTGTGTGTGTGTGTGTGTGTGTGTGTGTGTGTGTGTGTGTGTGTGTGTGTGTGTGTGTGTGTGTAAAGAGAGATTAAAAGCAAAGGAAGCATGAACAACCCATGATGAAAGGTAACAACAGTGACGCTGGCCAATTCTGACCTGTATTTGATTAAGATGGTGTGGTGTGGTGTGGTGTGTTTTTGTGTGCCTGCATTTAATCTGGCTGCTACACTCCAAATGTAGCTCAAATACAAGGCATTATCATTTATTGTAATCCTAACCACGTTTCACAATACAGCTATGAGCTATTTATACAGCTAATTATAGCTTAGGTGCTTTGAAATGTTTACCAAAGATACCTTTACGCTCACAATATTTAGAGACTTTCATTAATTCGGCACTTGTGTAGAAGAATTTAATCAGAAAATGGTCAACATTCATTTGCCATTGAAACAATATCATGGTTATACAGTATGCTGAATGAGAGAATCACGAAATTAGCAATTTTGGAATTAGTACCAATCACTGAATCTTCTGTAATGAGGACAGACATGGAGGATGATGGCTACATTTCATTCCATCCTGATAACCTTCATGTTCTGCTTGGTATTTGTGATTATTATATGTACAGTGTATGTATTAATATTATATGTGCTTAACATTGAAACGTTAGGTTAATACTTGCAGTTTTTCTGAAATTGCAAAAACACATTTCTTGAAACCATCACTCACTTTCTCAAAACCTTAAACACAAAACCCAATTTTCAAACCGCATTCAGAGAACCTCTGACTCTTCTGGCAAAATCAAACAATTGCCTCAAAACCATTTTATCTGTGCTCAAAATCAAACAATTTCAGATCATACACACACTGAGCCAAAATTATAAACACTACAGATCATTCGTTAGACACTACAGAAAAAAGTATATTGTAACAAAGTAAACTAATTTTCCAGTTACGTAGAAAAGTATAGTAATGACAAGGTACAGTAGTAAGGTGAATAAATGGTATGCACTGCAAGTGTAGTACTGTAATGGATATTGTATAGTAGGCCCCTCGAATGTCTGTATATTCAGCACTTGCATACTGTTAAAATACAGTGACCCAACTGCAAAAGCCAAAAAGGTTACAGCAAAAAACTCTAAATGAAAAGCATGTTATAGTCACTCAGAAGATTTGTGCAGCTGCAGAATCAAGGTCAGTGAGAGAGATTTTATTCCGCTTCAGCATCATGTCTTCATGTTGGTCCAGCCGGAGGAGTTTCTCCACATCTCAGACAATGTCATCTCTGCAGGCAAAGGGAAAAACCCTAAAGCAGATCCAGCCTTGACAACATTCTCCACACCTGCTCTTCCTCGTCCTCATCCTCTTACTCCTTGTTCACCACCTCTTACACACATACTCTTCCTTCTCTCCCTCTTATATTGTTTGCATCCATTATTGGTATCAACATTCAGTGCAACATTTTGAGTCAATTTTGGGACTCTGAACTGACTTGTATTATGTACAGTTGGTTTGATCATCAATAAGTGTGAACAATTTTGAATTTTTGCATGAGATTTGCAAACAGTGGTTTAAACACCTGAACTTGTTTAATGTTTTACAGAAAGAGTGATTTATTCGACAGATTGGTTTAGGCTATTGAGAAATAGTTCAGAGAATGGGGTTTAGTGTTTTAGCAATTCAGAAAAACTGAAATACTAGATTTTCTACATTTTTAATGCATTTTTCCATGTTTTTTCTGTGGTCAAATTAAAACAGAACAATGTAACTAGAATAGATACCTGCCACATTTGTGAAAAATGATTGCCTTCTTTGTGGTAAAACATGGATAAACATGGTCTACTTGGTTTAGATTTGGTTTCTGTGACCTCAAAGTGCTTGGATTATGTTCATACAGTATTTGTTGTCATAGATGTATTTTGGAGTATGTATGGCAGGATTCATTACATTTCAAGCATGAGGCAGCTGCTCCATATTCAACAAGCAGGGCTGAGTGCACTGATCCTTTCCCTCCATATTATTAGACCGGCCATTCCTGTTCCCTCCTGTTTGATCACTGAGGGCTGCACTGTACACGGCTGTCACAAGAGAACATGACTCAGCCAATGGCACATGTTTTTTAAATGAGGTCTGAAGCTTTGTCATGTACTTTAGAGGTCATTCATTAGCCTTGTTCTGTTTGTCTTGAACTTTTCTCCGTATAGGCTATGGCAGTTCTATAGCATTCAACATGGACTGTGTACTGATGACAAAGGAATAAAAAGGCTATCATTTTGTGGGATTGTAGTATATATGTGGTGTTCACACATATATATGTGGTGTATGTGTGTGATCACAATTTACAACCACCATCATGGTGTTCCTTTAAAACAAAGATATTTCACAAAAGGTCCAGAGCATTATTTTTTCATAATAGGGTCTGAGGCAGTTGAGCTCCAAAAAGTGTTCTGAAACTTTAATTTTTTGTGAGAAACGGACATTTCAGCAGTATTATTATAGTATTATTTATAAACTATTATAGAATGTATTGAATTATTATATTCAGTTTTCATTTGAATTTTTGTTATAATCTTGGTATGTGCATTTGTCATTTTAATAGCTTTTTTTATTTAGCTTAATTGATTTTTGTTTTAGTTTCAGTAATTTTAGTATTTTGAACTCATGTATTTTAGTTAGATGCCTGTTATGGGTATTCTGGGTGTAATGTCTGTTTTGGGTGGGTTTTGCACTTTTTTTTAGTTCAATTTCCTGCTTTTGAATTTGGTTTCCTTGTTCTTTCATTGATTGATTATGATCTGCACCTGTTCTCCATTTCGTTGAATAGTTTAACTTGTTATTTTATACCTTATTCATTCCGTTCAGTGTCCGTTCTCATCAATATTATGTTGGTTGTTCTGTTCTACGTGTTTTTGTATCCAGTATTCTGAGAAGTGTTATTTTGTTTTCATTAAAAATTCACTGCTTGCGATTAAATCCAGCCTTTTATTTCAATGTGTTTGCAACCAGCTCCGACAGAAGAACGGACCAGCAAAATAGATTCAGCAACAGTGAAAATACAGTCCCTCTCGAGAGAGAGACACACACACAGGCCTTCCTGGATTTGTACCATCTCGTCCACCATGACAACAACGGCCTGGGTGTGTTTTTCTGGGCAGGTCTCAACGCGGAGACATAAGCGCGCCTGCCCGTAGACGGACCTTGAGGGACATTTAAAGAGTATGTAGACTGGGTTTACCATCTGCAAGAGAGAGGATGAATTCAGCACACCATCCACATCCATCATTCCAACAAAAGCTAAGCCAGAGCCTGCCGCGACAGTCTTTAGGAGTATAGGAGTTTGATAGTTTTAGGTCATTGTATTTTTATATCAAACATTCTGCAAAAGTTTTCCTTTTTGTTCCATGTCAGAAAAAGTCAAACAATATTGAATGAGAGTGAATACATTTTATTTTCAGGTGAACCAACACTTTAAATATCATGTTTTTATTTATTATGATCATATAAAAGCAACTTCACGCTAAAACATAAATCTGACTTGGCAGAACTAAGCTTTGCTCCCCGTGTTTGATGCTGTGGTGTGCTAACATACTATCAATATTCCCGCTGTAAGCAGTGTATTGGCAGAGGAGTGAGAAAGAGTTCTATTAACTCTGCTAGCTAGCAAATACTTCCTGACAAGAATATTGAATTCTGTTGCAGTGTAATGATTAATTGGACCAGGCAATGTAACAGCCCAGCACGTGTTTGCTTATCAGAGTTAGTTCTCCCTTAAAATTAAAATATATCATTCCTGGCGGGTTTTAATTATTGAAAACGTATTCCCCCTCCCCTCCCCCCATTTTTCTCTTGCCCCTGAGCATGAAAAGGTATGGAGGAGAGAGGCTGACTGATTCACTCTATTGGTTTCGTTATGATGCATGTCAATGGCTGCTTGGTGTGTAGAAGCAACTTCATTTGAAAGTTGGAATTCATTTTAATGAGTTAATGATTATTTGCACTGTTTGCAGGAATGGCGATTCAATTTGGATGACTGTCTGTGGGGATGCCAGATATAGCTGACTTATCTGTCCCAGGATTGCGTGGTCCTTCAGTCCGCAGGCACCCATATAGCCTCTGGGTGAGTGAGTTGCAACAGAAAAATATTAGGCTTCATGTTCTGTGTATTTTGCTGGAAGCTGTTATCTCCATGACTGCGCTCGTGTCCTGTCTTTGTCTATTCTTTATTCTGAATAGCATGTTGACAGGTCAGGGTATTTGGGAATTGTTGAGAGGCTCTGATTGGTCTCCTCTTGTCTTCAAAATCAACATGAACTCAGAATGTACACTATCTGTACACATTTTCCTAGTCTTATGTACAATTCATCAGTGCACATTATTCCAAATTTTGGTATTCATCATTTTTTATCAAAATAATTTTTTATCAAAGTAATAATTTTGTCTGCCTCTGAAACATTATTTTTCATCTGACACAACCAAGGTCTTACGCAAACCCAGGCTCACTGAAAAACTTTTCTGTGGCGAGTCTGGCGACATTACTGCATATGTATTTGCTCTGTGCTGTAGTGCAATTATTTTCCATTTGCTTTTCTGTTTTATCTCGGGATGCCCATCCCAAGATAATTAGAGAGTACGTCAGCTACAGTTTGGATCCAGCCTCATATAAAGACTTCAGATGCCTCAACACCTGCAAGGACTTCAGATGAAGCAAACTCTGAATCAACAAGCACCAATGGTAAATTTACTATACATCCTAATCATTTGTTAACAACATGTATTCATGACTTCAGTGAGCTCACTGTTTCTGCCTTAAATGAATACATTGTTAAATTTTGTTAGCTAACTGCATGATTTCTGTACGTTAATGCTCTATCGCATTTGAAAATAATGTACCACATACAATAAACCCTACCATAAATCTAACCGATAGTGTAAAAGTGTAACTTCGAATGAGTTAAAGAAACCATGTTATTTTAGCTTGCTTCTGCAAGTCTTTTATCTCTTTTATCGTGACTCATGTTTCACGGGACTTGTACCCGAACACTTCACATTGTAAGTGGAATACTGTACCAGGTGAGCTACCAAGCAAATTTCGGTAGAGGCACATTTTTCCAACGAGTCTATGGCCATTGTTCAAAAATGAACCAATATCCAAATATTGTTGTTGTATTGCAGTAATTTCATGCAGTAATTTTATGTAATTAAGGTCACTGCTTATAGAAGATAATTAATTTGAAGAAAAAAAAAACTTGAGTAAAACCATCCTCAAAAGTGGTTTCTGGAGGTGTTTCAGTAAAGTAAAAACCCTCAGTGTCCGGTTTCTGATCATTAAATCAGTGATCACATTTTTTCCCTCATCCTGTTTTAAGTTTAATGGATTGGAAAAGCAGTTTTATGCGGACTTTAACAGGAAAGAATATGAGACATTGATAATCTTTCATTCAAAAAAAGAAAGTTTTCCCAGGGTTCTGATTTGATTCATGATGGGCTGGGAAATTGAGCCGCAGCGTCTGTAAACTGATCAGAGATCAGGGAAGTGAGATGATCAGGTTGAGCGCTCAAGTTCTTATCCAGGTAACCTGAGCAGCAGGGTAAGGGCTGCTGATGTAAATAGGCTCAATTAATGTGGAAATAAAACACTGCACGCACAGCAGAGACCACAGAAAGTCCCTCGGCGTGAGAAAGACGGTCCCTTTAGTTTCACTGCTGGCTGCAGTTATTGGCAATGCCATGTAAACTATATCATTTGATGTTGTTGACAGGAAGTGGACGCTTCTAGAGTTGCATGTTGAGTTAATTGATAGGCAGATGGATTCATTCTATAGAACATGAAGTTTTGCTTGAAATGCTGATGAGGTGCTTTTGGTACAGGAAAGGCTCAGATGTTCTTCACCCTGTGCAGATGATGAAGACCATTCTATTTTTGGCCGTCCTGTATGGGGATATCCGGTCTGCAGTTCACTCTCTCACAAGCACACACACATGCACACTAGACACACACGCGGAGAGGTGGTGTAACTGCAAAGGCGTTCTACGTTCCTGGCTGTTCTCAAATTCCAATTTAAGCTCAAAGGGAGGTTTGATGTCTGCATAAAGGGATAGGTCTATACATCCCATCCTCCAGCATTAATGTTTAATACAGAACACCATAGAAAGCTTCAGACTGCATATATTTCTCTTTAGAAATCTCTGATGCTACAACCAGCCCAAATTCCTTTTTACTGACATCTGCCATCCCCCAGGAGAAAACTCATTTAACCTGCTTCCCTTAGCTGCCTTCAGGATTTGATGTCAAATTTGAATGTTATGTAAATCGTCCTGGATTAGGATTGCCGTCCGATAGACAAAACAGCATGGTTATGCCGAACCAGCATTTCCTGCTCCATCTCACCTAGTCATGGTGCTTTAAGCACAACAGAAATCACATCTTTGATTATATTGATTCAATTGGCGGGGGGGGAATTCATCAAACACCTATATTATTGGGATTGAAAAAGTCTCACAGCTCTATAACTCATTCTCCTCCACTCTGGCAGACCACTGATTGGCAGTAATTCACACATCGGCTTGAGGAGCAATTATGTTGATCAAAATATACACTGGATCAAACTGATGTCAGTGGGACACACAACTGCCCATCAGATGCCAGAGCTAGTCCACGTCCCATCCCCCAGCCTGACACTCTCATCAGTTTAACCCCATCCCTTTGTCGCTGGGAATTACAGTTTAATCCTCCAACTGATTCCTTTACTTTTCCCACTCTGTCTCATTCTCAAACAGTCTCTTTCTCTGTTAAATGTTGTAGGGCCATCACTTTAACCACTGTACCCTAGATGAAGCCACCCTGTTTGTGTGTGTGTATAAATCACACAAGGGTGTCTTCTGGCAGACAACAAGGAACATTGTATTTTGACAAGGGGGTTCACAATGATATAACTTCAAATGCAGATTGCGTCACAGCGGAGAGACGAAGGCTATCCCAATTCAAGGGCTTCTTCAATTGCATTGAAATGCATCCTTCATTTCCCTGGCAATGAAGGATACAAAAGATGGATCCTTTACGTCCAAGCCAACCCCAGAATATATTGCACGCTGGTGACGATTACACTTTTAAATGTAAGTATTGGGTTTCAACTTACTCGAATATCTAACGATGCAAATGTAAAAATAAAAATAAAAACTTTAAAGCAGTTCAAATGTTGACATATCTTTCTAAGATGCGATTTCATATAGTTTATAATAATAGAAATAGCAGTAAGCAGTACTAATAGCAGTAAGAAAAAGGATATTTTTGAAGTTGTAAATCAAGAATAATTCAGTCTGTTTAAAAAAAAAATATATATATTTCAGTCTTTGTACGTGCCATATTTTCTTTGCAATTATTTCATTATTTACTAGAAATTTCAGAGTGAAAATTGTTTCAATTTTTAGCGCACAGATATAAGAAAATACACTGAACCTCAGAATGGCTTTTATTTTGTGGCAAATATACATAAATGTATGATTGAAGGGGTACAAAATATTAGACAGTCAGGAGGGGGTGGATATGCATATTAGCAGTGCATATCTGTGCAATCTTTCATGGGTTTTATGTGTGCTGCAGCAGACCCTTGGCATCCAATGATGGAGAGGCCAAGTGCACAATGCCAGCTGTCTCACTTTCCATTCATATGCCACCAGGACCTGTGCAAACTGCTTAGTTATTTTAGTAGGCTATTTCCCTAGGCATGCCCAACCTAATGAGTCCAGTATGCACACTTTGTATGCGTCTGTTTGTAAGCTCCATAATAGTGCTGCCAGGTGAACAGCATGTATGCAAATACTGAATCAAACTAATTAGGTTGTCCCGGGGTGTTTGCACTGCAATGCATAAATAGACATAGTAATTTCAGCAAACACAGATATGCACTTACCTGTAGATATAGGCTATGAACTTTAATGGAATATTGCTGTTGATGAAACAACCTCATGAGCCATGAAACTAATTTTCTATTAGGAAAGCAGACTATTTTGCCTTATGATCTTCATATACAGTTACCGGATTCAGAAATAGGTTGAAAACGCCATTGTCACCAGGGAAGAGGTTCAAGTGTCCATTGCGAGTGTAATAATTCATCATGTCTCAGTGGTGACGCTCAGTGACGTGCACATCTAAAACTAGTTTAAAACCGAAACCTGTAATAAAATAATCTGCTGTTTATTGTCGGAGTGCGAAGAAGTACGTGACCAGAGTTTGATTACAGTACATCCCCACGATGATTTAGACTTCCCTTTAAACTTACAGTGCTTTTGTCAAGGAGCGAGAGGGGCGCGCGACCGACCGGCGTTCACACACACTCGCTCGCTCGGGTCTATGCAGTGATAGTGACTCTGAGCGGCGCGCGGGACAGTGATGATGTGTCAGCGAAGAATATTCACGCTGTGATCATTTCCCCGCCTCTAACTTCAGCATTCCATCAAGAAGCGTTAAGTAACTACTAAAGTGAGTTCGTTTATCCTGTTATGGAGCAATAGGCTATGCACAGAAAATGTCTCTGCTGAAGAAAGTGAGGACCGGAGTCGTGGCGAGCGGTGAGTACAGGGAGTTTCTACTTTAATGCTCTTGTAGATTTTATTTATTAAACTTATAGAATCATTGTACATTTCGCCTATATTGCGTATTTATCAACTTTTAGGATGTCAGTGGTGCGTTTCGCTTTAGCTTTATGTGATGTCCGTGCTTTCATAGATTGACATACAGTCTTACACATGTCTTCAGAATAATGTTATTTGAGCATTTTTATGTATTTTCAGAGATAATACATTTAAATTCAGCAGCGTTTGAACTTTATCATATTGTATGATATATTTTTATATTATGGGTTGTGATTGAGCCAGGAATTTTCATAAATTCTTTAGCCTATAAATTTTATGTATTGATGGGATATGATATATAGCCTAGGCTATTGGAATCGTAAGGTAGTGACGATTCGTCTTAAACGATTCTGATTAGTCTTAAACGATTACAATTCCACGAACGATTCTTTTGGTAGGCTACTTGAGGAATAAATATTTGAATATAAAAATGCAGTTTTGTGCTGCACTCAGCAGTCTGTTGACTAATTATGAGATCGTTTCAGATTTAATACAGTAGCCTAGGAACAAATGTAATGTAACTCTTGCTAGATGTGTTACATAGACTTTTTAAGTCTATGTTAATGTATACTATGTATACTAAAATATAGGGATTACAATTTTGCTTGCAAAAGGATTTGTTGGAATAAACTATTTTGATTGGTTGTCAAAAATGCTCTTTGCAACCAGATGGCAGACATAGACATTGTGGAAATGTTTTGGTGTTTGTTTTTTATGGTTAAAGTTGCAGTATAATGATTTTTTTTTTATTTTTTTTTATTGACTACAGTCAATAAATCACTCAGAAGTGTAGTGGATTTTTAAATAAGCTTTTTAAAGGCATCAGAAGAGGCCCCTGACCCTTCTTGCATGCTGTCTGTTGTTATAAAAGTATGTCCATTATTTTGCCATTGTTTAGACACGTTTGCAATTATCATGCATGCATTGTCTGCTTGGTTCACATCCTTCCTAATTTCCACCCTATTTTAACACCTGCTTATGTGTGATTATGAAGCATCTTGCTCCCCTCACTTTCTGCTCATCAGCCTGTACTGGAGAGAATGTTCTTGATAGAGCCACCGCACCGGGCTGCTCAACACACTTTCCTCAATTAACTTTCCACACAGTAAAGCAAGCCTCGCTCCCAATGGGAATATGCTTCTATTAATAAATAGTTTATCACTCCCACCCTAGCATAATAAAACAACAGCAAATTATTCAATCTCTGTAAAGAGTTGTGGGATGTCTGGAGGTCTCTGCTAATACACCCAGCCTCCAGACACTATAGTGTCCTTCTTTATTGAAATACAATAATTTTAACAAAGTTATAGTACTATTTCAAACTTCTATATTAAACTGATTGTATGAACACAACTATTTGACCTCTTTAAATTTTGTTGTCTCTTTGTCTCCAACAGGGTGCAAATGATGTGGGCTGTTTGGCTCTTCACTGAACTGTGCACAAGATCCTATGGGATTTACCTTCAAATAAACACTTCAATGCCCAGCACCCAGGTATCAGGCTAACACTGAAACGACCTGAGCTTCGCCCATCACTTTGATCAACTTTCCTTTTCAATGCCATCATGCCAATCATCAGCAACGCCAATCATGACTTTAGCAACCTCTCGGTCAGTGACGACAGCAGCTTGGACCACATCTTTACTGAGATCCCAGAAACCGAGACCATCAAGGGAGAGTATTATCAGCGCGCTCAGTTCATCCGCCGACCAGAAGATCTGATTTCTGTAGACCACGGCCTGCAGGCCCTCATCAATGTGGGGGGTAACCGTTACACATTCCCTTGGAGTACGCTGGAGCAGTTCCCCTTGACACGCTTAGGACGTCTAAAACCCTGCAGCAGCCCTGAGGAAATCGCTCGCGTCTGTGACGATTACGATGAGGCCTGCCGTGAATTCTTCTTCGACCGTAGCCCCAGTGCATTTCGTGTAATCCTCAACTTCCTAGCAGCAGGAAAGCTACGTATGCTACGGGAGATGTGCGCACTCTCGCTGCACGAGGAACTCAACTATTGGGGCGTAGAGATGACCTACATGGAACGCTGCTGCAAGCGCAAGATGTACACGCGCATTGAGGAGGTCGCCGAGCACGAGCGGCGGGAAGAGGAGCGCCGTCAGCGCAGTATGCAGCTGCGCCCACCTGTAGTGGAGACACGTTACCAGAAGTTCATGAACGATCTGAGGGACATGGTGGAGAACCCTCAGTCGGGCTTGCCAGGAAAGATATTTGCTTGTTTGTCTGTGGTGATGGTGGCGGTGACAGTGATCAGCCTGTGCATCAGCACCATGCCGGACCTCAGAGAGGAGGAGAATAGGGTGAGTGCATACAAAATATCTTAACCTGATTAAGGAGATTGGTCACCCTAAAAATGAAAAGTCTGTCATCATGTTGTTCCAAACCATTATGACTTCTTTTCTTTTTTTCAGAATATCTTTTGTGTTCCAACAAAGAAATGAAGTCATACAAGTTTGAAACAACATTAGGGTTGAGCAAGTGATGATCATGTACTCACCCTCTTGTTGGGTAAGCTTTGAAAAACAATGTAAGATATTTTTAATGAAACCTGAGAGGTTTCTGTCTCTCCAGTGAAAGTCCAGGTAACCAAAGCTTAGAAGATCCAAAAAAGTCATAAAAGCATCTTAAAATGAATATATGAATCGAGCAGTTTAAGTCTTATGAAGAGATATGATTGCTTTATATGATGCACAGTTTTTATTTTAATGATGACAAAATGTTCAATTTTGGGATTGAATTAAGCCTTTAAGTCTATATGAGCTGAATAAATTCTATGCTAAATTAGATCCCCTATAAAATAGACCCCCTTCTCCTCAGGTAGAAACGCAAGTTTGTCATTGGAGGTGAGTTTCTGGTCTTCAAACAGACATGTGTGTGCTGTTCCTAGTAAGAAATAATGAATGCACCTCAGCAGGGCTCCCCAATGTCAGTAAATACCTAGAGAGTAATGAACTGGACCAGCAATGCTTCCACAATGTCAGCAAACATACATTGAGAATAATGAACCAGCTCCATAGAGACCTCTCGAATGTCAGCAGGCACACAGGGGGGTCCGCTTGAGAAGACTAGACCTTTTTGCTGTTAAATGACTATGAATTTTAATCGCCCTTAGGCAGATACCTCAAGCTGTCCAAAGTGTAAGGGGTAGGCCGCCGACTGTAGCTTCATTTGCCTGAAGTTTCGCTCCATGTGTTTTGAATGGAAAATGTAGTACTTTGTGTGTGATTGGGTGTGCTTGTGTATATGTCAAGGTAAGATCTGGCAGTGTCTATGCAGTTACGCCAGCATAGCATCCAACAGGCAGAGTCCCGCTGGAAGCAGCAGGACTGTCATATTTAATTCACACTGCCGGGCCGTTTGTCAGTGTCAACAGCATGGTAGAAAAGGAATGGCCTGAGCGTGGAGTCATTCATCTCTGCACATATATTGTGTGTGTGTGTGTGTGTGTGTGTGTGTGTGTGTGTGTGTGTGTGTGTGCGCATGTGTTCACTGAGTGATAAAAAGATGACCTCCTCTGTCTCTCACAGCACTTTCAATTCTTTGTGCAGTCGAATGTGAAGATGTACAAATTGATGTTTCACACTTCTGCATGTTTACAGGCATAAAACTTTTCATTTAGTTTTATTTCCCTATAAATTATATACAACAAGACTTTAGTTTAGAGCTCAATATCAGATCCGGAAAGACAAGGCCGCAAATCTCTAGTAAACAGGAAACCTGAACAGAAGTGAGAAACACTGTAAGCAAACTCACAATGAGCTAATAGAGAAAAACAGTGAATAAATTCAACAACCCACAGGCTTGTCTGAACTTTTGACATCAGTGTGACCTAAACAGACCCATGTAGCTTATGACCTTACATAAATATATAGGAATGACATTGCATTAGACGACAAAATATCATAAAATTCATTTTAGAGAAAAGTTGCACAAGCACTACTTTTCAAAATGCTTCCCAAAAAGTTTTGAAATTATAAAAAAATAGATATATTGTTTTGTTAAAAATCAAGAAAAGAAGTATTTTTACAATTTCTAGTTGTTGGGAACATGCCCATAGTTGTGCAACTACTGTATGTAAATCTATTTGAAAATCTATCCACTGAAAGTCATTGGTGAAGTAAAGTGAAGTCAAATCTATTGTAAGGTCTTGCATAATTTGTTTGTAGATGCCACTTGGTTTGATCATTTGAATCGAATGCTACATCATTCAGGCATTTTAAGTGTGATTTAAGTGTCCGAATACTTTTGGGGCCTCTGTATACACACTCTCATTGTGAATCCTGAAATTGTGTTTTGTGTTTTAAGCGTGATATGGATAGATAAAAGATACAAACATTTATGGAGTAGCATCTGAACTTGTTAAATCAGACAACCAATTGGGAATCGATCCAGAGAGGTTAAGTATCTTGTGTGTTTGAGAGCAGGCTGATTATTCTCATAATCCCAAGCAGCACCTTTTTTATATTGTTTAGATAACAATAAATACATTCTTGTAAGGTGATAAGATGAGTTTTATCTGGATTCATATGCCCTAATACCCTTTATCTTTGCAGCAGCTAGATAAGTCTGAAGCAGTGCACCTAGAATGGTATTATGTACGCATGGGTATACCTTCTGCAGGTTTGTAACAGTTTATTATATATATATATATATATAAAAATAACTAACCTTCATTCTACTAGTTTGGGATAAAACATCAGATAGTCAAGAGAATCTGAGCATCCATATGATTTTCCTTCCCTATGGATCTGTGCTTCACTCCTTCCTATAGATATTTAACTTTTTTCCCCTTTTGTCCTACAGTAGATGCACTCTAGCCCTGCTTTTTCTAGTTTTCCCTCTGCTTTCTTAACTCTCTCCTCGCCATTGATGGAATTTCCGGCTTTCTGTGTTTTCACTGTTATATGGTAGGGGGAGCTATGACACATCTTCTGATAGAGTACTGAATCTCCTGATCAAAATCATATGAAGAAGAAACAGAAACAAGCAATAGCATGTAAGCAGATGCATATGTTAACACGATCATCAACATTAAACAGCATAAAAATCAAAAGTGCCTAATGTTACCGAATGAAATGTCGACCAGGACGAGGTATAGGACTGTGCAAGCTTTGGGTCTGTTGATGGACTCATGAATGGAATGGAAAAATGCATTTTTCCCACATTCAAGGGTTGATTAAAAAAGAATGCATTAAAGGTGCATTAAAGTAGGTGCATTAAAGTAGGTGATTCTCTGCAGAAATTGTTTTTGTTATGCTGGTTCAAAGTCTCCTTATATCCTGATAGCAATCACTCTGTTAAGCGATCTAAATGTATTTGTATAAATATATGTTGTCTGTGGAAGCGTAGGACCATAAAATGTTCGTTCAATCGTATCGTTCGGTCCGAACGGTCCTATAGCATGTGTTCCCTTTCGGTCAATGTGTGTTTGCATACGACCGCGCAGGCTGTTCACACAGACATAAGTCAGCGCGTTCACGTACGCTGTGCAGACAGAGCGAGAACAAGTTTTGCTAGCTAAACAAACCGAAAACTTGCTGCATCTAATTCTGTTTTTAAGAATTTGTTTACGTTTGGTACTGTAGTGTTACTAACTGTACTATAAAGTTTTCTCACCGGTGAATGACACATGATATTGGTATTGCAGTAACAATGTCTCCGGTCTTCTTGGCTGTGCACATTCATGCTTTCAGGAGGCGTGGCGGCGATTTGCAGGGAGGGTGGGACGTATGCTTTTACTGCTATCAGGCTAAAGTTAGCATTTTCCCAGATGTCCTACAGCACCTTTAAGGTAGAATAATACTTTTTTTTCTTTCTTTTTTAAAGCAGAGACTCTCTGTTCTTTCTTTTGATTTATTGCATGTTCAGATATTCATATAACAAAATATTCTGGGGGCCATTAGAAATTTTGTGAAAATGCTAGCGGTGGCAACTTTAAAAAAAAAAAAAAAAAAATATGGAGGGGAAAGAGTTAAATATTCATTTCTACCTTTGCTTTTCTTCTTTTGAGCTTCTTTTCTCTACCTTTTCTCACCTTTACTCTTGTTACCTCTCTCTGCCCCGTCCTTCCCCCATGCTGTCTTATACTCTCTCTCCTTTTCTCCTCCCCAGAGCTGTAGGTGTAAATTTTCCTTTGTTTGAGTCAGCAAGGACTCTGAACCGAGGGTGTTTGTATGCCATGAGCATCCTGAAACTCTCACTCACCAAGTGCTGGTGAGACACACACTTATTCACAGTATCCTGTGAAAGTGAAGCTAAACAGCTTAAAAATAAAACGAATTTGGTAACACTTTATAATAACATTCAGTTGTAAGTCATTTATAAGTGGTTAGTTAATGATGAACTAATCATTTACAGAACATTCATAAATGATTAGCAAGTGATATACTAACATTTTATGTATGTTTTGTAAATTCTGTTACAAGTCATTTACAAGTGATTAGTAAATGATTAACTAATTATTTATGAAACATGACTATGCATTCATAAATGATTAATAAGTGATGTGTTAATTATTGTATGTATGTTTTGTAGATTCAGTTATAAGTAATTTACAATTGATTAGTAAATGATTAACTAATCATTTACAAAACATGAATATGCGTTTCATAAATGTTTCATTTAAAAAAAAAAAAAAAAATGTATGTAGCAATTAGAGGGTGCAGAAAGTGTTGTAAATGCCTTGTATACACGTACAGATCATTTGTAACAGGTAAGTAACAGTGTTCAACACAATGATGTGTAAACGCATGAATAAATCATTTACAACACTTTCTGCATCCCCTAATCTAAAGTGTAAACTATTCATCACTTGTAAATGTGTTACATATACATTCGTAGATAACATTTGTAGATCTTATGCCTTTTTGATTCTTGAAGTGGTAATCTACGAATGAAGTGTAAGACATTTACAAATGATGAATAGTTTACACTTTAGATTAGGGGATGCAGAAAATGTTGTAAATGATTAGTTCATCATTAACTAACCACTTATTAATGACTAATTACAACTGAACGTTATTATAAAGTTACCACAAATTTATTTTATTTTTTTCCTGAACGACTAGTCGACTAATCGGTCTTTGGCATAAATTTATTCACACCCTCATGTAGGGATGGCTCGATACCACAATTTTGGCTTCGGTACGGTACAACCTAATACCATAGTATTGATATTAAAACGATACCATATGGGTCTGAACGCGTTTATAAAGCAGGAAAGTACCGCAAATGTTTATTAGCAAATGAATCAACACAGATTATCACATCAACTCGGTAATTTGAAAACTTTCTTGTGAGTAGTAATTTCAGCAATAGTCTATTGAGTCTCCCCTATCTATCTCTCAAAATGAGCAAATTAAAAAGACATCACGCCTGCACTGTAAATGAGCTGCGCGCTGCAATACAACACTTTCGCTTGCGTTTCGGAACAGATGACGCAAATCACTTGCCCATGAATATCCAAGCAATTTTATATCATTCAGTAGTAGCCTACTTTGGAGCTCTTTGAGAGACAAAAGTTTTTCTTTGCGCTCATACCAACAACACACACACAAGCCACCTATAAAGAGATTGCGCATTTCAAAGTGAGTTGTTTTTCCTCAAACGGTCAAATACACACATAATTGTAAAACTGTCCGTCTTATTGAGTATTCACATTAACACAGTCGGTTATGTCTTGCATTAATGTAAATAGTGTAAGTATATGTGTCATCGCATGTAGTATATCGGATCTGTGACAGCAGCAGCCTAATACATGCTGCTGTCTATCACTAAATAACTTTTGTAACTTTAATTGTAAGGATTTACCCGTTTAATGTATTAAAAGTGAAGACTATCCAGTGTTATTTTACATTTGATTACTTTATTCTGTTAGACCTACCTAAAGTTAAGGGCAAATATTATGAGATCTAAACATCATTGGTTCTAGCATGTCAAACGCACGCTGTAACATTGTGTTATTTAAACGATATGATCTTATGTATGTGCGTTGATCAGTGTTAAAAGAAAATAAATGTCTAAATTAGATGCACTCACCTGTCGATCTCTAAATGTCTTATACAAGTCACGATGGGCAAGTGACTGATGCTTGACAAGGTTTGATGGTTCTTCATCAGTTTTATAAGTAAAGTAATTCCATTTCAATTTCACTTCTTCTGCCCTCTTTATTGATTAGTTTTGGCCGTGTTGAGTGAGATTCAACTGCTTTATCCATTTTGTTCCTCTATGTTGTCACATTTGCCGGTTCCACATCAGTTTGGGTAGCACACTACCACCTAGCAGTGAATTTCGGAACAGCAGCATGAGTACCGAAATGAGCAAAATCATGATATCGTACCATTTGAAATAAAATATATACCGGTATTTTCCCAGTTTTCCCTCATGTCATACCAAGTCTGTAGACATACTGTCTTTCTTCTGTGAGACACAAAATAAGATATATTGAAAGTAACAACATGATGTTTTTCTTAACATCATTCGTACGTTAATGAATTTGGAGTATTCTAAATGAGCAACTGTCCGAGGTTAGAAATTTGCATGAAACACATCCAAACCATGTCCATATAAAGGCTTTCCGCACTCCCTTTCCTTTCGTCGTTCTCAGCAAACATGACACACTCTCGCCTGAGAGCACCCGCAGCAAGATCCCCGAGCAATGCCAAATGCCATCCTCCAAACAAGTTCAAACACAATAAACACCTTTAATACATATGTAATGGACGGAGGCCAGTAAGAACTGTATATAGTATACAGTTGTGGTCAGAATTAATGGCACCTCTGGTAAATATGATCAAAAATGGCTGTAAAAAATAAATCTGCATTGTTTATCCTTTTGATCTTAGATTAAAAAAAATTGCAAAAATCTAACCTTTCATTGAAGTAAAAGAATTGAAAGTGGGGGCTAAATCACATTATGAAATAAATGCTTTTCTCCAAAACACGTTGGCCACAATTATTGGCTCCCTCTTATTAAATACTTTTTGAAACCTCCTTTTGCCAAGATAACAGCTCTGAGTTTTCTTCTATAATGCCTGATGAGTTTGGAGAACAACTGACAAGAGATCAAAGACCATTCCTTCATACAGAATCTCTCCAGATCCTTCAGATTCACAAGTTCATGTTGGTGTTTCTTCTCTTCAGTTCACCCCTCTCATTTTCTATGGGGTTCAGTTTAGGGGACTAGGACGGTCATGGCAGAAGCTTCATTTTGTGCTCAGTTACCCATTTTTGTGTTGATTTTGATGTTTGTTTTGGACCGTTGTCCTGATGGAAGATCCAACCACGGCCCATTATAAGATTTCTAGCAGAGGCAGACAGGTTTTGATTTTTTATCTGTTGGTATTTACTAGAATCCATAATACCATGTATCTGAACAAGATGTCCAGGACCTAAAAAATAGGCCCACAACATACAGTATAAGATCCAGCAGTATATTTAACCGTAGGCATGGGGTACTTTTTATCCCTGTTTGCACCAAACACATCTGGTGGGTTTGCTGCCAAAAAGCCCTTTTTTTGTTTCATCTGACCATAGAATCTGGTCCCTTTTGAAGATCTACCAGAAAGACTTGGGAGGCAAAGTAACGTAACAAGTATGCATTTATTAACAGCTCAGCAAGCAAGTATTATGATATAAAGTTCTTTGGCGTAGGCCCCATCCGTAGCTCGCAATCCGAGGTTACGGAATCTGCATTTCCTGCCTGAAGACGAAGGCAGGGGCGCAGCCGACCCCCTGGGAGGTATGGGAAGGGACCATCCTGGTGGTGGTGGTGTGGAGGATGGAGGGGAAGGGACCATCCTGGTTGTGGTGGGGAGGATGGAGGTGAATGTAGGCGTCAGCATCTACAAACTCAGACATGTGTAAGTACCGATCTTTTATACTACAAGTATAAGAACACGATTGGATAGATGAGAAGGTAATAAGTGACGTAACAATTGAGTCTTCCCGGCAGAACTTACGCTAAAGCTTTCATTTCCAGTCATGTCTGACAACTGAATATGCTTTTTTTTTATATATATTTATTTTTGGAGGAGCAAGGAGGATTTTTCTTGAAACCCTCCCAAACAACATGTGGTGATGTAGGGGTTGTTTGATATATATTGTTTAGGCTTTCTGACCCCCAAGACTCAAGTAATCTCTGCAATTCTCCATCTTCCTGGAAGATCCGTAACGTCTTTAGTTGATTGGAACTTCTTAATTATTGCCCTGATGGTCAAAATGGAGATTTTCAATTCTTTAGCTATTTTCTTACAGCCACTTTCTATTTTGTGATGCTCAACAATCTTTTGATGCACATCAGAACAATATTCTTTGGTTTTACTCATTGTGATGGATGATTAAGGTAATTTGGCCTTTGTGTTTCCTCACATTTAAACTCCTGTGAAACAAGAAGTCATAGCTAGACAATTTCATGTTCCTAGTCACCCTGGTGTGCTAAAAAAGGTAAATATTAATGGGAATATACTTCAGAGATATTTTACTCGTAAAAAATTCTAGGGGTGCCAATAATTGTAAATAATTTAAAAAGACCTCTTAAATGTCAAAGGATTAAGGAACATTTGATTTATAATGCCATGACCCATTTAAATCACTGGTACTAAAAAATGAATGTTAAAATAAATGATACATAATGACAATATATAATAAACGGAGCAATTCCAAGAGGGTCCTCTCACCATCGGTGCTCGGGCCCTAATAAACTTGTCATAGGTGGAGGATTAGATGAGTAGTTAATCATTGTGGCCCTAGTCCATATCTCCAAGTCCAAAACTCAGTACTGATCTGATCTCCAAAGAGCTGGTATCGGACTACACAAAAGAAATGTACCTGTTTTGCCAAGAGAGAAGATTAATTGGCACATGTATTCATTTAAAATAATACACTAATGCATGTTGAAATTGCCCTGAATTGAAAAAATGTAGAGGGGAATAAAATATTTAGTATGATGTCATTAACTCAGTGTTTTTAATTTAGCTAAAAGTCTCCAGCCAATGCATCAAGCAAAGAGTAGATTTGTGTTTGCAACAAAAAATACAACATAATCCTTGTTATTTGATGGAAACCTTCTAAAAAGAGCTGGCTTTACCTGGAAATTTACTTACCGCTACACCCATCAGAATATTTTATATTGCAGGTGTATTCACTTGATTACACGCAAGAGATAATGAAAGCTGAGCTCATAATTTACATATGCTAGATGAAAGTGCTGAAAAAAAGAACATTTTAACTGATAAATGAATCATCTGACTGTGCTCAAGCACATAAAGTAAGGGAACATTTAAAGCCGTTTTACAGCTCTGCATCACATTCATCTCTGTGAGTTTCATGAGATTTAGCCAGTCTTGCAGTTCAAACCAAAGTTAGTTTCATTTTCCTTGTGACCGATCATAGTCTCCACACACCCATCAGTGACAGACTAGCTAATGCTGTACATGTCCTGCTCATGCTATGTTGGACAGAGTATTACAGAGGGCCAGATGGTGTCGGTACAGGTGCAAGTCGTGAGTGGTTTCGGTGTTGCGTTGCAGTTTTGCATTTTGGCTGTATGATTTGCCAGAAGGGGAGTTCCTGGAACAGGTGGTGTTGCAGGGTTAGCAATGATCTTAGCCACTGTTCTCTGGCCTGGGTCCTTAATATAAGGCAGAAGAGAGTGAACAATACACAGCACAATCTGAACAATGTGCCGCAGGTTTCCCCTTGAGTGGGCAGAAACCACCCAAACTCTGCATAATGAGGCCAAAGTGACGCAGTCAAAGAACAGAATTAAAGGAAACACTAGATGAAGATTGTGTGCACTTGTAGAGGTGTTCCGTTGATGCCAAGTTTTGTCAACCCATATAAATATAAAGGTACAAACCAGTACCTCCATATATAATTGGACCTGAATGGTTTGCAAATTACACTGATTTAAATAATGCAGACCATACAAATTTGAATTTTTAACATTGGTTTACAAATGTGCATGTTAGACAGTGGCTGCATTTACATTACCCTTCAAATTGCAAAACTGAAATTGCGAATTGAAAATATGCCCAATGGAAACACGTCAATTTCGCAAAAACTCCCATATATTGCATGAGGTGGTTTTTCTTGCAATTTGAAAAACAAATATTTCTCAAAACTGCAATGGAAACGTGAACGTAAAAGTCACAAAATCATTCCTTAAAGAAGGCGCAGTATGTTTGAACAGAAGACAATACAGAGTTCTTTATTAAAATCATAAAAGCCTACCCCCTACTCTTTAGAAAAACATCCTGGGATTTTTTGTGACCACAGAGAGTCAGGACCTCGGTTTAACGTCTCATCCGAAGGACGAAATACATCGATGAGCGCTAGTAAAACTAAAATACAACAGGCTAATGCAAGTTAAGTGGACGTTAAGTGAGCCTCAGGCTTTGTTTTTACTTATTGCAAGGGGTAAAATGTACTTTTTAGTCGCAAAACATCGGTTAATGGAAACGCCATCATTTCGCAATAGTTTTTTATTGACATTTAGGAAATATTGCAAAAGTTTTGTGCAAATCTGTAATAGAAACCAGGCTAGTGATTGTGTATTCCAGTTGATACCCCCATTGTTCACAACAATATTCAAAGGCCTCATAACTTTCTTCGTTTCTTCGTTAAATTCTTAGTTTCATTTTCATGGACTTTTAGTTTGTTATTTACAGTCACATGTGTTTCTTTGTTCAGTTTCCTGCCTCTTTATCAGTTGTCATGGTAATTAATTTGATCTGCACAGGTGTTCATCATTATTTCTCTCATTTGCTTTGTATTTAAGTTGTTCTCTTTTCAGTGTTCTGTTGGCTGTTCTCGTTAAAGCATCAGTTGAACTATCTCATCTGGATTTGTTGGATTTACCATCTGAGTTTGATATTAAAGACTTTTAACCTAATCTTCTTCGTCATTGTTTGCTTCTACAACTATGCATGATGGATTTTTAGTTGTTTGGACTTATTTTAATGCTTTTTTTTGTCTAATTTGATATCAAGTCATCTTGAGGCCCCCTTGAAAGTTTGCTAAGACCCCCTGGTGGGACTCGGTTGAGAACTGTTGGTTTATTCTGAACCAGATATGACTGACAGAAATAAAATTCAGTTCAGTGAGTTATTGCAACTATTGAAACTGATAAGTCATGACATTGATTCAGACCATGAATCTCTTTGACTGTTTCATTGACAGCGTCACTCACATAGTTTTTTAAATATATTTTAAGTACCGACTTCACCTTAGGAAATTGTGTATTGTTCTTTTTTAGTAATAGGTTTGTTTTGTGGCTTAAATACAAATGTTTCATTTAGAGAAATAATATAGATTGCAGTTTCTCTTTCCATTTGCACTGTTTTTTGTTTTTTTTCAAATACCTTAATTACAACTCATTGACTCCATTTTGTTCATGAAATCTGCATGGAAACGTTTACATGAACAAATCATGATTCACCAAAAACTTTCATACTAAAATGTATTCTAAATTTCTGATAAATCTAGGAACAACTGCAAACGCACGTACGCAAAAAGCACTTTCTCTGCGTGGCTTTATAATCGTGTTAAGAAGTTATATTTCATCTTAACATGACTATTATTATATCCTAATAAATAATACAATTTAATTTAATTTTATATATTATTTCGCAGAACCTATTCTTTCTCTTTCATTACATTAAATTCACACTGGAAGCTTACATCTCAGCTAAAATCTAAATTGGTTTTGCCATGGGGCAGGAAATTCAGCAGTGGAATAATGGTGCAAGAAACACTGCTTAAGTGGGAGGGTTGATTACTAATTCCATGGCTTTGAGAGAGTTGAGTTTTAGTTTTTCCCTTTTTTGAGAATACAGACTGTCTCTCTACTGCAAATTGACTTTTGTTGTAGTTCTACGTGCTTTTATCAAAAGTGTGAAGGAAATAAGAGAGCTGGCAACCCTGCGGTGCTCCAATATTGATGCAGGAGAAATTGGGAGGTGATTGTCCTCACATGCAGCTTACATACAGAATAGGTTTTTATATGACACTCAACAGCAGGAGTTTCCAAGCCACAAAGTGCCAGTGTAGGTCAAAAGGGTTATTGCACCAGAATAACCTTTGTTAAAGCTGGAGCTGCGGTCCTGAACGAATTGACTTGCTTGAACTCCTTAAATGAGCAGCATGACTTGAAAGAAAATGTTCCGAAGTGAAGCTGTGCTTATGCCTGCCTGCTGTTTACTATTCCGAGCACTAACATCTTTTCAGTTCCAAGGTTACAGAGTTCACAAAAAGTTACTCTGGAGTGTTTCACAAGTGTACGTATAAACAAACAGACACGCGGCTGCCTCTATGCAGTGGTTCTTGTCTTTATTTGGGGAAATGGTTACAAGCTTAGGGTAACCAGAAGTCAAGAGGAGTCCACTGGTTCAGATTGCATCACAATACAAAAAACTCCTGTTCTGAAAGCCTAGCATTTTGTTTAGGCTTTTCTTTTAAACTATTTTATTGGATTTTTTGCTTTTAATTGATAAAATAGAAGAGAAGCAAAAGGAAACAACAGTGAGAGGATGCATGGTGTGGTGTTGCAAGGCCGTTAATGTATGTGTGCATGTTTGATCATTTTTCTACTTGTGCTGCATACTCATTTTTGATTTAGCAGATGCAGAGATCGTAAATGGAGTAAATAGTGTCATCCATCAAAAGATTCATTCCACAAGTAGCTTCATCCCAGAGTTAAAGATGCATTTTTAATGCCCGCCTGCTTGTTATCTTCCCCTATAATTTTCTTGAATCAAATTAGCAAGATACTCAGATGTATACAACTCATCTTGTGTTGGGCACAATTTGTGGGCGCTCTCTCTTTCTACTTTATTGTGCATAGACATACAAACACATTTTTTACAATCACATTTTTGAACTTTTCCACCTTTGTTTTAAATGAGTCCATTAAGAACATGTTTGCGATGTTATTTATTGAAGTTTTGTAAGAAAAAATATTTATAAAAAAAAATATATATATATATTATAATAGTATTTGCCTCCCTTTCTACAGTTAACAGTTAGTGCCACGGAGTCGATTACTGTGTCTATCGAAAAGAAACCGATGCCTCGATTTTATTAAGTTAAGCAGAAAGTGTAATTTCACAGATGCTTAATTAGAATGACTGGGTCACTCCAGGACATACTGTTTGGGGTTTTAAGTGTGTATTTTGCTGTATGCTTCGGGTATCTGTCCTGTTTGAAGATGAATCACCCTTGAAGTCTTAGTGCTGTCGAGGACAGTAAAAAAATTCTCCTAGGACTTTCTTGTTCTCAGCTTTAGCCATTGTTCTTTGAGTCTCTCTGAGTTTTCAGCCCCTGCTGACAGGCATTGCATTATGCGGTCACTATGCTTTACTCAAAGGCCTGAATCATACTCTATGCAATAGGGCTGGGTGATATGCAGAGCCGGACAGTAACGGAGTACATTTACTTGAGTACAGTACTTAAGTACAAGTTTCAGGGATCTGTACTTTACTCGAGTATAATTTTTGGGGAGTACTCATGACTTTACTCAAGTACATTTGAGAGGCAAATATTGTACTCTTTACTCCACTACATTTCTATCCATAACCGTGAGTACCCATTACTTCTTCTAAAAAAAAAAAAAAAAAGGAAAAAAGAAAAATCTCGGAAACCCTCAATTTGTTGGTTCCCTCTCAAACGTGATTGGATTGTGCAGGCGCCACTGATTGGGACAGCCTATCAGCAATCACCTTCAGCTTTCCGCCAAAGTCAACTCCATGGTCAGATTTAGATAAGAGACGAAACCATGGACAAAACAATGGATGAAGACGCAACAGGTCCATCCCGGGAATGTGCCAACCCGTGGCCCCACCTCGCCAGACTATTGGTGCGTTCAAGTCCTCCTGGGAAGTTCGTACGTACGAGGTGGGAAGTCGTGCTTATAACGGCATGTGCGTTCAAGTCACTTTCGTCGGAGCAAAATGGCGGAGTACTTTCTCTTAATTAATTACACAAAAATACAGTAAGGTTCTTAAACTCTTGTTCTAGAAAATGAAGAACAAAGAAATGTGCATCAGGTGTACTTTGTATTTTTATGTTTTTAATTAATTTATAAAGCCACTGCCAACACATCGTTACATGTTGCATTGTTATATAATACTATCATATTCTGTGTTGGCGATTAGCTAACTGAGCTGTTAATAGAAAAGCCTGACAATATCACAGCTAAATACCATTACGTATTGTGTATTCCGCCATGTTAATCACTGACACGCCCCCAACTCGTAAAGATCGGAGCTTAGAGAAAATCCTGAGCTCCCCACTGGTATTTACGACATTGTGGTGGCGTTCAAGTGCGTTCAACTCGTAAATACGATCTATACGAGATGACTTGAACGCACCTTGGTCCGGTGGTCTTGGTCCACTTTTACGTGGTCTCGGTCTTGTCACGGCCTTGACGGTCTTTGGTCTTGGTCTTGTCTTGGTCTCGGACTCGGACCTCTCGTTCTTGTCTAGGTCGCGCTGTCTCAGACCAACATAGTGGGCGGGGGATTTAGCAATACAATACTACAATATCCACGACGACACAACGTTCGATAATGCAACATTATTATCCGCAACGGAACGGATTGAAGCGCGCGTGTGCTCGAGCCACACGAGAAAACACTGTATCCGCGGCCACTGATCGCAGCGGCAACGAGCACTTTGATCACTTGGTTTAAAAAACACATATCAGTAACATGATGGGTTTTAACTTCATTCAGGAGTCATTCATTTTGGGTAACTGCACAACTACACAACTGACAGATGACTTTGAGCGCACCGCCAACGGATATCAACCGTTGGCGGTACTCAAGTAATGAAGCTGTGTACTCTGTCCGCCTCTGGTGATATGACCAAATTCTTATTTCACAATATGAGCAATTTTATTTCACAGAAAATTTATTTCACAACAATATATATCACAATATAGTTATTTTGTGTTATTTTATCTAATTTCAAATGACAACAATAGGAAAAAATACACTATAACAAAAATATTAACTAACCAAATTTGTCATGTACAATAGGTTTATTTAACATAGTTGGAATTAGTACAGAAATTGAATAATAGTCTTCACTGTAATATGCACCGCTTATGAAAGCTAAAAAGGTTATTCAGTCAAGAGCAGTAAGTTATTTTCTTATAAAATTATTAATTTATTTCTTATATTTCTCTTTTGCTGGATTCACAATATTGACACAGAGCAGAAGGTAGGTGTATTAGGCTGCTGTCACTTTAAGACCAAACGCATGTACGGATCCATTATACTGATGCACATCCGGTTTACACCCAACTGTTTACTTTCACTTGAGACAAACAGTTTACATGAATACTCTACACGATGGGCAATTTGACATAATCGCGTGTGTATTCGACCATTCAAGTGTAATAAGACATGAAAGAGAACTGAATTCGCGAATGTATGCTCAGAGAGGCAGCTTTCTGTGCACACACTTTGGCTGTGTGCCAGTCAGCACGAGCACCGGACCGCGTTTCTTTTCAGGATATATTGTGCTTATAACTCTTTTTATCATCAAGCACGTCCTGCTCTTTATATTCTCATTCATGCATTTCTCTGAAGTGTCAATAGTGCTATGTATTTACATACTGTATACACAATATAGCAAAATCTCTAACAGTAGACATTGTATACCATGGTAACGATATATATAGTCATACCGCCCAGACTATGCAAGCTCAATTTTTTGTTTTTGTGTGAAAATGCATTCCCAGAGTTGCCAAAAGATAGCCTGACAATCCAGACCCACATCAAGATGTTGGGTCTGGCAACACACCATTGGCAGGGCTCAATCCGAGTTTTGTTGTCTTTCAAATTCCTTCTGCACGCAATAGGATAGCCCTACAACCAACCAGAGCGTTTTCCCACCAGCGGAGCTAGTTGATAGATTAAACTTTTGCCGTATCCAGGCAGCAAAACTCCGAGCACATCTTGCTTTTTTAAGAATGACTTCAGTGCCGTTCTTTGTTCTTTTCTCAAAGAAAAGCTTAACTCCATGTCTTCCAGACTCGCGGCCAAAGCCGATTCGAAAGACCGCTGTTCGCCAGCAGCAGCAGCCATCTTCTTTGTTTTCAAGTAGCAGGGAATTCACGCAGAACCATCACAACTCTGCCGCCATTATGTTAAGACCGCCCACCGACTCTATACACGATGTGATTGGCCTGACTAGAGTTTGGTTTTTCCAGCTAGCAAGCCAACGGAGAGTTTCTAGACGACACTGGCTGCAAAATAAAATTTGCTGCCGCTAGGGTGCATCTAGATTTCTAGGCTAGCCACAAGGGGTAGTATAGCAACATTAGCTTGAACATTTTTACTGTCAGGTTTTCTCTTTCAGATCACTGCCCCATAGTGTGCGTCTGAATGGCAAGAGCTGTTAAAATCCATTGATATACATTTTTCTGGGAAGCAACGTTACCAGGCTACCATAATGCTTCCATGAATGAACTAGTCCCAGGATTTACCAGGAGTTTTTTTTAGGCAGTTTGTTCTAATATTAGGGTAGCATTGGTTTCAGATTTGCATGTCCATAATCGTCATGCCGGGCTGGTAAATCTGAATGTGGTTGTTTATTTTGCGTGCCAACATTTTTTAAATAAACATTGTATATTTCCCCCAAGCCCTCATTTTCTTTTGACTTTTTCTTTACAGGCCAGCATGATGAATAAACCCATCTGTTGACCTCTTGGTTATTTTTCCACTGAGATGTTTATGGGTTGGCTGTTAGGTATCCATGTCTGTTCAATGTCTCCTGGGTCCTGGCTAAAAGCTAGAGATGCTGCTCTGAGAGAGAAGGAGAGGATGTTACAGTGCCATTTACACTTACGCCAGAAACATACTTGAATGTGTGGTCAACAGCGGAAGCAGACTGTTCCGTTGTATATACTTTTCATGCGTTATATTACTGTGATGGTAACAAGTAGAGAGCTACAACAGGTAGCTAGCTATAAATATGTCTATTTGGTGCGGAAGTCATTGTTTTAGTGTTTGTTTGTTTTTTCACTGCAGCCAAGCAAAATGAAATATGACTATCTCTAAAAAATTAGCAGAGGAAGCTGGAGCTAATACATTTCTAATAGTTATAATGATTGCTCCCTCTGATTTCTATGGTCTGATGTAGAGATGCTCTGGCAGATGGAGACCACAAAACTGCTGGTGCAGGACTACGGTAGTAAAACTCGCTTGACAGGATTTGCTGTAACTTGCTATAAAGGACAGATCAAATGGACCGAGTGCAGCAGTGGTGTCCAGGGACTGGGGGAAAGATGACACTGAAGAGAGTGAACAGAATGAGAACGATGCAGTTATGGCTTGTTTCCATCGAGCAGTACAGTACAGAACTAAACCACAAGTACTTCCAACGCCAGCAGGACCCTTACTTGATAGGCGCTGTGTATGCCAGAAAGTAGCGCTCATTTTGTTCTTGCTTCTTGGCATGTGGCTGTTTGTCAAAACATTGTGTTGCAACGGTATTGTGTTTCAACTGTATTAAAAAATGGCGCCTCTTGTGTTGTCATTCCCCTTGTGGCACGCACATGTGAAGATTCTCTGTCAACCAATCCACGTTCTGCAGTGAGTCTAGCTCCACCCACGACTACTGTGCTAGGTACCCCAAAAGAAGGGTCCCAAAAAAAGTGGTACGGTATGGTTCGTATTTTGGTTCCATTCACAACTTCTGACAATCGAAACGTAAATAATTGCGTACCATACTGTACTTTACTGTACCGTACCGCTTGGTGAAAACGAGCCATTGGATAAAAGGTGTGGGTATGTGACCAGTGCCTCCAAAGGTCATGTGGGAACAGTCACAGGTAGTTGCAGGCGGATCTATTTTTGTGTTAGATATACAGTATGCAGTGAGTTGCTCTACTGCAGTGGACAACTCTTTGCAGCCTGTCTCACACACACTCATATTAAGACACACAGAGTGGAAAAGGCTGCCCAATTTACGGTCTTATGATTTCCATGATGCAAAAGGCAGAATGGATGGAATCCCGGAATTCGGTCATAAAAAAAAGAATTTACTGTATAAAGCGGAATGTCACTAAATTTGCCAATATTTTGATGAATAAATCAAATGTAGGGCTGTACACTTGATCAAACCACTGTATAGACTAGTTTCTGTGAATAATAAACTGCTAAAGGACTGCTATTTAAAAACAAAATCTTCATGTCTCTCTGTGAAGGAGTTGGACAGTTTAGTCTACATTATTCAGTTGTTAAAGTTTTATGAATTAAGTTGATTAGACCTTTTTGATTATTAAAATTGAACTAAACCATTAAAATTGATCCAGAATAAAAAATAAAAAAAATTAAGATAGAATTTGGGGAAAAAATATATCAGATGTCATGGGGTCCAAATTAGGGCCTCATTCATCCCTTTATCTCTTCATTACTCTCCATTATTGGAGCATAAGGTGGGGAGAAGAGAATGAGTGTGTCTCAGTTGAAAATATGGAGTGCTTAGCAAGCAGGAGATGGAGAGGCAGGTGTTTAAGATTCTGAGACCGTCTCACTGTGTACTTTTGCTAGCACAGAGCTGTACCGCACCATCCAAACCTGTGCTTTACTTTAGGTTTCTGGGCTAGGATGAAAAGAGATAGAGAAAGAGGGAGAAATTATTCAGGAGGAGAAATTGAGTAGAGTGCATTTTGAAGGATTACACAGATTAAAGCATCTAAAACTGTATGTGCGCGTGCTGTTTAGAAAGGTCTGATGAGATAAAGAAAGAGACAGAGACTTTAAAAAAAAGGAGGCAAGTTGATGTAAGCTGAAAAGCAAAGTTGTTTCAGACACAGAGCTTTCACATTTTGATTAAAGATTATGATGACAAACATTTTTTCTTTGAAAAAACATGCACTGATGCATAATAAGGTCAGGAACATGTATTAAGAAATGGGTTTAATTTAGATTTTGTATTGACTTTATCTCAACTGTTTCGTCTAGACAGCAGTGCGATAAAATGGAGAGCTTAAAACCTTAAATCTTCTGAGTTTTTTTTATTCTAAGACACAGGTAGTAATCTCACATTGGTAAGTTTGCACTTTACCAAAGTCTGCAAAACAAAAAAAACAAAAAAAGGTTTCAATATGAACTCATACATTTCTCCCAAGGCCAAATGATCTGATCTCTCATGTTTCTGTTGTTCTCTTGTTTCTCTTCTGTGGAATTCTGAAGAAACATTCATTTTTTTATAGTTATGAATCCACAAACGTAATGGCTATCTGTGTTTATGTCTGTTTTGGGTGGGTTTTAGTTCTGTTCCCTACAGTTTTCAGTTCGTTTCTATGGTTTCTCATTGATTACATTTTGATTATCATGCTCACCTGTCATTCATGTCGTTGATTGTTTTGTTTGTATTTAAACTCTGTTTCTTTAAGTACATTGTCTGTTCTCATCAGGTTTACATGGTTGTTATCAAGTGTGTTTTTCAGTCAAGTGTGTGTTCAGTCAACCACCGCTGACAATAAGACTTATATATGTATATATGACTTATAAGAGTTATATATATGTAAATGCATGTTAAGCTCGGGATAGGAGAAATTATTTATGAATTGTTTTTTAAAGAAAATCTCACCCTTCACCCTTAAGTCTTTTGACGTATAATTGTATTTTCTCTAGGAGGCCATATGTGTGTTTGTGTGTGTGCGTGTGTGTGTGTGTGTTTTCCAGAGAGGAAAATGGAGGTTGGTTGCCAGTAAGACCCAGACGTGGATATATCTGATCATCTGTCATGTTCCTGTCTGTCTCTGCTTTGTGACTGTATTAGTGCACACCAGAAGGGTGAGGGTTTTTGGGTTACTGCGATGTAGCACACATAGTTCTTTCAATGTCCCAATCACTCCATCTCTGGTTCTGCCTCTCTCTCAATCTCTGGCAATGACCTCAAGGTCATTTTGACATATGCCTTCATCAGCACACACAGCCTGGTAAACACCCAACATGACAGATTGTGCACGCTTTTACAGGTTTTTTTTGCTTACTTTATCCTTTATGTCTTTGAAACAACGTTCAATCTGAATATTGAATAGAGAGGAGACAAGGGAGTCGAGAGTACGGCGATTTAAATAAAAGCAATATGCTGACCTCAACAATTTCCTGCCAGGGGCCTTTTTCTAGGAGATCTCAGAATGACGTGGCATTATTGACTCTGCGCCAGGAATGTTCGACAACACATATTTTGCCAAGGGAAAGTGGAAAAGACAGAGACAGAGAATAAATAATGGGCTTAGATTATGGACAAGAGACAGAGTGTGTAGGCTGATGTCTGATGTGTTAGAGCTGGAAGACACAGTGACCAACAGCAGTGCAGTGGAGACGACTTAATCACATTACATCATATCACACTATACAGCTACTGTCACTGCAGGACTGCTGAACCGTGTTAAACACCCATTTACCTCTATTTCAAGGTGTTTCGTTGTTTTTATGTGTTTTTTGTCCATTACTCGTCCCTCTTGCCTGTAGAAAGAGCTCTGAGAGAGTCCTCAGCCTCATATGTTATCACTTCTGTGACAAACTCAAAAACATCAGAGAAAAGACATCAGTCTTGGAATGTCTGTGAGCTTTGTGATATCTTCTCTCCTAGCCCCCCTCTCTCTCTCGCTCTCTCTCTCTCTCTCTCTCTCTCAATTCAATTCAATTCAAATGAGCTTTATTGGCATGACTTGTACAGTATTGCCAAAGCATTGGCCATTACATAAGCAATTAACAAAAAAAAAATCAATAGTCAATAAATCAATCAGTAAACAAATCAATCAGTAAACAAATGCATGCATACATTTATATAAACAAGAAAGAAAAAATCTCTCTCTCTCTCTCTCTCTCTCTCTCTCTCTCTCTCTATGGCTATTATAAATGTCTTTACTGTCACTTTTGATCAATTTAATGTATCCTTGCTGAATAAAAGTTTTTTTTTTTTTTATGTGACCCCAAACTTTTGATCAGTAATGTATTTATATTAGCTTAGTGAACTTTGCCAATGTCACAGTTCTGTTATGTTTGGATGCTGTTTTTGTCATAGTTTCATTTTCATGGACTTTAAGTTTTTTATTTTTAGTAACATGTTCTCCTTTGTCTTAGTTTCCTGCCAATCATTAGTTTCAATGGACACTGATTAACCATCACAGCTGCTTATCATTTAGTTCATTATCTCTATTTAAGTTCCTCTATTTGTATTGCTCATTGTCTGTTGTTGTTTGTGTGTTACACACTGTTTCATGTTCTGTTGTCGTGTTGAATAAATCTAGCTGTTATTGGGAAATACTGCTTCTGCCGCCTTCATCTTTGACCTGAGATTGTTACAGCCAACAAGTTGCTCATCTGGTGCAGTTTAATGAATCAACTGGAGAATTGGCCTTATTGAATCAGCTTGGATGACTCACTTACTCACTGAACAGCAGGTTTCAGGGTGTCGCCTACTGGAAAAATGGGTTGTTTATTTATCTTCTTTTACAAAGATACATTGTAATTTATTGAAATAGGTAAGTTTTTTTTTTTTTAATGGATGAGTTAGACTAGAGAGTGAACAAATGTGCCTACCAGACATGGGAACTCCTTCCATACTTTTGGAAAATAATCCCAGTTGGTGCCAAACATGTAAAAAGGGTGACAACTTTGATTAATCTGAAAAAAGATTTGATTTTTACAAATTTGACCAAGATTTACACAGTTTATACTTTTTGAACAGCTCATTTTCTGACATTTCATCTTGTGTCCATTTAATATTCATTCATGCAGTTGTTCTTACTCTGAGTAGTAAAATAATTTGCCCAAGGCCCTACATGGCCCTAATATCTGAAAGTGTAGAAACCTAGTTGCAAGTGTTTTCCATAACTTAATTTGAGTCTTTTTATAAATGATTTAATATTAAATATTGAAAGTAATATAGTTTATGGTTTTCCAGCATGCCGTACTTATGCATTTAGGGCTAGACTCCTGCTGCGGTTTCGTTTCTCATGAATAATATTTTTTTGATGAATATCTGATGCATTTTCACGAAAATATAAGATGTGAAAATGTTTAGAGGTCTGAGTTCAAATTGGAATTTTAGGAAACAGCTGACCTCAGGGGTTTGTGTGTTGTTTGTTAACATATATGAATGAGAATGTGCTCTATAACAAGTGTTGAGTTCTGCACATGCTGGTAATGTGTTTGGAATTGTTTATCAGACCCTCTAATTGTGTACAGTCAGATAAAAGTGCGCGTGTGTGTGTGGCAGTAGCACTGCTTCAATTATTCAACTCTCTGTCATCTCTTCCTGACATCCCCACCCTAGGTCCTCATATCTCATTCACAAGGAGCTCACAGATTGGATTATCCCAACTGCATTTCATTTTCAATACATCCATTTATGCATTCTCAGACCCTCCCTCTAGATTCATACAGCCCAGCCAGACCACCTAACATTCAATCATAGATTCATACCACAACGATGGCTGTCAGTTCATATAACCTGTTTAGTGCTAACAAAGACTGTGACTGTAATGCATGCTGGCACGATTTCAATGGTAGTTCTGTGTTTGGTTGTTTCGTTTCTTTGTTTTACTCTGGGACTGCAGCAGTTGGGTTGAGCCAAACCTATTCCAACCATCCTATTTGATTTTCACAAAATCCTATTGTGATTGTGTTGTGAATTGTTAAATGATGAACATTTCATATTTCTTAGATTTTTAGGTTAAAAGAACAAGACGCATCATGATTTCAGTTTTATTTTGATTGATTGTGCAGCCCTAATGCTGTGAATGCTGAACTCAAAAGCCCTGGTATAAACCTCGGTAATCTGCTCGTTCGCTCTGCAGGTGATTTCTAAATGTACAGGTTGTATAGATGCTGGGGCTGCTGCTGATTGGTTTTGGGCACAAAGGAGGGGGGATGTCATTGACATTTCTAGTGGCAGCACAGAGATAAGGTCACCCTAAGTGCATTAGCACTGAGAAATTGACAATCAGCTTGACGAGTTGCAAATTGTTATCCTTCTTTTACATGCATAATGTCTGCACCTGCAGTCACAGCCACTTCTTCCCCACCGCAGGGAGACGAGGAGCAAAAGTCTGAGAAATTACATGAGAGGAAGGTGTTGGAGTAGAAGGAGGGAATGAGAATGACTGAGGAGGGTGACAGAAAGAGAGAGAGATGGAAAGGGGACAAAGCACTGGAGGGAGGAGGACAAATTGTGTGCTGAACATTTAAAATTGCTGAATTTACACAAATGAATCAGCTCAGCACTAGTGCGGTTTGATAATATGTCCACTCTAACTGTGAGTCTGTTGCTCCAGTGAAAGATTGAGAATTTACAATGGCTTTTCAGACTTGACAAGCAAAAGCATGAATGAGTTTTGAGAGGATTTTAAAAGATGTAAGCGTGTCAGAGTGATTCGTTCTTATAGGAAGGCAGGGTGTTTGTGGAGCAAGGTTTGCAGCATTTGTATGCAGTTTTTCAGTTGGTTTCTTGATCTGTTTCAAGGTGAGGATTTTCTACTGCATTGCTGAAGTATTTCACAGATTGTACCTTCTCATTGAAATATTTTCCATTTTCCCCTTCCTCTTTTTTTATTACCGATGAACCTTTTGCTCTCACGGATATGTTATTTTAAATCTCTCTTTTGCAAACATTTTTCTACTTTAACTTCTATATGCTAAGCTGGCTTAAACATATTTTTATAAAATTTTATGCAAAGTGGTTTTATTGATAATAAATGAATTGGGAATTCAATTAGTTTCTCACTTTCTCCCTTGTTTTGTTTTCATGTTACCAGTACTGATGAAATTAAATGAAAGTAATGTTTTATTTTTATTTTTGAAACAAATGTATACATTCAAACATTATAAAATGTATACATTCAAACATTATAAAATGTATACATTCAAACTATTTTATTATTCTATTTTTATTTATCATTATTAGTAGTGCTAGTATTTATTCAAATATATTAAAAATGTATATATTTATTTCCCGCCTGTTAAATATTAAAGTTGAAATATTTGGCATTTTTTTTCACTTTTCCACTGGATGTCTTGAGGTAAACACATTTATAAAGACATGTACATGTGGTACACCCGAAGTTTAGAAGTCCATCATCAATTATTTATTGCATATCTTGTTCTCTGAGGCTGTTTCACATCATAGATCTTACCAGACTGTTTTGAATATTTGCTGAGAGATGTAATCTTTTTTCTTTGACTGTTCACATTTGTGTTTATACTGTAAATTACACATGCATCATTGTGAACAGACAGCTGACCTTAACGTACCTGTGAGTGAGCATATACAGAAACAATAACATCACATGCTTTACCAGCATACAGTGCACATGACAACAACAAATCAAATCAAATCAAATCAAGTATATTTGTATAGCGCTTTTCACAATACAGATTGTATCAAAGCAGCTTCACAGTATTAAAATAAAATAATACAACAAAGTTTGTTTCTAGTGGAATTTATTGATTGATAGAATAAAATTAAATATCCCCAAAATATCCCCAACTGAGCAAGCCAAAGGCAACAGTGGCAAGGAACCGAAAAAACTCCATCAAGCGGCCTAATGGTGTCCTAAAACTCCATCAGGTGACCTAATGGAGAAAAAAAAAACCTTGGGAGAACCCAGGCTCAGTCGGGGGCCAGTTCTCCTCTGGCATTTATGAACTAGAGGCCGGATTGTAGTTTGAAACTGTGAGATTAACAATATTATATGAATGCCTGGCTGAAAAGATGCGTCTTTAATCTAGTTTTAAACTGGGAGAGTGAGTCCAAGCAACGAACAGTATCAGGAAGGCTATTCCAGAGTTTTGGAGCCAAATGTGAAAATGCTCTCCCTCCTTTGGTTGATCTGGATATCCTAGGTATGACCAAAAGCCTTGAATTTATTGATCTTAAAGAGCGCGATGGATTATAGGGTGATAGAAGATCCGCTAAATAGACTGGAGCTAAGCCGTTTAGGGCTTTATAAGTCAGTAGCAATACCTTGTAATTAATACGGAACTTTATAGGTAGCCAATGTAGTGATGATAAAATCGGTGTTATATGATCATATTTTCTTGATCTAGTAAGAACTCTAGCGGCTGCATTTTGGACTAACTGTAGCTTGTTTATTGAGGATGCAGGACAACCGGCTAATAAAGCATTACAGTAATCTAGTCTTGAGGTCATGAATGCATGAACTAACTTTTCTGCATCAGAAACTGATAGCATATTACGTAGCTTAGCAATGTTTCTAAGGTGGAAAAAGGCTGTTTTTGTAACATACGAAATATGATTTTCAAAAGACAGGTTGCAGTCTAATATAACACCCAGGTCTTTTACTGTAGAGGATAAAGTAACAGGACATCCTACGATGTCAAAGTTGTATTGTGAGAGGTTCTGTGGGCGGTTTTTTGAACCGATGATTAGTACCTCTGTCTTGTCTGGATTTAATAATAGAAAATTACGCGTCATCCAATCTTTTATATCTTTAACACACTCTGTCAATTTGGATAATTTAGCGTTTTCATCCGGCCGTGATGAAATATATATTTGAGTGTCATCAGCATAACAATGGAAACTAATTCCATGTTTCCTTATAATATTTCCAAGTGGCAGCATATATATTGAGAATAACAGAGGGCCTAACACAGATCCCTGCGGCACTCCATAGTTTACTGGAGTTATGATCGATTTTTCTCCATTTAAATAGACAAAATGGTAGCGGTCAGATAAATATGATCTAAACCAGCTTAATGCTTGTCCTTGAACACCAGTATAATTTTGTAGTCGATCTAAGAGTATTGTGTGATCTATAGTATCGAACGCAGCACTTAGATCCAGTAAAACTAGTATTGAGATACAGCCTTGGTCAGAAGCTAAGAGTAAATCATTTGTGATTTTAACGAGCGCAGTTTCAGTGCTGTGATGCGGCCTGAAACCAGACTGAAACTTTTCATAGATATCATTTTCTTGCAAGAAAGAGCCCAGTTGAGTGGACACAACTTTTTCTAGTATTTTAGACATAAAAGGTAGATTTGAAATGGGTCTATAATTTGCTAGATTATGCGGGTCTAATTGTGGTTTCTTAATGAGAGGTTTTATCACTGCCAGTTTAAATGTTCTTGGAACATGACCTAAAGATAAAGATGAGTTAATAATATTGAGGAGAGGCTCTTCCACTACAGGTAACACTTCTTTCAGTAGTTTAGTTGGTATAGGATCTAATAAACATGCTGTTGTTTTAGATGAAGTGATAAGTTTATTTAACTCTTTTTGTTCTATAGTTGTAAAGCACTGTAATTGTTCTTGCGGGGGGAAAATTGAGGCTGAATTATAAGGTGCGATTGAGGATTGAACGTTTACAATTGTGGTTCTGATGTTTTCTATTTTCTCAGTGAAGAAGTTGATGAAATCATTACTACTAAACTGTAACGGGATATTTTGTTCGGGTGACGTCTGTTTATTTGTTAGTCTAGCCACGGTGTTAAATAAAAACCTAGGATTGTTTTGGTTGTTTTCTATTAGTTTGCGGAGGTGCTCAGCCCTGGCCGCTTTTAGGGCCTTTTTATAACGTGACATACTGTCTTTCCACGCGATTCTAAAGACCTCTAAATTAGTTTGTTTCCATTTACGCTCTAAATTACGGGTTTCTCTCTTTAGAACATGCGTAGTATTATTGTACCATGGTGCTTTAATTTTCTCTGTGACCTTTTTTAATCTAACGGGTGCAACAACATCCAATGTTCTAGAGAGAATGGTGCTCATAGTGCTAGTTAGTTCTTCTAGTTCATCTGTTTGTTTGGGTTCAGGCAGCAGCTGAGACAGATCAGACAAGCAACTCGAGAAATTATCTATGGTGGATGGAAGGATTGTTCTGCCTGGTCGAAAACGCGGCGCCGCATGACATATTACAGCAGTACGTAATATGCAAGTTACCAAGTAATGGTCAGTGACATCATCACTTTGTGGAATGATATCTATATCGGTTGGATCGGTTCCATATGATATAATTAAATCGAGTGTGTGATTAAGACGATGAGTTGGTCCGGTGACGTTTTGTTTGACCCCAAATGAATTTAATAAATCTATAAACGCAGTCCCTAACGCATCATTTGGATTATCTACGTGTATGTTAAAATCTCCAACAATTAATGCTTTATCTACATTGACCAATAGATCTGAGAGAAAATCTGCAAACTCTTTTAGGAAATCAGCGTAAGGCCCAGGCGGTCTATATACGGTAGCCAAGGCTAGAGATAATATGGATTTTTTTCTAACATCTAAGAGCGTAACATTTAGTACAAGTATTTCAAACGAAATAAACTTATAACCCGTTTTCTGAGTAACATTGAGAATATCTCTATAGACTGCTGCAACACCGCCGACCACGACACAACAAAACCATTACATCTCCTAGTGTTTTCAAGCAACTGCAAATTGAA
This sequence comes from Abramis brama, assembly GCF_963993115.1. NCBI lineage: Eukaryota > Metazoa > Chordata > Actinopteri > Cypriniformes > Leuciscidae > Abramis > Abramis brama. The sequence goes on from NC_139971.1 coordinate 31,750,318, forward strand.
CGGCTAATTTGCCAACATGGAATGACTGTGATACATTCCCTTGAGTTTTGCTTGAACTAATGCATCTCACTAAATATTAATTAAATCTGTTATCTCAGCATCTTTCCAGTATTTCTGCTTGCTCCTCCCCCAGTTTTTAAGATTTTAGCAAGGCGCTTGCTCGCACTGAATGATAACAACATGATAAAACGATGTGATGATATGCATACAGTATGTTAACAGAATGTGTGATTTTAGATCTGACTGCATCAGGAAATGCAGGGTTTTTAAATGCAGAAATTTTAAGGGTTTCACATCTAGATTATTACAATGTCAGTTCACAAGATCAAACCTATTTACAAACAAACATGTCGGACATCTAGAGGCATGTCACATGAAGGGAAAAATCCAATTTGGGTCTCTTCCAGCATGTTGCCTGAACATCGAGTGTTTAATTCAGGTATTTCAAGGTCAAAGTGGTATGTTTTTTCTTTTCTGTTAGCTCTTTCTCCCCACCGCCTCAATCTGACCTCTGACTCTGGCTAATTAACTGATACAGCTTGACTTATCGGTTAGTGTGACTTGAATACTAAAAGTAAACACTGAGATTTTCTTGATGTTGTGGCTTGATGTTGTGGTTATCTGCGCTCTCCTTATCTTATCCCTTCCTCCTTTTTTTGCATTACTGACAAACCTATTGCTCTCTGGGGTATTTTATTTTAAATCTCCCTTTCGCAAAATTGTTTCTATTTTAACTTCTAATAAGCTAAGCCTAAACACATTGATTTTAAATTTACAGCCAAAGCTTTTTTATTAAAAATAATTGATTGGGAATTAAATTTGTTTCTCTCTCTCCGCAGGGTGTGTGCTCCCAGAAATGCCAGCACATGTTCATCATAGAGACGGTGTGTGTGGGCTGGTTCTCCATGGAGTTTCTGCTACGGTTCATCCAGGCCCACAGCAAGCTGGTGTTCCTCCGTGGACCTTTGAACATCATCGATGTTATGGCCATCCTGCCCTACTACGTGTCTCTTGTCGTGGGAGAAACCCCCGCTGACGAAAATGAGCGACCCTCTGGAGGTAAGGGTTACTTGGACAAGCTTGGGTTGGTACTGCGGGTCCTACGTGCCCTTCGGATCCTGTACGTAATGCGGCTGGCGCGCCACTCTCTGGGCTTGCAGACGCTGGGGCTGACGGTGCGGCGGAGCATGCGTGAGTTTGGCTTGCTGCTGCTCTTTCTCTGTGTAGCGGTGACACTCTTTTCACCACTGGTGCACCTGGCGGAGAGCGAGCTTACCGGAGTACATGATTTCAGCAGCATTCCCGCCTCTTACTGGTGGGCAATAATCTCTATGACTACAGTGGGTTATGGGGATATGGTGCCCAGGAGCATCCCCGGGCAGGTGGTGGCGCTCAGTAGCATTCTGAGCGGGATCCTAATCATGGCCTTCCCAGCCACTTCCATATTCCACATGTTTTCCCGCTCCTACCAGGAGCTGAAACAGGAGCACGACAGGCTTTTTAAGGAGGAGTGCGCGGCAGCCGCAGCTGCTACCGCAGGAGCCGAGGACGAGCAGGATGGAGGATGGGTGGACTTTCCTCCTCCTAGACTAGTTATTACCCCAGACACAGAGACGCCAGGCTCTGTTGAAGACCTTTCTGTACTCGGGAATGGTGGAGAGACTTCCGGGAATAACAAGCACCCGTTACCAGCTGGAGCCTTTTAAGTGATGCACAACCATTGTACTGTTCACTAGATCAAAACTGTTCAAAAATCCATGCCCTCATACTGAACCCTTTTGCAGTGAATTTTCATGGACGGCTCTGTCTAAAGAGTTAAAGGGCCTTGAAGCTTCAGTATTTTGTCTTCCATCAGCCACAAGCTGACTTCATCTCACTGAAGTACTATTTCCTTCATATTTACACTGTGCCAGATTTAGCACTCTATGAAAATCCATGCAATAGAAATAAAAAATTAAGCTACATAGTTTAACTTTGGAGCCTTTTTCCACACCGTTAGACATACAGCAGAGAAATTCACGTTCCTCAAATTAATTATCAGTCATTTTTTAACAGATCCAAAGATGTGCTTTTTTTGTTGACTGTTTTAAATGCAAGAATTGCTCTTCCAGAAAATGTGCATAATGCATATGATTTTCTTAATATAATAAAACATGCAATGGCTCTTGAACAGCTCCAAATAAAACAGCACTAATCTCTGAGTCTTGTCCTGTTTTTTAGGTTTCATAGAAGGATTTTCTAATCCTCTTATTTGAAACGCTCAATCATTTGACACAGTCACCCTGTTCTCTTCTCTTAAGCAGCACATATGTGCCCCTGCCATCTGCCAGCTATGACATGCAGCAGTTACGGAGTTATATATCTATGATTGTTTTAGTTTTTATTGCTAGAGTTAAGATTCGTGACCTCAGTGAGGTCAACTCCGTTTTCGTCGGCTTCACCTCTTCTTACCGATTTCTCCCTAAGAAAGTCTGATGCCTCTAGGTGAAAAGCTTCTCTGTAAGGTCACAGAATTGTCCCACTGCCCAGTGCTTGCAGGGCTGATGGGGGATCTTGATGAGGCTGTGGATTAAACATGCAATAAATACTCAGAGATAAAAATGTCCTTCTGGAGTCAGACTCTGTGACGGACTTTGCTTTGTCAACAAATCACAAATTTGTTCCATAAATGGCATTGCTTCTGTGCCGAAAGCTCCAGATGGCTGAGTCATGAATCGGAAAAGGTACAGAGGAAACAAATTTGATGGACCAATCAAATTACATGTGTAGCTTTTCTCAGGATTTACCAGCTGGTTGAATCATTAAATGGACATCAGCTTGTTCTTAATGTAAAGGTTAAACCTGTTTATCACTTGTTTTTCTTTTACGATAGACACAAGCAGAGCCAGGATCAGGCCTTAGTCCACTCTCAAGTTACGTAGTAAGTACATTACCCAGATATAGTCAACAATTTCTGTTAAAATCACTATATTACTTACCTAGAAATGTCATCATATGTTCTTCTGTCTCTCAAGTCATCAGAAAAGGAGGATAAGAATATATTTCATAATGGTACTATACTTGTAAAGAGCTTCAACTGAAATTGTGTTGTAGGTCACTGAGTCTTCAGCGTCCCAATGTTTAGTGCTTAAATTTGTGTTCACATTATACTGATCTTAAACTGTTATGTAACCACCTGGAAGAGAAAACCATATTCGTAACTATTTTGATGGAATATGCTATTGCAATAACAATTCATATGAACTTAATAACATCTGCACCATTTAACAGCATTAGATGGGGGGAAGCATCGTGAGATATGCCATCAGCTCAGCTATAAAGATGCTTTTAGCCGCAGTGCTTATTGAGAAATCTTGTTGAAGGATGGCTTGAATGATGTATCATATGCCATTATTTGTCAAGGAAGGCCAGATCTAGATCTAGATGGCAAGTGTCTTCTGCTGGCACCAGTGATTGATGTAGAAAGCATCAAGAAGGGTTTAAGAGGCCATCCATCAGATATACATGATGGTAAGATTGATTCCTATTTGATAAATAAGTTGCTTTTTAGAATCCAAATCGTGGTAGATTTAAGATTTAGTTCTCTCATCAAGTAAACCCATTTACTGTGCAATTTTAGCAATAGGTCACTGATGTGTATGTGTGTGTTTTGACACTTCAGAGCATTTCAGCAGTCAGTAATAGCACTTTTCTGTGCTTATGCACAGCAAATCTTTTAATAACAGCCACTTGGAATCCACACTGAAATATGACACATAAACTGTTGAAGGTCAGACTAAAATGATCAGTTAACTCAGATTCAGTTACTTGTTTTTAACGTCATAATATGCAAAGTGAATTATTAGTATATGTGATGTTGTCATCATACTATATTTCAGGCTTAAAGTGACTTGTTATCACTTTATCACATTTAGCTTTATCACTGCACTTAGCTGCCTGTTGGCAGAGATGCTAGAAGTGAACAGATGTTCGAGTTCTCACTATTCGGTTCTTTTTTGATCTGATATGTCAGTGAGGTTATAACTGGGCGTCAGTCAGTCTGTCCAACATGTTTGTTTGTAAATAAGTTTGATCTTTTGAACTTTGGCTGACATAATGATATACAGATATCTAGATATACAGATATACTAGATATACAGCAGCTACTGAATTACCCAGATGGCACTGTCTAATCTCATTAAGAAGTACACTGGTTTTAACATAAACACTGCTTTTTCAAATACACAGTCGATATAGTATAGATTAAAGAAAGGGTCGATGGTTATGTAACTAAACTTAGCCTCATTGACCTCAAATGGCTCTTTTTGCTTTCACTGTAGACAGACGTATTGCATCGCTCCTGGCTACGATGCGGTGTAATTTTTTCCCCCTCTGTCTGTCATGATAGTAGGAGCCTCAATGGGGCAGTGAGCTTCCCATTAATCTTAGCTGACAACTTGACCATAGATGTAGTGCAGTGTGGCGATGAAATTCTGGAAAGGGTCTCGCTTGGAAAGTTAAAGCATTCCTCTTTTCTGTATCACAAAAGCATCATCATTGCAGTAGTTGCAGTCTAGGTGGAGGTTTCACTGAACATCAGAGACCTCAGTGTCTTTGACAGACAGCTGTGATTGATTCGTTTCTATAAAGGCAAAGTTTTAAAAATGAATCAAAGACTCTAGGAGGAGGCATTTTCAGCATTTTTTTCCTAGGCTTACTTCACAGCGAGTATCAATGTATTATTTATATACCACACAAACCTGAGTGAAAGAGCAGGAAGGGCAGTTTGAGCACTGCATTCATATGCTATGATCATTCATATGCAGAATAAGTCAAGTTCATTTAAAGAGTTCTATGATGTGCTATCGGTTAATAAACTCGCTGGATTTAATTATGTGATGTCATTATCGCACAGCTCTATTTATAAAGATGGATGTAGGCTATATCATACAGTTTGCAACTTTATCTGTGCCTGCGGACATACAGTACATTCACGCAAAGCAATATAATCTGTATAGCTGAAAAATGTATCTATATTATCACCTAGCACTTTATATAAAGTTGGATATATAAGTGTGTCCAACTTTATCCAAATACATACAGTACACTCATGTAGGGCGATATAATATTTAGCATATCTGAAATGCTTGATTGCTTGTATCCTTTCAAAATGTGAATATATATATCGCCCAGCTCTAATCTGATAATTGCAACCATAAGGCATGAAGATATTATAAACATTAACATCGTGATTTGCTTTGAAACAATGTGTATTGTGAAAAGCGCTATACAAATAAATTTGACTTTACTTGACATGTACATAAACCTGCATGGTAACTTTCACACTTTCGAACTGTAACATGCTTTCCATCTTACAGACAAACTAATATACTTGACTTTTTTTGTAATTTGTGTTGAAAAATGTGTGGTTTTGTCTCTTGTACTGTAATATACTGAACTGCTTTAAGGTGATGCACACCAAAATCTGTTGTTCTACATTCCTCTTTAAGAAAAAAAGTATTTTGACATTTGAGACAGAAATAGGTTGAAGAGAGTCAATGAATAATGCTAGTAAATACTAATATGATAAAGTCAATGATATGAACAGAATAGAATAGAGACTTTAAAATTACTGCAAAGTCACAATTTCACTGTATTGCACCATTGCACGACAGCAAGCTTTGAATCTCAACTCTGGTGCTTGAAATAGCTAAACTGGATGATTTATGATATTGAATTTCAGTATATTATCCCATAAACAGATTTAATGTCAAAGGCTATGTTCAGATTGAAATTATATCTTACTGCATAGGCCTTCTGCACAGTATATACCGAAAACACTACAAAATATGTAAAACATTATGCATTATAAAATGATTATTTTAAACAATAATATACTACATTGTTGTCACATGACCTCACCAAGTTGCATGTTTAATTCGGGTAGTGGACTTCTCATAAATTAATTGTCAGGGTCCTGTCACCTTAATTGATCTTGTTCTTAGTTTGGTGACCGAATCCTGACACTCATGTGTTTGTGTGAGCGTTCTCTAGGCTGTCTTGCATGTTCGAGGCGTGGTGTCTGGATCCTGACACTTCAGTCTAGTCTTGGTTCGGCTTCGGTGTCGGGGTCCTGACATCCATGCTCCGTGCACTTCTGTCTGTCTTGTGTCTTGTTTTCTGTGGTGTGTTTGTCTGCCATGTTCTCTTCTGTCCTGTGGGTTTGTGCGAGCACACTTTGCTTCTGTGTGCCATGTGCTCTTTTGTCAGTCTCTAGTCTTGGCCCCACCCTCTTGTTACCTGATTATTGGTTAATTTGCCTCACCTGCTCTCTCTTGTTACTCTTCTGATTTTCTTCTCTTTTTATTCTCCTGTTGTTCGCTGTCCTGTGCCAGATCGTCATCTATGTGTCTCATGTGGAAGCCTTGTCTGTTTGTCGTGCCTTGCTCCAGTCCCGCTGCCTGCTACCCTGGACTGTGTTTTTCCTCATTAGGGAGGTTTAAGTTATTTTGTTTATTTTTTTATTAAATAAAGCCCTTCAAAGCTCCCTGAGTCCTCACAATTCTTGACCCTTGACATAAATGTGGTTGTTTTGCTATTTTAATTCAAATGTAAGTAAAAAAAAAAATGTAACTTGACATCCAATCAAGATGTTAAAATCATCTCTAAATAAGATATTATCAGATATTAATACATTCATCATCCTGGAAATGGAAGGTTAGGTTGAGTGCATTACATTGAATCCCATACATATATTCCATATTCCCTCTGTTGTAAACTGCACATTTAAGCTAAAGTAGTACTCATAAACTATAGCTTTTCTTTATGTGGAAGTGCACTGACATTCTGTAATTGCTATAACAAACTTGTTCTGATGTTCTACAGAGGCCGACGATGAACAAGATCAGAGAGACAGGTGGAGGTTCGAGATGAAGCATATATCTAGAGATTGTAAGAAGACACGGGACACTGATGATTATTGCCTTTAAGGGCAGATTAAAGGACCACGTTAATCATCTCATCACCATGGGTAATTAGTCCCAACTTCTAACATCCTAGAACCAATAGATCAAAGCCCACTCTAAATAGCCCACAGAGCTATTCTAGTGGTCATGGTGACCAGAATGATGTGATGTCAGGGAATGTAGAAATCTCCCCGAATCAGTTATGAGACTGTAATGTATTAATGAGCTTCATGAGACCTCATGAAGGATGGTGGTGAATCCATAAAATGTCCAGAGAAAAATGGACTGATGATTTCATTCATGATTTATAATCACCTTGCCTAAGGGTTTGTACACTCCGCACTAGTTCCCTACCTATTATTTTCAGCAGGTGCATTAGAACTGGAGAAAAGTCTCCAGACTTTTAAAAATACATAGAAAAGAGAATGGGAGAAACTGCAATGTGCAAAATGGCTGCAATAAGGAGACATTTTGGTTTAAAAAAATATGGTTATAGAGGCAAACTAGAAAATATTTGATTACTGTTTTTTGTACTAAAAACAGTATTTCTTTATTATGAATTCAAATATTATAATTATTTTTAATATTTGTAAAATAATTATTTATTTATTTATTTTTCAATAATATTCTTAACTGTTTAACAACAATGTTATTATTATTTATTTCTATATAATGAGTTTCTATGCCTTATGTCAGACATGTTTTAGTGGATCATAACGTCCGGGAACTGTTTGTACAATACTTTAACAAACTATAATACATCATGCTATCTTGTCATTCCATTCAATTTTAGTCACTAGTCTGATATCATACTTGCAGAACTGGCTTTCATTTCCTTTCTCTCATCTCTCCTGAGCAGCTCCAGCAGAGATATCATCACTATCATCAGTCTCTCTCTGGATCACTGCCAGATGTTAGCTTGCCTAAAATCAAGAAATCGAACGCCACATTCAAGAAACACAAACAAAAAAACAAGAAAACTTGTCCACAGGGATCTCACGGAATCAATCAAGCCTGCCAATAAAGTGTGACTGCCCTATTTATCTTCAAACATATCAATGGTTGGACAAAAGAAAGTAGTCCAGTTGGATTAAAAATGGCCCCCCCTCCTCCCTCCTTCCAAATGCCTATATTAGATATACAGTGTAATTCTTGATCAGTCCTGAGATAGGGAAAAGCGGTAGAAGAAGACTTTGTGTCCTCTCAGCTGTGACAGGGCTGGATTGAGTCTTAATCATCAACTATCAGCACAGACTGTGAATAAGCTCCTGATGGGCCCTTCATTTCGCATGGGTGGAAATGCACAGAAAACCATCATCTTGTGTTAGTCTCCCTGTGCACGTATATATGCACGCCGTGTGCACGTCCACGCTCTGACATTTTGATTGGACAGATAGTATACGTTTTTTGTTGACTAAATCTCTCTGCTCATGTAAATTAGAGAGCTTGGGGCTTTGAGTGCTATCTGTGACGCTAGGCAGATGGTGAGGTTGAACTCCAGAGTAATGAATCAAGGGTTTCAAATTTAGATCAGTGAAACACACAGACTGTAGTGAAAATAACACCCTTAAAATAACCTCTAATTTGGTGCTCAAACGAATATAAAATTCAAATTTAATATCAACCGATTGTAACCTTGAGATAAAAAACACAAATTTAAAGTGTTTGCATGAGTAAACTGTAAGGGCCACCCATTAGCCCAACTGTGGAATCCAACGAGGTATAATGTGTTTATGTCTTTTCAGTGCTCCAGTGAAGTTCACTTAATTTATTAGAATTTAGTTTTAATTTTACTTTAGCTCCACACTTAATCTGACTCCAATTTCAAATGATTTTCAAATTTATATTGTGCTTCTTATTAGAAACGAATCATATACATTGGTTATTGAATAATTTAGATATTTGATTATTCTGGGTATCCCATACTTTCAAATATCTGTTCATTCGGGACTGTTACAAACCTTTTAGCCTAAGTCTAGGGAGAATAAGGCGTGCAACATCAAAACACTGAACGTGTACTGGAAAACATCTCACACAAACCAGTCTAATTTAGGTAAAGTGATCATTTATTACAGTGAGAAACGAGATGAAAAGAATACCCCAAGATACTTATTTACATAAATATACAACTTGTATACAAATCGTAACCAAGGAAGGTCCGTGTACTTTTTGATCATTTCTTTTCCTGTTTGGAATGGAATAACGAGAAATGAAAACCAGCTCGTTTATTCGTTTTTTAGTTTAGTTCAACTTCACACTGAAGAAGGCACGCGCCGAAACGCGCCTGTGCAAATAAAAATAAAAATATATTTAAGCATAGTGCGGCCTCTCTCCCACTTCATGAATTACACAAGTAAACAATTAGAAGCCAATTCAGAAATAACAGGTTACACCTGTTTTCGGGGGAGAGGAAATAATTATCAGAATTCTCCTAAATTTTCTATCTTTCTCATAATAATGACTGCAATGAAATTGAGACCATTTTACCAATCCCACTGAGACATTTAAAATGATACCAAACATGAAAAGGAAAAAACAATGGATTCACAAGATACATCATATCTGATATATAGACATTCTCAGTGAACGTTTAGTGACTTGAATCAGGGGGAAAGGAAGGGAGTAGGGAGATGGGGGATGCATATATAAACAAGGAGATAAGTTTGGGCTAGGCGATGTCCTGTGCTCTTTCTTTGAGTTCTTCTCTCCAGGTGTGCGTTTTATTGTAGGGAGTTTGATCTCAGCTTTTTTCTTAGCAGGAAAATCAAGTCTTACAGGCCTCCCCTAGCCTCTTGGGGCCATTTTTGGACATTTCCGGTGTCCGCATTTTGGGTGTTATTTTCAGAGTGTTCATAGGGCTGACACCTGTAATTAGCAGCGCTAGTCGATGGGTGCAGGAGTCAAGTACTCACCTGAACTAACAGCATTAAGACAGGTTGAACATGGAAGATGAAAGCACTGCAAAATGCACCTCTGTGACACACAGTCTCTTTAGGTGTAGGCGTACTGTGCTGAGTGGATGCTGCATCAGCGGGACATGATGTCTGCGATCCTCTTGGTCGGGCTTGCTTCCACCTGCACTTGGTTGCGTTGGTATTGAGTTTGTAGAATGACTTGTTGCACCAAGTCTGTTGTGTTTTGGTCATGAGCAAAAAGTGTGAGTGGAAAGTGTCTTTATACTTTGTGGAAACGTCTGTGTCCTCCCCAGGATGTTTAACTGACCTTTTGAGAAGTCCTCGGGCACCTTCAAGCAGAATGTTTGGTTTTCCAGGCAGGTCAGATCTCCATAAGTCAAGGAATCATTTCCACATGTCCAGTAAAATAACTTCCCTGATCAGATCTCATGTGAGCTGACGCTCCCAGAGGAGTATAACACTTGCGCCACTTGTTTTGTTGCAAGGGAAAATTAAAAGTTGTACCTCCCCTTGTCACTGGGTTGCAGATCAATGAGATCAAATTTAAATCATTCCATGGCTTTGGACGGATAGTCAAGATATGGCAATCCGGCTGACCATTTTATTTGGTACATAATGGCCATTGTAATTGTTCTCATTAAAGATTCTTGCACAAATAGGAGGTAAAGAAGTTCTTTTTCCATTCAGTTTTCTTTCTTAACAGTTGTTTTTCTAAACATCTATTGTCTAGGTGAAAGAGTCTCTGTGTGATGGGATTTATCTGACCTCTGTGACGTGAGACAGCTAGCAGACGGTCGGTTTAGCTAGTCTGTCTGCTTCCTGACCTGAGCTCCAGATTGTCATGTTTGATCTCTAAGCCTATATGTGCCATATTACTAGAGAGAAGAGCACCACCATCCCAGGAGGGATGAATACCATCTCTTTTCAACAGGTCAGGTCTGCCCCAAAAACTTTTCCAATTGTCTATGAACCCTATATTATTTTGCAGACACCACTTAAACACCCAGCCATTGAGTGAGGACAGTCTACTAAGTATCTCATCACTCCTTCGAACAGGAAGGGGGCCAGAGCAAATTACAGTGCCTGACATCGTACTTGCAAGAAGGCATTTGGCATTTTGTGCACAGCAACAAGTCAAACTGGTTTCCAGTTATAGACTTTGATGCTGTGAACATTCAGTGAACTGCAAGCACTGAGAGCATGGGTCAAATCATTGCTCAATTTAAAGATTTTTGTGACTACAATATAGAATTGGACACAATTGTCTTGTTTCTGGGCTGAGATGTTATCAATTGCATTCTTTTGAGAATACTGTATATTTGAATATGAAAGAAAGGTTGGACAAACACAGTTCTGATGGAGGGCACCAAGATTGTTTTTGGTTTGTTCATTTTGTTATAGACATTGAAAAACACACAAGTGTGCAGCGATTGCAAAGTCTGAAATAAGACCGAAGGAAAAGCTATGTTTTATAAGACTTAAATGGTGTTGTTTACACCATATTTTGTGACATCAGTCATTAACTTTTTGCACAATTGAAAGTTTTTCAAAGAACAGTGATTCATTTAATGTAATTCATATTACATATTACTACATAAACTATATAGTTTGATACTAGCTGCTGAGAAGAGTATAATGTTTTATGCATGTATACATCAAAACTTACTTTCTTCTAGTAAATTATACCTTCGTAATATATAAACCCTAAATTCAAACCCTAAATAAATTCAAGCTGTGAATTACAAATGGCGTAAGTAACTCACATGCAAAACAAACACTTACATCATTCAGTATTCTGAATATACAGCCATATAATAACCCACTTTTGTGTTCTGTCTCATTTACATAAGCTCCACCCTTTTCTCATCATCTTATTTAACCTATGGAGTTTTGACATCATCACAGCAGACCAGAGGCTTAGTGCTACAACACACCTGATGGCTACAGGTAAGACATATTTTTTTCCTATACTGCATGACATGTTAGCCCAGAACGTTGCTCAGTCTTTAAGTCTGTTATTTTTCCATCAGTGTGTAATGCTAAGCTTTGTTAAGATAAGGGGGAAGGGATGTTTTTGGTGCTGTGACACCAAATCCTCTTGAGGAGCACAGATGGTCACCATGGACACCAAAACATAACCATTAGGATAACAGAGGGGTCACACCTTATACAGATGAAAACAACAGAACAGAATCGGTTAGAAGCATAAACACATTTGCAATATAGTAATTATTAGGACACGCTCAGCAGTCTTCAGATCAATTTTTAATTTGATAATTTATTTTAGAAGACGACTTTATTTTGAATGACACAAAGTCCATTTGAAGCAGTAACAGTATATGAGCAGTGTTGGGGAAAGTTACTTTTAAAATATTGTGTTAGTTACTTTTTATGGAATGCTATTTACATTCCATTTGAATTAAGGAATTGAATTCAATTTAAAAGTAATTCTAAATTCAATTCTGAAATCAAAACTAACATACTCCAACAAACAGAAATTATTTTGAATGATTTGAATTGGCAAAAAAAAGAGAATGCATGTATATCTAAACCAGTTTTACACTATTCTAAACCAGTTTTTCTTAGATTGAATAGACTGGTCAGGTTTTTCCAAGCTATCATGTGTTCCATACTAATTTTAAGATAAGATTTCTCCTCTCTAGTAGGACAGCTAATCCAAAAATAAAGGAAGAAGTATTGCTTGGAAGAATAACACCTCAATTTAATTTACATTACATTGATTCATATCCAAAATTGCCCAGCAACTTTGTATCCAAGAAAGAAAAAGGATGTACATTCTGTCTTCATTCTGGAATGAATATGCCTTGTAACATAAGCTTCTGAGATAGTATTCTAACAAAGCCATTTCAGTATAATTGTGATTTAGATGATCTTCATGTTCCAAAGATATCCTGTGTGGCAGGCTTCTCGTCTTTTTATGATACTCAGGTTTTGTAATCAACAGCAAAGCCATCTGGGTAAGTGCAAAGACACCTGTGCTTTTTGGGTGAAAGCCACTGGAGTGGAAGGACTGCCAGAAGAGGATGCCCTTCTATCAATGACAATGTAAAAACATAGAACTCAACTGGTCTGAACTATTCAGAGGATTAATACGTATCTAATCTTGTTCGTCCACATTATCTAATTGGTTTCATAGTGTGTCTTCACATTTTCATCCTATCAGAGGGATCCTGAACATATAGACCTCATTATGATGAACGATCCTCTGCTCAGCTAATGCTAACCTTCTGTTTAACACCTTGCAGGTCACAGCACCCAAACAGAGATTAATCTGCATTATTTCATCCCTGCTGTGATATCCAGTAAGTTGAAAATCATTCTGATTAAGATACTTGCAGTTTTTTATATTATGAGACACGTCCATATTCATGTCTGGAATATGAAATCATTAAACAAGATGCCAAGGTCTGTTGACCATGGGTAGTCTGATGCGTGTCCAGAGAGTAAAAGATCACAGCTAATCAGGCACTGCACAATATTCGATAACTAACTAGCTGACAGTTGGTCCTTTTTAACTGGATTTCATCCAAGACTGGAGAACATGTAACCAATGAAGCTTTAAACGGGACATGCAACATTTAACCCCAAAGCTGATGTATGTTATCTTAACTTTTCAGTGCTGTTCAACCAAAATGATCAGTTTCTCTAGTTATGGTTATCCTATAGAAATACATTACCATTCAAAAGTTTGGGGTCAGTAATATTTTTTTAAAGAAATTAAATAAAAATCTATTTTCAGAAAAACGCATTCAATTGATCAGAAGGGAGAGTATAAAGACATTTATGATGTTACAAAAGATTTATATTTCATATACATTCTGTTCATATAATCCTAAAAAAAATATATATATTATGGTTTGCAGACTTTGCACACAAATATTAAGCAGTACGACTGTTTTCAACATTGATAATAAGAAATGTTTCTTGAGCACCAAATCAGCATATTAGTATGATTTCTGAATGATCATGTGACACTGACGACTGGAGTAATGGCTACTGAAACTTCAGCTTTGCCATTACATTAAAAAATTACGTTTTAAAATTGTAATACATTTTTGCTGTATATTGATCAAATAAATGCAGCCTTGGTGAGCATAAGAGACCTCTAATAAATTCTTACCAACTATTGACTTTTGCAGATTTTCATTTTAAGAGTCATTGACATAAGTGTCTACTTATGACATTATGTCAGACGTTACTAATTCTACAGTATCTAAAATAAATTGTGTGTAAAATTGATTATTAGGATACTGTCTAATTGCAGTTTATTATGACGATTCAATTTGTATGCATGTGTTTTGAGACTTTCAATGCTGAAATCATGTTTAGCTCTGGTAGATAAACGCATTGAAAAGTAAAGGGATGCAAGCCAATATGTAATTTTATCTTTTTTTTTTTTTTTGCAAGTTATGTTTTTGGTCTTTTTGTGCCTTTATTTGATAGGACAGTAGAGATTTTGATAGGAAAGCGTGGGGTGGGGAGAGAGGGGAAGGGGATCGGCAAAGGACCTAGAGCTGGGAATCGAACTCGGGTCGCCAGAGGCGCAGTTGCGCTATATGTCGGCGCATTAACCATGGGGCTATTGGCGCCAACAATATGTAATTTTATCTATGCAAGATAAATATTACTTTCACTCATAAATCACATTATCAAGCTTTCATGCTTTTACACTGCATGTATTCTTTTCAGTATTCTATTATAAATTCAATAGAAATCAATAATGTTAGTGTCAATGTCATAATAACTGAGTTCTCATCTTTTTTCCCAATGTACTGCCAGTCTTGGCAGTTAACCAGGATCGGTAATACTTTATTTTGATGGTCCACTTTAGACATTCTAGTAACTCTAAGTAACTTTGCAACTACATGTCAACTAATTTGGGATTGCGCACATTGTGCATAATTTTACTAATTCCCACAGATTTTGTGCTCGTGCCCAAAGTGTGCGCACATAAAGCCGCCCTCAGTACTAAATTGAGATCTTTTTCGCTGCTTATTGCACTTAAACAGTTAACAAATACACACAAAATAATGTCAAAATACTTGTGTAGTCTTGGCGAGTATTCACGTAAACAGTTATGTTACCGTTGAGACAAAAAACATATATGTGTAATGAATCTGTAAGTCGGGTCTTAAAGTGACAGCAGCTTAATATACCTGCTGCTAAATTATGAGATAATATTAAAAATACCTATATGGCAGTTTTTCCTCATGGTATCGGTGTCAAAATTGCAGTGAAAATGCTGAGTGGCTAGTAACTTTGAAAAACCACTAGACACGGTAGCTAGTGAGCAAAAAAGTTAATGTCAAGCCCTAATTATCATCTACATTATGTGTCACATTAACATGTTTAACAGGTATTGTAGTGCAAACAATGTTAATTTGATTCTTCTATATGCTTATGAGCATGCATGTTTGGTCTAATTTTTATTATCCACATCCTGTTTAGTATGCACAATGTATTTGATAGTATTTCTGTAATACTTTTCGCCATCTATTTTATAATTAATAGTGTTTAAGTGCCTGTCCAGGAGCCAAAAATTACAGCTGAATGAATTTGAAGTTGCCCGTTTTTATGCACATTTGACAGTTTAACCTTCCTTTTAGGAAACTCTTCCTACTTTACATGCATAAAGGGAGAGAGGACATCAAATGAAACAAGTTTTTTACTGGCCCCTGAGCTTATTTAATTTTCCTTCCTTTTAATTTGTTTTTCAAAACACTCCAAGCAGTGAAGATCAAACATCAGAGGAAGCTTAAATGACCTCCGCTAATCAATGAACTCAGAGCAGTGGCTGAGAGATGAGATTCAGACTAATTAACTGTTTTTGGTTCTCAGGGTAAAATACTGTTTATGCCTCAATTTTAGTTGAGTGTCAGTAGTTCAAGCCCAAGATTACAGGTTTGATCAATCATCTTGATACAAAAAAAAAAAGACTGTTTAAATATTTTCTTTCCAAAAAAAGTTCAAATCCTATATGAGGACCTTGGACAATGCTATTTCAAACCACAGTCAGGCAGCATAATATTATGTATAGATTTGTTTACTGAGTATTGAACTTACAAGCAGCACAAATTCTTGGAAGAAAATTCTTTATTTGACCATCTCATCTTCAAAATCCTATTATTATATACTAAAGGAACTCTGGGATCTTAAAATGAGAAGGAATCATGTTGGACATCCTATTGGAGTATAACTAAAAGCTGATGTCTGTACTTTTCTTTTCTCGTCCAGTTCTTGTGCAGTTTTATCTGATCCTTAGAAATGACTTTTTATTGTTGTTGGCTAATATATTCAGGATTTTTCAGTAATAAATAATATGTTTGACTTGTATAAACCAGTTAATTTAGATGCTATCACATGAAGCACATTTTACGTGTATCTAACAAAACATGTTTTACAATGCTGAATGCACCAGAAAGCTCATCATATTTATCATTAGGAACGTTTAAAATGATATAATTAAAGAAGCTGTGGTTCTCTGCTTGGAGTGGTTGCTAACTTTAGTGAAATGTATTTTACTATCCTATCTAAAAAAAGTAGGGTAGGATAAAGGTGATTTAGTCTATAATTAATTGTTAATTTCTGCACATCTTGTTATTATTCACTCTAGAGAATGATGTGCTACACACATTTCTGTCCAGGGTAATCCATTTACAAAACAGCTTGTTTATATTCAGGTCCAGAGATCATCCAAGTGAGGACCTGTGAAGCTCGGCCACAGCAGTTGTGTATCTCCTTCAGCAGAAAGAGAAAAGATCTACTCACATGCTGGAAGCATTGTACAATACTGCATATGAAAATGCTTTACAACCAAGCAGGTTACCTCCCACTTCTTACATCTTCCCTGTGTTGACCTTTGCGTTTCTGTGTACAGTAGTATGAATACGCATTGTCACTGAAGATGAGCCAGACAGGACTTGGAAATGGGAATGAGGAGTCTTTTCAGCCAACAGATATTATGAGAGGTAAGATCACATTTGTATTGTGAATATAATAACTAGAACCACTGCAACTCCTTCAGCTGTGATGCAGAATATAGTGCCTTATTATATTTTAATTGGTTGAAACATGATAAAAAAAATATTATGTAAAAAAAATCGTCTCGGGTTACTTGACTGTAACCCTGTCAAGTAACCTGAGACGTTCCCTTTCAAAAGCTACACTCAATGCTACGCTTGATTCAGCACTATGGTAATGAGAATACCCATGCCGCCGCACTGGGGGTGTCTGGACCCCTCACGTTGTGTAGTGTGAGCTCAAAAGGTCTCAGACATGTGCTTGTGATGTTGATTTAAGGACGTGTGAGCCCGGAGTAGCATGAACATCCAAACTGTAAAACCTTATGAATGTGTGTGGAGAGGACCAGCCTGCCGCATCATAAACATGCTGCAGGGGGGCACCCCCCACCAAGGCTCGGGAAGAAGCGACTCCCCCTGGTAGAATGAGCCCTGATGCCTACTGGAGAAGCTTGACCGCGTGCCTCATGGGCAAGGGCAATAGCATCCCTCACCCAATGTGAAATTGTCTGTTTTGTGGCGGCCATCCCCCTGTTTCGGCCCCCATGAGAAATGAATAGTTGCTCTAACTTACGCCACTGGCTAGTGTGGTGAACTTAGGCCTGAAGAGCACGGACTGAACACAGTCTGTAAAGTTTCTCCTGATCCGGTATTGTGAACGGCGGAGGACAGAAGACCTCAAGAGTGACTGGATGTACGGCTGAGAGAGGAACCTTAGGGAGGTAGTCAGGATGAGGATGCAAAATTGCTTTCACAATTCCTGGGGCAAAGTCTAAGCAGGATAGCGAGACAGACAGAGCCTGCAAATCCCCAGTTCTTTTCAAAGAAGTGATAGCCATAAGAAAAAAAACATCTTTAGAGTGAGAAGCTTGTCAGGCGCTGACTCTCAAAGGGAGATTCAACCAGACCCTCAAGAACTATAGCTAAGTCCCATGAAGGGATCTTGGTTCTAAAGGGGGCCTCAGTCACCTGGCCCCACGAACGTAGCTGGCGAGCAGAGGATTCTTCCAGAGTCAATCAAGGCGTGGCAAGCCGATAAAGTGGCCACATAAACCCTGAGAGCAGTAGGGCATGTGCCTGCTGCTAATTTTTCCAGCAGGAACTCCAAAATTGAAGACATCTGGCAGTTAACTGGATCTGCATTACGTGCCGTGCACTACCTTTCAAAGACACACCATTTATTGCCATAACTTCTAGTGTAGGGAGCCCTATCACTGATAATGGTCTCTGTAACTTCAGGTGAAAGCCCAGTGTCCCCCAGTTGGTACCCTTCAGGGGCAAAACATTAAGGTTCCACAGCTCGGGCCGGGGATGTAATATTGTCCCCTGCGCTTGAGACAGAAGGTCCCTCTCCTTTCCGGTGTTGCCCAGGGCGAGCCGTCGAGGAAAGATATTATCTCAGAGTACCAAATTCTGTTCGGCCAACACAGCGCTTTCAGTAAGAGCTCAGAGCTTCAGAACTCCGGAGAGCAGAGAAACCAGGGGAAACGCATACAGGCGTATTCTGGGCCATAAATGCACATAAATTGGGGGCTGGGTAACTCAGAGAGAAGTAGATGGGACATTGCGCTATCTGTTGGGAGGCGAAGAGGTCCACCTCTGCTTCGTAAAATCTTTCCCAGATTTGTTTCACTACCTCGGGGTGGAGTTTCTCTGCCTGGACAGTAGATCTGCTCCCACATTGAGATATCAGGGGATATAAATCGCCCTGAGAGACAGGAACTTGTCCTGAGCCCAAAACAGAACACACTGCACTAGTCTGTTCAGACAGCGCGAACGCAGACCACCCCGGCGATGTATTTAGGAGGCTTCCGTAGTGTTGTCCATCCACACTAGGACATGGTAACCTCTTAACTGGTGGAGGAAGTACTTCAGGGCCAGAAATACAGGTATCAATTTGAGGCAATTAGAGTGCCAATCGAGATGATGACCTCACCATATCCCTTGGGCTGGACGGCCACTGTACGGGAAGTGTCTGTTGTTTGCATCTTGTGACATCAACACACACTTTGAGTGGGACCCACGGTGAGGAAACGGGTCTGAGTCACAGAGACAGGGAACAAAACCGCAGTGCATAACCCTTACCATAAACACAGATTTTAGAAAGTGCACAAAGCATTAAGCGCAGTTATGTCACATTTAACCCCCAAGCACGTTACCCTCTGAGCGGGAGAGAGAATGCTTTTCTTGGTATTGCGTCTCAGCCCCCAAGAGAAAAGATGAGCGAGCATCCATCTCGATGTCGAAGAGCAAGCTCTTGAGACTGGGCCAGTATCAGCTAATCAGCTATGTAATTAAAAATGTGGATTGACCCTGGAGTCGCAGCGAAGCCAGAGGTGCAACCATGCATTTTGTGTATATGCGGGGTAACAAGGCTAGGTAGAATGGAAGAACCCGATATTGGTAAGCTTCGCCCCCGAAAGCAAACCTCAGGAACTTCCTGTTCCTGTTGTGGCAATATTTCTATGTGAAAATATGCGTCTTTTAGATCGAAAGTGATGAACCAATCGCAATGTTGAATTTGCGGCATGATCATCATGATAGTTAACATCTTGAACTTGAGCGTTCTGACAGAGATCAGGGTGTTGAATGTTCTGTGTACTGGGCGATAACAGGAAACGACAGAACATCCAACATTTCGCTGGAAACCGCTCCCCCCCAAATCACCAGAGGTGGCAGGGATGTTACAGTGGTTTCGTGGGGTGTCTGGTAGGAGCTGATTGATGTCTTTTACATGCTCCGTCCCGAGGGGGCACACCACTGACCTGGGCACAAAAACGTTCTCCCTTTAAATACGTTGGTCAGTTCAAGAATAATTTATGCAATTATTTATTATTTATTTGAAAGAATGAAAAGAGCAGTTTCCTGTCTATCCTTGCATTGTTCCACTGGTCAGGGTTGATTTAGAAAGTAATTAGTAATATGTATTGCAATACTTTGAGTAATTAGTACAGTAATCTAATTACACTGTTGAAGGTGTAATTTGTGGCTAGTAATTAATTATTGTAAGTTACTTTTTGTAACTTACACAATACTGCTGATAACTACCATCCTGCAATATACGCAATGGTTATTAAATAGGACAAATATGTCAGCCGCCCTAATATTTCAGATGCTAAAGGCTGAATGTTAACCATGTCTTCTGGCAGTAAAAACAATTTTTACTGAAAAACTAGTTATCTCACTGTTTGTGGGTGCAGGTTAGCCAAGTAAAACATGTTCACAGTGTGTTCACTATTCTTAGGTATATTCACAGAGGTTACATATTCATTGCCTCATACAAAAAAAACATGTGCACACAACATTAGTTCAGTTTGGTGCAATGTGATTATGGCATGTTGTAGTTAATCATTCTTCAGCTGTTTTGACACAGAGATAATAATTGATGAACTATATCACTTTCGTCTTGTGTTACTGGGCTCAGAGAACATCAGTGCTGACTGGGCAGTGTGGATTTATGCGTTTCCATTTTTATAAAAACATGTTTTTCTTTTTTTAGATGGCAGATGATGAACTTATCTTCTGAGCTTCCAATGGAACTACAAGGGAAGAGAAGAATAGTTCAGCCTGCAGGTCCCCCGGATGGAGGCTATGGCTGGTTCATTGTGCTTTCCACCTTCCTTGTCTTTGGGCTGACTTTCGGTGTAATCAAGTCCTTTGGTGTGTTCTTCGTAGAAATCCAGTACTACTTTGCAACCACAGCGACTGCAAGCTCATGGATCACATCCATCTCTGTGGCAACGGTACATTTTGGGGGTATGTATGTACCAAGTTCAGTTTCAACCAGCAGGGGGCTCCCTTCACTTACACTCTCAGTAACCTTTGCCTTTGAATTCCTAACTGCAGACATGGACTTTGTTTATTTATTTGTAAATGTCAGAATGAAGATGTGGTAAAAACTCTTTGTCACACTTGATCTTCACTGTTGATCTAATTTGTGATTAAGATGCATGCCAACACACAAGCTCACTGTAATCTTTTTAATATTTGTTAGAGCCACATTCATGTTCTCCGGCACCATCAGACCTTTAAACATTGTGAGGCTGAAATATATCTAACAGAGCAGGAGACTAGAAATATGAGTTTGTGTTATCCTCCAGTTCTCTGTCTCCCAGTATGATAGCTTTACATGGGCTGACGGAGCACTTGGCTACTGGCGGTACAGTATGTCATAACTGTGTGCTTGTCTGTGATTCAGCCCCTGTAGGCTCTGCATTGAGCGCGTACTTCGGCCATCGGCCAGTGGTCATGGCGGGGGGTCTGCTGAGCAGCATTGGGATGGTGGCCGGGTCGTATGCCCAGGATCTGCTACAGCTGTACATAACTGTGGGGTTCCTTACAGGTAAAAGCACAGCCAGCAGTAGAGCATATGGCTGTGCTCCTGCACACACACTTTCACGCTTCCCTTGTTTCATCGTTGATTCACAACTTGAAAAGGTCATAAGCCAATTATAGCGGCTGTATGGGAGAGAGAAAGGCATATGATGAGACAGGAAAGTTGTAGGAGCAAAGAAAGAAAGAAAGAAAGAAAGAAAGAAAGAAAGAAAGAAAGAAAGAAAGAAAGAAAGAAAGAAAGAAAGAACATTTTGCCCACTAGGCTAGTTGAGTTAAAAACGATGAAAATTTGTTTTGTTCATTATCACTATTGGCACATGTTGTCTAATTATTTATCTTTAATTTATCATTCTTTATTACTTGTTTAAGTAAGTTATTCATTTTGTTAAATTCATTATTGCCACTTTCTTAGTTTAGTATTAATGTGCAATTATTTTGATTTTGGTTTGCTTTATTCTTATTTATTAATCAGTTAAATTCAATCTTAATTATTATTTAAATATTACGCACTAATTATGCACTTATTATTTTGCACAATTTGCAAAAAATCTAAGCTGCAAACTCTAAAAATTTACTGGTTTTGTCAGATTAATAAAACACTATAAGGACCAGATTTACTAAACAGGGAAAATTAGCGTAACGATTTATCTATTTTTGCTAAATAGTACATATTTTACAAGTTGCCCAATTCGTATCGTAGACTAGGAATGACCTACCCCTGACCCCGCCCCTAAACCTATATCCATCACTGGGGTTATGAATTCGTACGAATTGGACATGAGATGGCGTTGGAGTGGAAAGTTCTTCGCGTCATCTACTGACGACGTGCAAATTAAAGAACAAACGCAATCAGATCTTTTCCATAATGACCAACGCAATCTACCAGGTAGCGTCTGGTTTAAGACGTGCTTTTTTGGGCGGTAAATAATGGCGTAAACACCATTAAATTGATGAGCGCAAACCATAGTAAATCACCCTGCATGATTAATTTAAATACTCTCCTCCCATAAATTTTGCGCCTGAAAGTGAAACTCCTACAATGTATGCAATGAGGTCAGCCGCAAAAATAACTGTCCACGCCTTTTCAGCGCTAATTTTTCACTGCGTGTCTTTAGTAAATCCTGACAGTATTTTTTTAAAGCCAAAAGAGGGTTTGCGCTGGAGCAATCTGTTAGTAGGCTAAACCTGGCCCTAAATGTTAACTAAAAGTTAATATATATTACCATTAAAAAGTTTGAGGTCAGCAAAAGTTTTTTTTTTCTCTTTTTTTCTTTTTTTAAAGGAATTAATACTTTTTTGCTGCAAAGATGCATTAAATTGACCAGACTTTTGCATTGTTACAAAATAATTAAATATTTTAAAGTATCATCAAAGTATCCTAATATAAAAAAGTCATAATTTCTACAAAAAATATTAAGTTGCACAACTGTTTTCAACAAAATGTTTTATGAGCTCCAAACATTGCAACATTTAAAAAAAAATCTTACTGACCCCAAACTTTTGAATGATAATTTAAAAGTCTTGTAGTCGGCCACTGGCTCAATATCATGCTAAAGGTCTAGTGTGTAAGTTACAGCAGTAGCACAACTTGCAGGTCAAAATGTTCCATGACTGCTATAACACAATGTTTTAAAATAAATGTGTATTCAGTTAGTAAGTGTTGCTAGATGTTCATAATACACATAACCTTGCAATACTGCTGTCCATTTAGCCAGTAGCATTTGAACAACGTTTTACCCTACAAAATCAATGACTTGTCAAAGAAATAAATGCTTACTCTAAATGTCCTTTTCGTTTTGTCCTCTGCAGGATTCGGCTATGCCCTGACCTGGACCCCTACTGTCACCATGCTAGGCTGGTACTTTGAAAAGCGACGGCCAGTGGCCAACGCTCTGGCCAGTGCAGGAGAGTGCATCCTTACTTTCGTCCTGACCCCATCCTTCCAGTTCATGGTGGATCAGTATTCCTGGAGGGGAGCGATGCTGATCCTGGGAGCTCTGCAGCTCAACTTGAGTTTGTGCGGAGCTCTTCTAAGACCACTCAACAGACATGTTCCTTCTAAAGAGCTGGTAGAGAAGGACGATCATGAGCTGGAGCTTTTATCGCAAACTCACACAGACTTTAGTTCAAAAAACAGTTCAGACTCGAAAAAATCTGATCCACTGAAGGTCAAAATCATAAGTTACATGGACTACACTCTTATTGTTAACGCTCGCTTCATGGTCTACTCAATGTTTGGTGTCTTTGCTGCTCTTGGCTTCTTCGCTCCAGCTCTCTTTCTGGTACCGTACGCCCGCAGTCAAGGAGTGGAGGAATACCAGGCAGCCGCTCTCATGTCCATCTCTGCGGTGCTGGACCTGTTAGGACGGCTGCTCTTCGGGTGGGTGGCTAATCTGCGGCTGGTAAAGACAGTCCATCAGCTGACTGTCACAGTGATTCTGTTGGGCATTGTTCTGTTGCTCTGCCCACTAGCTACCACTTTCACCCAGCTAGCGCTGTTCAGTGCGGGTTACGGACTGGTGTTCGGCGCGACCGTGGCCATTCACATCACAGTACTGGCGGAAGTGGTGGGGGTGGAGAGGCTAGGGAGTGCTCTGGGTTTCTTCATGCTCATCCGCAGCAGTGGTGGCCTTCTTGGACCACCTTTGGCAGGTGAGATGTTTATAAGTAATATGATCAATAGTGACTATCCTGAGCAGACACATATAATTTAATAAAGTTTGAGTTTGTTTTTAAATAATTTAAATATTTATAAACCGTATACTGTATATATATATATATATATATAGCCTATATATATATATATATATATATATATATATATATATATATATATATATATATATATATATATTTGTTAGATATATATTTGTAAGACACAGAACAAAAATATAATAATATTTTTTATATTGTATAATGTTATTTTATTATATTTTATCTGTGATTTTTTTTTATTAGTTGATTGTGTCATTTAAATAAATCACAAATATAATGTAATATATAATTAAAATGATGTGTAATTAATTATTATTAATAATTATAATTAATAATTGTATTAGTTATTGTTATATTATGTTTGTGATTTATAAACAATCAACAAACATATTTATATATATATATATATATATTATATTTATTATATTATATTTGTGATAAATTTGTGATTTTTATTTAAATAAATTTGTTTCTTTATTTATATGTTGAGTAGGTTATTATGACATCTACCTACAAATGGCTTGCTGAAGTTACTCTACAGTCTAACATTGTGCAAACACAAGATGTCCTGTTTTATTGTATAGAAAGCACTTTATCAGTCATCCTAATGTATTCCCTTCCCTCATCATATTTGAGGTTTCTCATTAATGCCTGGCAGGATTCAGTTTACAGTAATACTGTGTTATCTTCTCATAAAGCATCGCCTTTCAAAGAAATGCACTCGGCTATTGTGTTAATTTCATGGATTATTGGTCACTACATAAATGGCTTTTCCCCATTCAATAGCGAGCTACGCTTTGACTGCCCTGACCAAATCTTAAACCATTCATTTGGTTTCATTGGCTGTAATTTTTCTGTGCCCGCTGCTCAGAACACATAAAAAACAGTAGTGCAACAATACATCAGCGGAGCTACAAAAGTGGCCAAAGAATCAACAAACAAACTACCAGCCAAGAACAACATACATTTAATAGCTGTAATTGATTACCAGATGATAAGCTCTGATAGGGCAACTTCAAATAGATGGTATTGTAATGTGAAGATGATGACATTTTGCCCTTACTTAACAGTTTTTCACTTAAGAACATCTGCCTGAACATGGCACAAGTTGGAAGAGTTCCCCCCTGTGCAGCCAAAAACCTCTCCCTCGCTATAGGCAGTTCAACACTAAATCATCCCGAAAAGCCGCATCTGTCTTTTTAGAGGTATCAACTGCCAAAACCATGTCCATATCTGTATACTGGAAGACTAATATACCTTATATGAATCTCTTGGGTTTTTTAGTCCATTAAATAGAGCACAGACTAATGGTTGGGTGGAGAGAATTGCTTTTTTTTCTGGCACTACAGGTTAGGAGTTTAGTCTGCTGGGCTCCATAACCGGCAGTGTAATTACACCATAAATTAGCTCTGCTGCAGTTTTTCTCAGTGACTTTTAATCGGGTTGGAAAACTCCTTTACTGTGGCATTATAAAAGATGACTCAAATAATCACTGCATCACTGACTTCATAGGGGCTCTGTTCCTCGGTGCTTTAATTGATTGTTCATTTAAAATAATGTACAGTGAAATGTGCATTCAGAAAGCAGGTTGGGCATAAAAACGGGAGGTGGGATGATGAACGAACAACTGTAGGCTAATTAGTGGTGCTTAGGCAAGCGTCGCTATTGTGCCTAAGCAACCTCCCAGAATACCCTAGAAACTGCATACAAATGCCCTTGCAACCACTTACATCAGCCTATAGAATTGGTTGAGGTGAGTTTTGTATGGGCAAGTATGTGTTTTAATTGCAAGCTAATAGCAGTATTTCAGTATTACAGGAAAACAACGTATATATAATATATATCTTATGAGTGCATGAGTGTTTTTTATTCGAATTACTTTTTATATTTCTTTTTTCTTTTTTTATTATTTTTAAGCTATATTTTGTGCATTCATTTACTCTAAGTGAAACTCGTAATTGACAATGATGAAATAATTTCTCCTACTGTTTCTACAGGAATCTTCATAGACAAAATGAGTGACTATGGTGCTGGTTTCCTGATGGCAGGCGTGGCTCTTCTCGTCTCTGCCTTGTTTTTGCTTGTATTACATCAGATGAACAAAAAAGGGATGGAAAAGGGAAAAGATGTCAACTTGGACAACGGGAAAGGATGCGAGGATCTGATTTGAAAACAAGAGTTCCAACTTTGGAAGAAGTTAGTAAGAGAAGGCTCTAATGCAGGGTTCCTCAAACTCGGTCCTGCAGAGTTTAGCTCCAACACTGATCAAACACACCTGAGCAAGCTAATCAATGTCTTCAGGATCACTAGAAACTCACAGCTAGGTGTGTTTGATCAGGGTTGGAGCTAAACTGTGCAGGACAGTGGCCCTCCAGGACCGAGTTTGAGGAACCCTGCTCTAGTGGAATGTGCATTTAGGGTCACATATTTATTTTGCAGTGTCATGTTACTACTGTGGACAAATATGATGCATTCATGTTTCACCACACATGTCGCGGTTAAGCAGAGATTATGATTAGAGATCTGTAAGTGATGGGTGATGGTGTAACCTGATCTGATCTGTCCATTCTATGAAGGAAAAATGAACAGACCTTTCTCACCTAAGTGAAACATTCTGGGAAGTCTTCTCATGTAGTCCTATAATGATGCCATAGCAAGCAATACTTCATCAGATCTATTGCTCCAGTAAGTCTGGAAAATGGACTGCCTTAATGGACTAATGGAAGCTGACTCATGTTTTAGCTTCAGCCAAAGATGATCACAGTCAAGAACAATATCTGCAATTTCTTGTGTATAATAATATGAAAAATGGATTTTGGTCTGTCTGCTTAAAACTGCACAAATTCAAATTTGTGTTTGAAACTTGGATTTTATGTAGGTTAAAGTTCCATCCACTGGTCTGGATGTCAAATACGTCCCACAGTTTCGCAGAACCTGATTTCACCAAGTGGATCATCATCTTTGTTGATCCTGGAACAACATTCCAATAAACCAATCAGATTTGAGGGACAAGTTTACAGTTTATGTTAAGTTTAGGCTTAGGGTTAGGTGCTTCTATGTCAGTGTTATTCACCTATCATTTCCCACTGATTTTAGGGATAACTTGTGGGTAGGGTTAGATTTAGGGGTATATAGGGATAGCTTAGGATTACATTTTCAGGCAGGAATTTTGTTTCAGGATCAACAACATATGCTGACCCAGGAACCCGTCTAACTCGGCAAAATCAGGACGTGCCACAGTTTCAGAAAACATTATCATTGATCGCCCTCTAACATTGAAAAGGGGAAATGCAGGATGGACAGTGAAACTGTTTTAAATGCATGTTTTCCTCATTACATATTTTAAACCATTATAAATAAATAATGCATTTAAAAAAATACTTAGACTCACATGGAATTAAAACAGCCGTTTAATAGAGCATAAAATAGGGGGAAACAGTATATTAAAGTGTGTTTTGTTTTGCAAAAGCTTTAAAATACCTTAATCTTGAATCTATATGGGATAACCATGAAGGCATTGACTAAAACAGAGGCACATCCTGCTGAAGAAAACCACACGATAGACAGCACTGTCTAGATCTTTTCCGTTTATACAGTGTGATGAAACGGCAACCGTTCAAAGCTAAACCATCTTTACAAAATATCAAAGCATTTGTTTTTCTTCTCAATAATCTATTCCTAACATCTGCACTTTGATGTGTTGTCTGCATGCTGGTCTGTGTGTATCACAGATAAGTGGCTTTCCAAATCGGATTTGTTTTTTTGTTTTTTAAATAACAGAAATAAATTTCAATATGCTTGTTACCATGAATATGAGAAAGCAAACATTATGCTCTAGACAAAATGAGCCTTCAACGGCATACAAATGAAAACGTTCTTGACGTTTTAGTCTGTTCACATTCACAGGCTCACTGTTTGCACTTTCCCTTATATTAAATTATTTTGTTATATTTTATTTTCCCTCATTTCCCTTTAATTTAACACATGAGTACCGACAGTAAACTACATACATGCACACAAAGAAAGAGGCCACTCAATGGACTTAATTTTAGTTTTAATAATGAAAGTATAAGCTGTGTATTCTGATATTCACAAAATAAGTTCATATTTTTATCATGATCGTCAAATTGAGTAATAGAATGAGCTTTTATTTTTATATTTTCAGTTTCAGATGTTTTTCATCTAATATTTATATTTTATTTTATTTTGGCTTTATTTCAAATACCAAACAATGATTTTTGATATTTTTCATTAACAATTAAAAACACTGATCTTATAATTTTATCTTTCTTTATAATATTGACATTTCACTGTAAATTCACTGTGGATTTATTACTTCGAGTAGAAATAGGCCTTGAAGTTATGCTGTATATAGTTTTTGACACTTGATCCCATCAGAAAATCCCAACGAGAAGAAGAAATAATGCTGTAATGAGAGAAAATAGTCCTCTTGCTGTTTTCCTGTGACCTGAGCAATCCTTTCTTTTAAACACAGTTGAGGCGATGAGTCCTTTGAAGTCTGTAATTGGAAACAGTTGATGGAGTAAAGTGGAATAACAGATCCCAGATCCGCTTCTCCAGACATATCTCCCTCCCGTAAATCCTGGCCTCTTCACTTTGACCTTCATATAGTCCAAGTTAGACAGGAACCCCAGAAACAGCCTTTTAGAATGATGCATGTGTGACCTTGCTTGATGGAAACGTTCAGTGAAGCCTCAGGATGAAAACTGAATTAGACAATCTAATATCAAAGACAAAAGGAAAATACCTGAGAAATTGGACAGAAATTATAACAAATTGGAATTCTGCCTGTCTCTGAACAGAAAATTCAAAGTGTCAGAACAGCTGATTAATGTGACCAACTCTTTGCAAAGTAAGAAACTAGAATAGGTAAATACTATGTACAGACTGAGCAAACACAACCTTTCAAACACAGACAGACCAGGGCTGCATTTCCCAAAAGCATCATAAGCCAGTGGTTTTTAAGATCTATTAGGCTTACAATACTTTTACGAAATTATACTGCACTAAAAATGGACAGGCTGCTCTTTCTGCACACACTATGAGGTAGAAAAATAATTGAACTTGTATACCATCAAATATTTATGGAAGCTTTTTTCCACCACGGAATAAAATATTAAAAACTTATCTCATAACCCCTTGCAATTATGAATTTTGATTTAGTTTCTCTCACAATTACGAGACATGGGCCTAAACTCACAGTTACGACTTTTCTTGCAATTGCGAATTTAGTTCTGCTTGTTCAGTTAAATGAATTAAAGGTGACATGAACTTAATTTCATTGTGTTCAATCCACCTCAAATTTAAAGTAGAAGTTTACTTCATTCATGTGTTAAAACTACATGAATCATTTTTTTGCTGACAACTTACTGGGCTGCGGATCTGTAGTTCCCAGCATACCTTTCAAGGGACTGCATTATGAGAGTACATTTTAGGATTAAGTGTTATTTTGTTTGTTTGTTTTTTCAGTAAAATGAAGGACATGTTAGTGTGTAAAGTTCAGTTATGTTGGACATTTAGGAGTGCTAAGTCTTAGTGATCTAGTAATGTTATGACACCAGTCTTTTCTTTTTTGTTCATTATATATATTATTGTGTATAATGATGAACAAAATTGACGTGAGAAAATTAGTTAAACCTCTGTAATAAAAAATGTTTAGGCTGGACCAACATTAAAAGAAATTGTTTTGATAAATGTAATAAAGTCTGTCATTATTTACTCACCCTCATGCCGTTGAATATCTATATAACTTATTTTATTCTGTAGAACACAGAAAACAGATACAAGAGATCTCTCTTACTCTCTCTTTCTCTCATTTTCTGTTGTTCTCGGTTGGGTGGGCCTATAATGGGGACAAATGAGAGGGGCTGTCCTAAACAGGAGTGAAAGGAACAGCTGTAGAAAGTTTGGTATGAACTCCAATGAGAACCAGTAGACTGATGTGGCCCTAATGAAGATATGAAAGGAAATACAGTTTTTGAAATATTTGAGGAAATATTAAATTAGGATGACTCTGTTAGACAGTTGCGTAACACTCAAGTGTACAAGTGCCTGACAACACACACTCAAGCCCACATCACTTACATGCACCTACATGCAAGAATCAAAGGTATTTGTTTCAAAGGGAGAGATGTAAAAAGAGAGAAAAAGAAACATAGCATTTCTTCTTCCAGATTTATCTTCTTTCTTTCCGGAGCACAGTGAGGTCAGGCCCCTATATTCTTTCATCCACACATAAATCATGAAAGCTTATTTCCACAATACACCAATCATGTTGTACAGATAATAAAAGGGCAACAACCCCACGAACATTGGAGGTCTGCAGTACGAGCAACATTAAAGCACAGAAAACTGCTGAGGTTTTTCTCACACAACAGCTTGAATTTTACTGTCACGTGGTTCTTGTTTACTCGACAGATGCTGAGAAAGATGTTGGGCAGTTCAGATTTATAGTCTATGATCATTATAAACATGCTGTGTTCCTGAACTGGTCTTTGCTGATCGTATAGAGGTTGGAGACTGATTCTATTAAAGCTTTACAAAAATCATAGATCAAAAGAATCAGAACAGCTGCGCATCAGATGCCACATGTGCATTCACTTCAGTTATTGTAGTCATTGCCATGCAGGTGTTTTTATGCAGATTTTTTTTTCTTTCTTACATTTATTATTCATTAATCCTTCAAGTTTAAATGAATTTGAGTGAAAAAGTACTGGGCCATAGCAAATAATTGTGAATGGAACATTTAAAAACATATCAGATTTTTTTTTACATGCTGTTAATCATACCAGATAACTTATTAATAATTTTTTGAAAACAGAAAAAAAATTCATTCGTTCTTTAATTCATTTAACAGAAGCAAGACTAATTTTCATCTATTGTTCCTTACCACCTACCAAACAAACATTTATTAAAAAAATATCATAGTAACATACACAGACATATACAGACAAAAATTAATAACACGCAAATACAGGTGAAACTCGAAAAATTTGAATATCGTGCAAAAGTTAATTTATTTCAGTAATTCAACTTAAAAGGTGAAACTAATATATTATACAGACTCATTACATGCAAAGTGAGATATTTCAAGCCTTTATTTGTTATAATTTTGATGATGGTTTACAGCTTATGCAAACCCTACATTCAAAATCTCAGAAATTTTGAAAGTTTTCATAAGCAGTAAGCCATATTCATCAAAATTATAACAAATAAAGGCTTGAAATATCTCACTTTGCATGTATGAGTCTATATAATATATTAGTTTCACCTTTTAAGTTGAATGACTGAAATACATGAACGTTTGCACAAATTTTTCAAGTTTCACCTGTATAAGCAAACAATAAAAATTTAGTCAGCAGACAACTAATATTGTTCTAGTGATTTTTACATTAATGCATTTACATGAATGAAAGTTCAAATTAAGTAATTAAGTAGCTTTATAGCTTAATAACTCATTTGTGTATGGAAAAAAATATCATAAAAGGACTGGAAAAAACTGCACATGACACAATGTGCGTAGTGTAAAGTTCATAAATACCTGACTAGACTAATAACACTTGTAATAACTTCTTATAACCGCTTGTACTAACGCTGTTGCATTCCTTGCAACATAGTCCTAAAATTTAAGACATGCCATAAACAGACATGTTGTGATGTGTTTGTTGTTGTTTTTTAACAGATTACCTGGGATATAATAACATTTCTGGACAAATTTTCTTCCACTTTGGGAATATTCTGTAAGCATATGTCTTCTAAACCCTAAAATAATCACAAGTGTCTGCGTCCAGTAAAAGCATTGGTGTTAAAGGTTAAAATGGACTTAGCATTCCTTCGTTTTTTTCCCCCCAGCCCCTGTAGCAGGGGTACACACGCTAGAGAGTGTGGGGCAGGAGGCGGGATGTCCTACTTTAGGAGGGAACGTGAAATTTCAAAGACTAGTGGCCCCTTCCTCAGAATTCACCACATGCTTTCATTCTTTCTGTTGGTTTGCCCAGTCTGTTTTATCCCATGGAAATGAACACACACACACACACACTCACAGATCACATGATAAACCTCAGTATAATGGAATAACATTTCCTTAAGACAAAAGCAAATATGTGAAGTATGAGATTTTCTACTGTACTTTTGCTTTGTTGAATATTTCGCAGATGTATTTTCTAGATGCAGACACAAGTTTGTGTATCAGGCCTGAAAACTGTCATAAAATGACATTAATAAAGATGCCTGGCCAAAGGAAAAGTATAAGAAAAAACTCTTTCTCAACTTTGAAAGGATCTCAACTTTGTCTTTTCGCCCTCCCTCTCTTTCTCGTTCCCTCCCTCTCTCTGAGTAACCATGTGCTTTTTCGTGTCAGTAGACACATTTAACCCTCTCCTCAGAATAACCGATGCACAGACAGCTGTCTCTTTTTCTCTTTTTTTTTTTGTCTTTGACTTCTCCTCCACTCACTCCTGCTGTGGTGTTCTTTGTGTTCATTCTCTGCAGGTTTTATTCCTCTTTATGGCACTAGAAACTCTCCTGTAGAAGAATTTATGTAACCACAACAGGACAGAGACCTTAAACGCACATAAACGCTGGAGGAAGTCACAACATAAACACGTCCAACTAGAAAGTTTTGAACGGCGGGAGCAACTTCAAAAGTCTGAGGATTCCTGGGAGAGAAGAAGAAGGAGCGTCAGGCTGAAAGAGCGGGACCATGCCGGGCTGTCAGATCCGGACTGGGTTTGTGCCGGTTGTGCTGTTCTTTTTCTTTCTGCTGTTGGCATCTGATTCAGGGAATGCACGCATGATCAGGAAGAGGGGACTCAACCAAAAGGTGAGGATTCAGTGTGTGTGTGTGTGTGTGCACGCACTTTGGTTGGACACTAGAGGCCTCTTATGCTCATCAAGGCTGCATTTATTTGATAAGTGGTCGCTTTTTTAAATTAAAATCGATTCCTGTGAGTGAAAGAAATATACAGTACACTAATGTACACTACGATTTTTTTTATGTTTTTGAAAGAAGTCTGTTATGCTGAACAAGGTTGCATTTATTTGATCAAAATACAGAAAGAAAATATAATATTGTGAAATAAAATTAAAATTAAAATAACTTTTTTCTACTTTAAAATGTCATTTATTCCTGCTGAATTTTCAGCATCATTATTCCAGTCTTCAGTCACATGATCCTTCAGAAATCATTCTAATATGCTGATTTGGTGCTCAGAAAACATTTCTTATAAATATCAATGTTGAAAACAGTTGTGCTGCTTATTTTTGTTGAAATTGTGATACGTTTTGCTTCGGAATCTTTGATGAATAGAAAGTTCAAAAAAGCTGCATTTATTTGAAATAGAAACCATTTGTAACATTAGAAATGTCTTTTACTTTTGATCCATTTAATGCTTCTTAAAAAAGTATAAACATAAAACTTACTGGCCACAAACAGTATGGTATAGTCTATACTATGGTACTGAATGGCATTATTCACTCACCATATTTATTATGATATTTGCACGGCACTATGGTAAACATAAAAAAAACATGGTATCACTATTACAAAAATTACATTATAAAGACATTATAGTGTCACTTTGTTGGTACTTTTTGAATGGAATGGAAAACATTTTTGTGCTGAGCAGGAAAAAGATCCATTTATAATTATACTATATTTTATATTTTTATTTATCTATATATTTTTTATTATTAATTAAAATATTTAATTAATAAATTACCATGGAATTACCATGGTGCCATGTCACTATCACTGTAAAAAGTGAACAGTTGGATCAACTTAAAAAAATTACTTCAATTGGTAACACCTAAAGAAATTAAGTTTTCTCAACTTAAATTATCACATTTTATCGTGAAAAACGTGATAATTTAAGTTGAGAAAACTTAATTTCTTTAGGTGTTACCAATTGAAGTAATTTTTTTAAGTTGATCCAACTGTTCACTTTTTACAGTGACTATTTTAGACTTTATTAAGACTTTATTTTCAGATTACCATCGACTTCAAATAAGTAGTAGTATGCAAATGTGCACTGTATGATATCTGATGTACGTTTGAAGGGGAAAATGGTAATACCATGGTACACTTTGGCCCTTTGTTGTTAGTGAAGGCAGTGTTGGCGGAGGTTGGCATCTGTGAGACTTTTAGGTCCATACAGTGTTGGGGGAGTAAATGAATACACTGTGTCTCTGTGACTCTGTGACAGTGGAGTTGCTGTGCCTACGGTCGAATACTCAGACAGTATAGGCCTGTGTGTGCAACAGAAGCACATAAGGACTTTAGGCAGCAGGTTTCTGGCCCTCTGCTCATTAGTCCCGATAAGTGTGGGTTTGATTAATAACAATTAACAAGGGATGGCAAGATGGATTTGCACTGGATGGATATCCCTTCTCAACTGACTGCATTCCAGAGTTATTCTCATTACGGCTCCTCTGTGGAATTCAAGATTGACAAGATTTACAAACGGATCCATTCACATGCCACATGAAATGGAGCGTGCCCAAAGTAATCTTCTAGTAACTCTTATTTGTATCATGTTATGTAAGCTGTCTTGTTTCTGATTTTGTCTTTAAAAGTCCTCTCATTCATTTTTATTTGTTAATGTATCTTTCCATTAGGCATTATGACAAGTAACATCTGCTATCTTCCCTAGCTGTCCTCTCTTTCTCTTTCTTGGTGTGAACTGATGAAGTATGGGTATAGACAGTACAGCGTTCAATGAATAATAATTAGGTTCACAATGAGGGAAATTGAGATCATTCCACTGATGTGACCTCTCTTAACATAAAAAACAGCAATAACACGAGTCAGAAAAGTAGATGAACTGTTTTTTTTGTTGGAGTAGTGAGAAAGTGGGTTTGAGCAAGCATTCTGTATTTTCTGGGTGGGCCTGAAGCAGTCCAAAAGCCATCCTTGTCCAGCTGGCTCCCAGCTCATTCGTGACTGCGAACAACCATGGGTTATTTATCCTTTCAAAGCATTTGTGCTAAAAAATGCTTGTGGCTGTTTTACTCTGATTCAGAATGTAATCAATCCATGAGCTTGTTTCGTAGGGTTTGGATTGCTAAAGTAAAATTGCATGATTATAAAGCTGAACATTTCTCATTCATCTTTGTAAAGATTGCCATCACAAAAGACTAATGTGGAATCAAAGCTTTTTACGGCATATAACAGCTCAGTCTGTGTCTCTGTAGGACATGTAAAGGCATGTGAGTGGTCATCTCAACTCTGCTGAATCCTCACAACCCCATCAATATCTGAGGTCCACAGTGACGATTAACAAGCCAAGGGCGAGCAGTTAAAAAGCTGACAGATGATGACAGATGTTTTAGAGCAACCTGTCAACAACGTCCTGAGGCGATGCAAAGTGTCTGTCTTCCTCTTTCAGGTTCTATTTGCTCTAGACTCTAAATCAACAGTGCAGTATCTGCTTGCATGGCAGGTTATTTCATACTTGATGGAGCTGTTAATGTTTTGTACCATAAATAACATTTGCAAGAGTAATCATACATTTTTAGTTTTTGCAAGATATTAATCATTAATTTGGAGCTTAAATTATTTGATTAACACCCTGGAACTTGTTGGAAGCTTCTCATTGTCCAGTGTTAAAGAAGCTAACTGCATGACAGTCATTTAGGGAATCATTATCTTTATAAGTAAGTTCTTGAAGAAGAATTTGACTGTTGTGGTGTTTCAACTCCAGCTAATACCCAACATGAGTTCAAGCTAAAGCAGTTGTACAGCAGTCATGTGTTCTGATGCAGAGGGCGTTCAACGGTAATCCCAGTCAGCTGAGATAGAAATAGCAGTTTCACTGGAAAATGAAACATAAACATGTTTAATAGTCACAAAAAAAAAAAAAAAAAAAAAATCTATAGATGCAGAAGCTTTGTAAAAAAACATTCTCATGCCTATAAAATATTAATGTAATGTTTAGATAAAATAGCCTACGTGAACTTTTCATTAAGAACTTTATTTTACCTACCCATTACACTGTAAAAAAAAAAAAAAAAAGTTGCTGCCTAACTAAAAATGATTTGAATCTTGTATAACATAAAACAAATTGAAAACATTTTGATGAGTTAAAGCAATATAAAAACATATTTTGTCATAACTTATTGAATAAAACAGGCCATAGTCATTCAACTTCAAGTTTCTGAAGAAAATGAGAGTGAATAGCAAAACTCAGTAAAACTCGGCACAAGGTATTGTTGCTAGGGTGTTCTAGG
The DNA here is from genome assembly GCF_963993115.1 of Abramis brama. Classification (NCBI taxonomy): domain Eukaryota; kingdom Metazoa; phylum Chordata; class Actinopteri; order Cypriniformes; family Leuciscidae; genus Abramis; species Abramis brama. Next base: position 31,786,513 of record NC_139971.1, read on the forward strand.
CAGTTTTCTGGGTTGTTACTTAGGCATTGATATATGGTTGCTGGAGTGTTCTGGGTGGCTGTTTCTAGGGTGTTACTTACATTGTGGCTGCTAGGCAGTTTCTTGTGTGTTCTGGGTGGTTGCTAGGGCATTGGTGATTTAATTGGTTGTTAGGCAGTGTGGTGCGGATGTTTACAGCAAGGTATGTGTAGCTGGTATATGTTCAAAACCCATGTTTGATAAAGAATCTACACCAATTGACATTACATGATGCACATCACCATTCATTTAAATGATACATACTACAATAAGTTTAAGGGGAAGGGAAAATAATCTTGCTAATGTACAATTTACCTCAACCAACCTCATGGCATGTCGATAGTCCGAAATAGTCTACATCATAAAGGGACTGCTAAACTTTTTCAAAGAGCTTAGCACCATAATCAGGAAAGAGTTTATCAGGAAAAGAGTTGAAACACTGAAACAAGTGACCTTAACCCTTTCTCTCATCAAGCTTTCGGTTCCCATCTTCAGATCTGCCAATCATACAGACCCCATCCTACTCACTCCACTCAGCTCAACTAAGACTGAGCCAAGCCTCCGAAGCACCTAAGAAGCTGTAAAATACCCAGAACTCAGCAGGAAATTAACATGCAGACGTCTAGACTTAAATCACAGCACATTGGAGGAACATGGAGAGAGAGGAAAGGGGGCTATTTAGTTTTCCTCTTGTAATTATCTTAATGATTGCTTAGAAGGCCACACTACAGAGTGCTAAGTATGTCAACATGTATTTAGTTCAAACTGTATTGTCCATACTAATAGGGGCCTCAACTCAGTGAACCTGAAGGATGTTGAGCAGTAACAGGGTGGAGTTACAATTTAAATGGGAAGTAAAGGATGTTTTGTGGCCTCTGGAGGGATGAGGGAGTGTAATTTTGCAGTGCTTAACCCAGCATTGGTGAAATTAAAATAATAGGCTGCTCTCAGTTAAATGCGGCAGTTAATAGTACACTCATTGTTCACCAGACACACCTCTTTTACAATATTTTGCTTGCATTTGTGTTAAGACACTAGCAAAAGAAGCATCAAACGGTAAAAAGATCTCTGTTGTTAATCGAAATATCAGCATCGTTGTCCGATCAAATCAGAGGACCAGAACAAACTGTTGTGATATCTGATAAGCAGGAACAGAGAATTTGGGAGAGATAAGCAGAAAGACATATACAGTATAGCATCGGGGGACCTATTCCAGACAGGAAGAGCACACTTCCACTTCCTCTTGAGGAAATATAATCTGTACGTTAAATAAACAAAGGCAGACTGATTCTAACCAGGATGTATTAAATGAATTAAATGAGAGAGTAAAGACTTTTATTTTTACGTATATTTCAAATAAACGTGTCTGCTAAATATAAGCAGAATTGTTTGTATCATTGATAATACGAATTGAGCACCAAATCGGCATATTAAAATGAATGAATGATCATGTGACACTGAAGAGTGGAATAAGGATGCTGAAAATTCAGCTCCACCATCACAGGAATGAAATAAATCTTAAACCATATTAAAACAGAAAATAGTTATTTTAAATTGTCTTAATATGTCACACATTGTTGATCAAATAAATGCAGCCTTGGTGAGCGTAAGAGACTTCTTTCAAAAACATTAAGTCTTACTGACCCCGTGTACAGTAATTGCTCTTATACTCTGTAAAAAGACAATCTAACCTAATTGCAAAAACAACCGCAATGGGCTCATGCCAGACATTTGCTTTTATTTTAAAAGTCTGTTCGAAAGCAAAGCTCCAAACTTGCCAATGAACATGCTGAGTTTTTAAGATGCATGCAGTTCACAAACCCATAATTTAATTAGCAAACAAAATCACAGCCACATTTCGACTTGGGCTGTAATAAAAGACGCTGTGGAGAAGAATGAAGCTGGTCTGCCTTCTAAACAGCTCTGGGCTGGATTTTCAGCAGCATTTTAGTATATACTTGGCCAGGGTAAGAAAGGGTGTACAAAGAAAAGCAAGAGCGAGAGAATGGAGGAGGACTCAGAATAGAGTTCACCCCTAAAGAGTACCTCTAGTGCAAACTGAAACCTGGCTCAGGCAGATCTATGAGCCCATTGAAGAACCCATGGGAGGAAGAAAACTATGGAGTAGAAAGGCCCAGACTTGAATGAAAAGCCTTTTTTCTTACCCAGCATCTGTATGAGAGGTATTATGTTCCTGAACATGGGCTATAAGAGACATAAAACTTTGTCCTTGGAAACACTGTATTTCTGACAGCTCTTCCAGGGAACTAAAACCAATGCTAATTTTGTGTCTCTCTTAGCACACCGCTTAAGCCGATTGCAAAGTGTTTTCTTTTTCTTATTAGATATTATCTCAAACTGAAACCATAAATAAAAAAAATGAACTAAAATAAAATACACAAAAACCTAAACTTATTTTTAATTTCCCAAAACAGCATTTCTGATTAATGTGCTCACTGTACATTAAAGGTGCAGTAAGCGATTTCTGAGAAACACAGCTAATATTTGAAATCAACCCAAACAAACACAGCCCTCCCTTCATTGCTCCGCCCCTGAAATGCACGAACACGCAATGCGAGAGTGGATGTCTCCTTAGCTGAAGAGAAATAAAATAATGCTTTGCAAAAAAATAAAGATGCCTAACGTACGACAAGGAAGAACAGAAAAACGAACACACAGTACACAAGAGTATATATAAGCAAGAGTTTGTTGTTATTCGGCAGCAGCACACCAGCTCCAGACAGACAATGACACTCAAAACTGTCCTGTTACTATCTAACATTACAACAACAGCATATTCTGTGAAACATAGCAAAACCAATGTTACTCACGTATGAAGCAGAACTCTGTGTCCGTTTTCAGGCCTTCTCGCTTAGCTCTCTCCAGTGCTTGAAAGTTTTTCTAATAATAACGCGGGTCTTAAAGCTCTCGTCTGATCATAACCCTTCTTTTTACAGTGATATTCCTCTGACCTTTTCTATTGTAATGTCTCTCAGCCATCTCTCTTTCTACAGTCTTTCTTCAAATCTCCCTCTTGCTCGCTCTCTCTCCTCCCCCATCATGAGTGGACACGCCCCCTACTGCTGATTGGCTATAAGTGTGTTGTGGTGCTCAGTCCGATCCACTTTCAACAGCATTTCTCAGAAATCGCTTACGGGTCCTGATCACCCTGTGTGAAGGTTTATTTTTCCATATTACCTCTTACATATGTTGTCTCTCTAAGGACTACGAGTACCCCAACCATCCCCAGACCACTCAGCACCAGAAAAACGACCGCTGTCCCCCGCCGCCCCAGATGCTGCCTGAGCGGGCCTGTGAGGTGCCGGGTTGCCGGTCAGATTCTGAGTGTGAGAGACACAAACGGTGCTGTTACAACGGCTGCATCTACGCCTGCCTGGAGTCAGTGCAACCTCCACCCGGTGAGAAAACACACTGTGATCTGCATGCTCAATAATCACTACAAGCAACCCCACAGACACACACATTTGCTTTAGCATAGAGCAAATGGATTTTACAATGAATTGATCCTCTCATGAGGTGTGAGTTACTGAGCAGGGTGTGTAAGGTAAATCATGAGTAATTTTGGCCATGCTTATAATGTGTATTGATTGCTTTTTGGTCAGTGCTGGACTGGTTGGTGCAGCCCAAGCCGCGGTGGTTAGGAGGGAACGGTTGGCTTTTAGATGGACCAGAGGAGGTTCTGCAGGGTGAGTATCGATTATGAATTAGTGCACAGAGTGACAGCACACTGAATGACTTACCAATATTTGTTGTTTGGAGCAATATTAAGAAATCTTATTAGAGTACTGAATAGTATTGAATTTAACGTGAATGAAAACAAGGTACATGTGTTGCATAAAGGTCCTAGATCACATAATTTTCACAACTCACAACTTTCAAACCTGTTTTATGGAGTTTTTGTGTACTGAAAGTTTTTTGGAAAGATGTTTCATCAGCTGAACACTTCTACCTCACAGCTTCGTTTTTATTCTTGTCAACAATTAAATATAACGCTACCCTGCACAAGGTCTATTCATATCCAAAAATCGGTTGCACTTTATTTTACAGTACGTGCACTTACATGTAGGCAACTTACAGTGTACTTACCTAAGAAGTAGGCAATAAGGTAACGGGTTAAGGTTAGGTTTAGGGGCACGTTCAGGGGGTTAGTACCTTGTTATTACCCAGTTATTATAATTACTGTAATAAGTACATGTATGGAACATGCGTAACAGGGCTGTAAAATAAAGTGCTACCCAAAAATCTATCAAAAATAAGAACATTTCGAAAATTGAGCTGCAGGGCGTTCGTGAGTTGATGAAAGGCTAATAAATAATTAAATCATAAAAGTATTAAAATAAAATAAATAACTTAAAACATATAAACAAATACATATATACATATAAAAACATATATGTATATATATATATATATATATATATATATATATATATATATATATATATATATATATAATTTATAATATATTTTATTTTATATTATAGACATATTTATTTGATAAAAAATGATTTTATATTTATTCTTAAATACATTTTTTCGATTTTTCGATTTAATATTTTATGTTACGTTATATAACATTTTTATTTGCTTATCTGCATGTCATGTGACCATTAACCAACATTGGAAATTTTAGGGGGTCAAAGGGTTTTGGCTAACTTTTTTTTTTCTTTTTTTTTTTTTTGGAGGAATAAATGGTCTAACTGGCCCATGCTAACCAGCCAAACCTTGACCCCTCAATATATACATCCCTAGCAGTGACACTGCCACCTGCAGGTGCTTTACTGGCAGTATTACCAAATCACGAATTAAAGAACAAGGGTTACATGCACACTTTGTCCGCGATATAACATTCTGGTGCTCAAACCAATGTTCCAATAATAATACAAATTACCTATTGTGCAGCATAAATACAATGGTAACTTGTTTGAATACATGCACAAACTAGTGACTTACTTGACTGTGTTTATGTGTAGCTGAGGCCTGCAGCACCACAGAGGATGGAGATGAGCCTTTGCTCTGCCCAACTGGTTACGAGTGCCACATCATCAACCCAGGAAACCCCTCTGCTGGGATCCCAAACCGAGGCCAGTGCATCAAACAGCGTGGAAACTCAGGTCTGAAAGGGCTCCTCCATCCAGTTGTTGATTCATACATCCATCCCTCTGTCTACTCAAACATGTGTTTTACATTATAGTATGGTGGTTATAAACATTGTTTCAGTAAACACCTAAGCAAGATTACATTCAAAATACAACAGCAGATTGAATTAATATATTTAAATCAAATATTCATACAATAAACACATTTAACTGTTCTCCCTCTAGATGGACGTAGCCTGAGACACAAGTCCTTCAAAGATTACAAGGATTATTTAGGTTAGTATGACCACCAATTTATTTTGTGTTTCAGCTGTAGGGAGGGGGAGAATAAAAGCAGCCATTAATAATAGACTGACAATGAGTTTATCTTTATTCATCAGGAAGTAACTCCAACAATGCGGTGAGCTATGAGAAACATCCGCACAAGCACTTGGGTTGAGACAGGTGAGATGGGTTTAGTTGAGTTTCACCGTTGCATGCATATGAATCCCAACTTTTGAATCCTAATTTTTGTCATTTCTGTTTTACAAGAGGCATTATCTTTTTTCTCATTTAGGTGACTGAATGTGGGTTCCATTTTAGAGGACGGTAGTAACCAGTAACCACTGACTCTTATACTTGAACCCCACCCATCAAATCCAGCATAACTGGACAAGCCTTTCTCTTCAGCTTAAACCAGAGATCAATTCATATCTGGTGCTATTTTTCTTGGCTGCTTAATATGGAGACAGAAACGGAAAGCTAAAATTTCCTACCTCTTACAAAAGCCAAAAACAGAACACAGAAATTATCAAAGAGCTTATACAATAATATCTGTCTTATAGTATGTATGCATACTTTGGGTAAAAAGCACATTCCCTCAGAACTAACTATGTTTTAGAGTTTTGAGAATAATACTTTGTGTGGTTTTTATGCTGCTGAGTCTGAACTCTTGTTTTTTTTTTTTTTTTTTATCATGTGTTTAGGTGATTGTCTCGACTATTTCACCATAACCAAAACAACAGTTAAATTCTAGCTGTGCTCCATCACTATACAATATTTGTTTTTCATATGGTGCTTCAAACTATAACTGCGGTTATTGTTGTTTACTGAGCCTGTGACTCATTGTCCAGGTCTGTGTTTTCTCCACTTCTCTCTGATAAGCTATAGAGACTGACAAGTGGGACAAGCCACAGACTTTAATAAATCAAAACATTTGAAATTGGTGCTGCATATTACTCCATTGTAATTCCAAATAAAACAGTTGACTAAATATATCTGTGTCGTATTATGTTTTTATACATGGTGCTAGTGGGGTTTGAATGTAATGAAGAAAGATGTCCTCTTCAAATTTTATTCACAGATTTTATCCAGCAAATCTTTATTTAGAAAATTAAAAAGCTATAAATATGAATAGTATGTTCTGTAATAACTATAATGAAACCATCTTGCATTTATTTAGTTATATTGTGGTGTAAAATGCATTCATTTCCTCTCTCAATTTTATGGGAAAATATACTTTGTAGCTTCACTAATGGTTGCACTTTATTTTACAGTATAGGTGCACTTACAGTATGTGTATTTACAGTGAAAGTATTGGTTAATATACGGTAACTGTCTACATGGGTTAAAGTTAGGTTTAGGGGTAGGTTCAGGATTAGTACCTTTATTACCCAGTTTTTGTAATAACTATAATAAGTATATACGTACATGGGGAACAGGACTGTAAAATAAAGTGCTACCTCACTAATTATAATGACGAAGATGAAAAGTGCTTTTAATTAATTTATTTATATTTTGACCAAATTTCACATTCATAAAGGCAAGTTTATAAGACTGTTTAGTTTTGTTGACTGTAGGGTTGTACGCTACATCAGAGATGGGCAACTGAGGGCCACTGTCCTGCAAAGTTTAGCTTAACTCGAGCTTAACCCTGTTGTACATGGACAGTATGAGACTAAGAAAGCTATAAAGATCACAAAAGTTTGTGAAGCCATAATTGTTTGCATAACCATATTGTTATATCTCCCGTCCTCCCTTGGCACCTTATATATATATATATTATTACATTACATGAATTATATTATTAATGTTACATGTTTATAATATTTATTATATAATTTGATCATTCAAGAGAGCTTACATCACTAGCATAATGTATTCTTCAAGAAACATTAACATCACACTCTTTCATTCACTTGCAAATATTAAACATTATACAAACAACTATGTATAATATAATATAATATAATATAATATAATATAATATAATATAATATAATATAATATAATATAATATTGCATTATATATATATATATATATATATATATATATATATATATATATATATATATATATATATATATATATAATGCAATATTATATTATATTATATTATATTATATTATATTATATTATATTATATTATATTATATTATATTATATTATACATACTTGTTTGTATAATGTTTAATATTTGCAAGTGAATGAAAGAGTGTGATGTTAATGTTTCTTGAAGAATACATTATGCTAGTGATGTAAGCTCTCTTGAATGATCAAATTATATAATAAATATTATAAACATGTAACATTAATAATATAATTCATGTAATTATATTCTTATTATAGAATTAACCTGTATTGTAAATATTATAATTTGTTTCATGTTGTTTCGGGACTTTTATTTTGAAATTAGTTTTTTGTAGACAGGGGTTTCCGTTCCGGGGTCAAGAGTAACCAACGTGGTGGATCTTGCAGCACAACGTGTGCACTACTTCTAAGTGGAAAAACATCTGAAAGAGAATAAAATACATACGAAAAGAGGGTAAGAAAAGAGATTGTCATTTTGTTATTGTATTCCGTTCTTCTCGGATCATACGGTATTAAGGCTGTGTCACCTATAAGTAGAAAAGTTGGAAAGACAATTTCAGAAACAAGCCATAACATGATACGGTTAGCCACTTTTTGCAAATATTTTAGCAAATATTGATATTTAAACAGGTACCCTTATAGTTATATTAGGCTCCTTGTATAGTTTTTAATCACGAGTGACCAGTCCACACTGAACGTTACTTGAGCAAAATATTAACTCTTCTTTGACAAAAGCAATGTTCTTATGATGTCCATATATTTCAGATCAGCGATGGGGGAGTTTAAAGTTCACCGGGTTCGGTTCTTTGATTACATGCCCTCAGCAATCAGAGCCCTGGCTTTCAACCAGCAGAACGAAACGATGGCAGTGGCGAGGATGGACGGAGCTGTGGAGATTTTCCTCTGTTCAGACAGATTTTTCCAAGGAAAGGTAACTTACACGTTAAGTAATGCTTTGTCATATTTATCAAATCAGTGATCATAGACATCTTCATCTTAAGTTTGGGTACCAGAGCTATGTTGATACATTGGTTTTTGACCAGCAAACAGTGCGTTAAAGATGCTTAATGTTTCCTATGTCCACAGATCATCCCTGGCAGAGAGCAGTGTGGGATTGAAGGCCTGACATGGGTTGGTGAGCGTCTGTTCAGTGCAGGACTAAACGGTCAAATAACTGAGTATGACCTGACAAACCAGAGAGTGAAATACACCATAGATGCGTATGGAGGGCCAATCTGGGCCATTACAGGCAATCAGCAAGGAACACACTTAGCGGTAGGTTTGCTTTCCTTAAAGGGTTTGTTCACCTAAAAATGAAAATTATCCCATAATTTACTCACTCTCAAGCCATCCTCCTCCTAGGTGTATATGACTTTCTTCTTTCAGCCAATCACAATTGGAGTTATATAAAAATTATCCTGAAGCCCAGGAGCCCAAAAAAAAGCACATCCATCCATCATAAAAGTAATCCATACGACTTCAGGGAGTTAATAAATGCCTTATGAAGCGATGCGCTTTTGTAAGGAAAATATCCGTAATTGAGGGTAAAATTGTGGGAGAGTAAATGTTTGGATAATTTTTATTCATTTTCATTTCATTTATACAGTGACCCAAAAACCACCCACACCTAATGTATGAATGCCATTGTATTTCATTATCAAAACAAGTGCCATTTATTTTATGCTGCCGTTATGTACTAGGAACTTTCCTACTTCCCACTTGTTGCATTCAAGTGCTTAGTTGTCGGAAAGAACAGGAATCATGGAGGACACAAGGTTTATTCTTGCCAATTTATTGGGAAAATCGTATTAAATGATATTTAGTGTCCCCTTCACTGACAATCATATAAACATTCACTATCAAGATAATCAGCTTACTGACAATTCTGTAATTGATGTCAAATACAGGTTATTTTCGCTGTGTATAAAACATACAATATGCTTCAAATGATTATTCTTATATTTAAGTATGCACTGCTTTAAAGGGATACTCCACTTTTTTTGGAAATAGGCTCATTTTACAACTCCCCCAGAGTTAAACAGTTGAGTTTTACCGTTTTCGAATCCATTCAGCCGATCTCCGGATCTGGCGGTACCACTTTTAGCATAGCTTAGCATAGATCATTGAATCGGACAAGACCATTAGCATCTCTCTCAAAAAAATGACCGAAGAGTTTCTATATTTTTCCTATTTAAGACTTGACTCTTCTGTAGTTAAATCATATACCAAGACCGATGGAAATTGTAAAGTTGCGATTTTCCAGGCTGATATGGCTGGAACTATACTCTCATTCCTGCGTAATAATCAAGAAACTTTGCTGCCGTACCATGAGTCCAGCAGGCGTAATGATATGACGCAGCGCCTGAAAATAGGTCTCCAGCTCGGTAACTTTCAACGTGACCGGGACTAAGTTTGTCTAACCTATTAGACCTATTTTCAGGCGCTGCGTCATATCATTACGCCTGCTGGACTCATGGTACGGCAGCAAAGTTTCTTGATTATTACGCAGGAATGAGAGTATAGTTCCTAGTATCAGCCTAGAAAATCGCATCTTTACATTTTCCGTCGGTCTTGGTATATGATTTAACTACAGAAGAGTCAAGTCTTAAATAGGAAAAATATCGAAACTCTTTGGTCATTTTTTTGAGAGAGATGCTAATGGTCTTGTCCGATTCAATGATCTATGCTAAGCTATGCTAAAAGTGGTACCGCCAGATCCGGAGATCGGCTGAATGGATTTGAAAACGGTAAAACTCTGGGGGAGTTGTAAAATGAGCCTATTTCCAAAAAAAGTCGAGTATCCCTTTAACGACAAGACAAGGCGATGTAGCTATTGTGGGAAAAAACTAATAAAGTTTATGTCCTGTTTTTAACTAGGTAACTCGTATTTACGATAATTCCGATAGCACGCGATTAAAATCAGCATGAAGTAGAAGTTGCGATAATCTTTTCTTCCATTATTATGAAGTATATCCAAGTGAAACGGCTTCTCAAACAAGAAAAAATGTTTTGCCCAATGAATTGATTGATTGGATGGTTGTGGTTTGCTAGTGCTGTGATCTCATGTGAGTGACTGATTGTCCTGCCCTCATGCTGGTAAACTTATCAGAGATGTTGGTGCAAGAGGGCGGGGAAGTTATTTTGATTAAAACTACGAGGGCACATGAAACATGAATTTATAATAAATATTATATTCCATAAATAAGAATTGTCAATTTTGATTTCATAGTGACTTTAAGAAAAGATAACACAAGACATTTCATTAAAAGAAGTTTGTTCAGATTTTGTGGTTTAACGTTTGTAGGTTGGTTGTGAAGACGGAACTGTGAAATTGTTTGCGGTGAATGAAGACAAAATCCAGTTTGAGAGAAATCTGGACAGGCAGAAAGGTGAGTTTCAGATGCATGTCTTGAATGGTTACTTTATTAGAAAATAGAAAACGTCTGAACATCTGTCGACCTAATTCCATAGGCCGCATCATCTCTCTGTCCTGGCACCCATCAGGCTCCAAAATAGCTGCTGGAATGATAGATATGATCCAGATTTTCAATGTGGAGACAGGTAAACAGAATTTTTCTTTCTTCCAAAACACCTTATTGCAGTCATGTAGAATGAGTACATGAGCTGGAGAACTTTAATGTAGTCATGTGTGTAATTTGTTTTTTTAGGTCAGTCTATTCACAGAATGCTGACTGACAGAGGGACATCCCGCAGTAAGGAGTGCATGGTGTGGTGTGTGGTCTACCTCTCAGATGGGACCATCATCAGTGGAGACTCTGGGGGAATGGTCAGAATGTGGAACGATCACACTGGTACACTAATCAAAAGCCATAATGTCTCAAAATGTGACGTGCTGGCTTTATCAGTCTCTCAGGTGAGAAGATTGCTGCGAATTTGCAGTCACATTTATTACTTTATAGACTAGCTTTTAAAATATTTTTATAGAAGTCTCTTATGTTCACCAAGGCTGCATTTATTTGATCAAAAATACAGCAAAAAGTAATATTGTAAAATTTTATTTTAAAATACAATTCCTGTGATGGCAAAGCTGAATTTTCAGCAGCGTCAGTGCCATAGTATCCTTCAGAAATCATTCTAATATTCTGATTTGGTGCTCAAGAAACATTCCTTATTATTATAAATGTTGAAAACAATTATGCTTTTTAATATTTTTTTGTAGAAACCATGATGCATTTAAAGTTCAAAAGAACAGTATTAAAATATACATTTTTTGTAACATTATTAATGTATTTACTGTCACTTTGATCATTTTAATGCATCCTTGCTAAATTAATTTGTTTCAAAGAAAGAACGAAAATCTTATTGACCCCAATCTTTTAAATGGTTAGTGTACATATAGAGTACATGACATACTACAAGAATACAGATAGGAAAATTCTCATTGTACCCTCTTGAATGACAGAATGAGGACAGCTTAGTGGCCGGGACATCAGAAGGATTTGTGGTACAGTTCCAGTTCATCTCTTCGGTTCTGGAAAAGAATGACAAAGAATGGGTCAGAACCAGAACATTTAGGAACCACACTCATGATGTCAGAGCTGTGGCGGAGATCACAACGGCTGTGGTTTCGGGAGGTGAGGTGTTTTTTTGTTGTTGATTCGAACAGAGCTGCCTTCATCACATGACTGAAGTATTTTTGTTTAAATGAGCGTTCTCGTCTCAGGTATGGACACACAGCTGGTCGTGAGACCTTTATTAGACAAGATCGAAGTGAAGTCATCGGCCTGTGCCTTGCAGAAGATTATCTTTCCTCATGTGAGTATTGTGAAATTGTGACATGCACATAGAAAACATGTTTGTAATTGACTCTTAATTGGAGGGACTTGTTCTGCTTTTTTCATTGCAGAGGAGTCTGGTGTCCTGTGCAAGAAAGGCAGGCCTGATGCTTTTCCAGTACCCTGGTCATCTGGAGCTCTGGAGACTAGGAGAGAGTGAAGGACAAGGTGAAGATGTTACTCAATGTGATATTCATATCATAACTACCAGTTAGATGTTTGGACACACCTAATCATTCTTTACAATTACTATTTCCCACATTTTAGAATGATAGTTAAGTCAACAAAAGCTATGAAGCGGCGTTTATAGAAGTGTGGGAATTACACTAACATTAAAAAAAAATAGGAAAAAAATAATTTCTTTATTTAGCAAGGATGCAATGATCAAAAGTGACAGTAAAACATTTATAATGTTACAAACGTTTTCCCTTTCTAATAAATGCTGAAAATTCTTTTGAACCTTCTATTTATCACAGAATCCTGAAGAAAAAAAATTATTCCACAAAGATTAATAGCACAGCTGTTTTCAATATTTGTGCACCAAATCAGCATATTAGTATGATTTCTGAAGGATCATGTGACACTGAAAACTGGAGTAATGATGCTAAAAATTCAGCTTTGCCATCACAGGAATAAATGACATTTTAAAATATATTAAAATAGAAAAGTTATTTTTAAATTGTAATACTGTTTCACATTATTACTGTTTTAATGTAATTTGATCAAATAAACGCAGCCTTGATGAGCATAAGAGACTTCATTCAAAAACATTAAACAACATTATGCCAACCCCAAACCTTTGAAAGGTAGTGTGTGTGTGACTGTAATGTTAAGCATAAAAAATCATACATTTGAGCTGCTTCAAAGTAGCCATCCATCTAATTCTTTCATGAGGTGCATTCAGAGATACTTTTATACAGTATTGAAGGAGTTCCCATGTATACTGAATGTCGGCACATTTTATAAAACTAATATTAAGCAGGTAAGCTTAAGCCTTTAGTTTAGTCAAGTGTCTCCAGACTTTTGACTAATAGTGTATGAAATATTTTCTAATTGACTTTGGCATGAAATCTCAATTTTTCCTTGGTTTTATTATGTATTTGTCCTGTGTTTTCAGGCATACCAGGAAGCAGTTTACTTGTAAAAAAAAATCCAGAGAAATTGCTTCATTTGAAAGTGAAGGTACCATTCTTGCTTTGAAAATCAATGCCATTTTTGTCTTTAAAGCATGACGTGAATATTTTTAAAACATTACACTTGGTTTAAATTATAATCTCCATATTGAATAGTCATCTGTATAACTTTCTGCAGTATGTGGTGAGAGTTGTGACATCCATAGTGCTGCTGAAATGTATGAAGTGATTGAACTGTGATGTTTATCTGCAGGGAGAGGATCACATCCGCTGCAGTGCCGTATCTCCCTGTGGAGAATGGATTGCATATTCCACAACCAGCAGTTTAGGGCTCTACAGGCTACACTGCGACAATAACAACATCAGCATCACCAAGGTACTGTAGATTTCCACAGAACTGCATGAAAACACATTACATAACTTTGAAGCATGGTAAAGAATGCATAGACTCTCCTTGAATTTTGAAGTGTCTGATGGCCTTAGATAAAGGTCCCATGAAAACTGATTAAAAAGTTGTTGTTTTTCTTCATTCAGATATCCAAAATTCCAAAGGTACTCAGCTCAGCCAAGCTTTGCTTCTCCTCAGACTCCTCCCATTTGTTTTCCGCCTCCACACATTCATCAGTGCATGTGGTCTCGCTCAGCCAGTCAGGTTGCAAGCTTGTGGGCACCCTTAAACCTAAGTCAGGTGAGGACTATACGGATTTATCTTTAAGCCGCTGTGAAAATTCATTTCACGGATTCAGAAAATTAATGCATTTTGATCAAAAGTAACGGTAAAGACATTTATAATGTTACAAAATATATTTCAAAGAAATGCTGTTCTTCGTAACTTTATATTTATCAAAGGATCCTGAAAAAAATGTATTATGGTTTCCTCAAATATTAAGCAGTACAACTGTTTTCAACATTGTTGATAATAAGAAATATTTCTTGAGCATCTAATCAGCAAATTAAAATGATTTCTGAAGGATCATGTGACAATGAAGACTGGAGTAATGATGCTGAAAATTTAGCTTTGCCATCACAGGAAAAAATGGCATTTTAAAGTATATTAAGATAAAAAATATATATACATTAAATTAAAATAATTAAAAAATAATATTATTGTTTAACTGTATTTTTGATCAAATAAATGCAGCCTTGGTGAGCAAAAGAGACCTCTTTTAAAAACTTTTTTTAAAGACTCCAAACCTTCGAACAGAAGTGTGTATGTAACAAGATTATCCTCCTCTAACAGGTTCCCATCAGGCCATTCACTTATTGGCAGCCAGCGAGGATGGCAAATGGTTGGCTTCTGCTAACAGTGACCACGAGGTTCACGTCTACAACCTGCATACAAAGGAGGTGTGTTTTATGTCCAGTGTTGGGGAAAGTTACTTTTAAAAGAAATGCTTTACAATATTGTGTTACTCATTTAAAAGTTTTGGAGAGTAATTCACTACATCACTATTTTCTCTCCTGGTCTGGACTTCGGCAGACCAGGATGAAGTTCTGTTTTTGGCAAATGTAAAGACGCTTTCACATCAAAAGTGATATAACAAGCCTCAGGCTTAAAGGGTTAGTTCACCCAAAAATGAAAATTCTGTCAGTAATTACTCACCCTCATGTTGTTCCAACCCCGTAAGACCTTTGTTCATCTTCGGAACACAAATTAAGATATTTTTGATTAAATCTGAGAGCTGGATCACTCCTTTTCTAAAAGCCTTTTCTAACTTTCTGTGCCGGCAAGTTTCGATCCCATAGAAGCCTATGGAGGAGTGATCCAGCTCTCAGATTTAATCAAAAATATCTTAATTTGTGTTCTGAAGATGAACTATATATATATATATATATATATAAATTATTTTCTTTTTTTATGGTTAACGATGACGCTCGATGGTGTTTTAAGCCCCCAATGGCTCCTTAGAGGCAGCTAACCCTACCCTCAACCGTTGGGGGCTTAAAACACCAAACACCTAACGATGACCCCTATGTTTCAGCTTCACTGCACAGTCCCTATGTACAGTTCTGCTGTCAGTGCCATGGCCATCCACCCAGAAACAAACTGTCTATTCATGATACATGCAGATCAACAGGTAATTAGTGAGCTTTTATGGCAACCTCCATTGAATTGCATAACTGTGATTTGAAGTGGCTTAGATTGTTTTTCTTGTTCTTATGCATTTTTGTTCACCACAGATGTTTGAGTTTTCCATAGAGCGGAAACAATACACGGACTGGAGCAGATCGGTGCAGAGGAATGGCCTTCATTATATCTGGCTGGAAAAAGACACACCGTGCCTCAACGTGATGTTTAATCCCCAAAATCCTTCCCATGTCATCCTGCATGATACCTACGTGTTCTGCATCATTGATAAAAGCCTGGTGAGACCGACTTAGTCATGCTCTGTCATTACATTTAGTGACTTAAGAAAGCATTTGCCACGCTTAGAATTAATGTTTGCAATTATCAAACCAAGTGGTATTATTTTGAAACCTCTCACTAAACATTTTCATTCTTCAATTCCTTTTTCTTTTTTGTATTTTTAGAATCTTCCATTTGTTGGAATCATGTATCTTTATATGGTTGTGAACTGAATGTTTCTAATGCTGGTCGTTTATGGTCATCTATTATTAATTGAATTTTTTTATGAATTTTCAAAAATGCATGTGTCTGTTCTAGCCACTGCCTGATGCCAAGACACAATTCCTCAATCAGCTGACGCTGAAGAGCCTCCCAAAGGAAAAGAGGAAATCTCACAACCATGCTTTCAAAGTCTGCAAGACCTTCAGGGTGTGTAGGAGCAACATGTACATGTTTTTTTTTTCCTTTTCCTGAAATTTTGGATGGAAAATTAATTACTTTTTATTCTCTTTCTGTCTTTTAGGAGATGTTGCACGTTGAGCTGATGTCAGATCAGTCTCTGGTGGTGGTTGAGCGCCCTCTAGTGGACATATTCACTCAGTTGCCTGCACCCATCAAACAAAAGAAATTTGCCACTTAATAGTAAACCTCCCCTGTTTGTGCGTGTGTGGCCTCAGTGTGGAAGTGTTTTATTCAGAGACTGCACATTTTCCCCTCTTCCCCCATTGTAAAAACTGCTGAGACCGTATTAAAAAAGAAATTTACCATACCCTCTGTGTTGGTCTTTTGTCTAGAAATTTTAGGTTTGACATCTTTGGGTATGTTCTGACATCAGTGTTGTTATTAGTAACTAAAACTATTAAAATAGTTTTCTGTAATTGAAACAAATACTAGACTGACTCATGGGCATTTATTGAAGGGGGAAGAAACACCAAAATGCCAATACTGTAGTACCAACTTGTCTGTAAAACATATTCTTTTGGACTGCCCAATCTTTAATGTTACGAGAATGCACTTTTTATCAGGACAAACTTTTAAGGACTTATTTATGGGTCCAAGTTTTTTTTTTTTTTGTACAAGTACATTTAAAGAATCTATTATAGAATTGTACTAATTTTGTACGTGTACTTTTTGTAAGTTTGTTTTCATTATGTTGTACTTTTGATATTATGTTGTTAAATGTTTAATATGTATCTGCATTACATATTGTCATTTATCATGTAATAGCCGGTGATGCTGATATGGCAATAAACTCAAATACTACTACTGTAATTGAAACAAAGCTAAAATAAAAGTAGTAGATGAAAATTAGAAGTGTTGAAAGAGATTTAAATTTATATAATAAATCAGTGCTTGAAGTACTAAAATGACTTGAAATAAAAACAAAGAACCTATTAAAAATGGCAATCACCGGATGAAATGTAAAAATAAAAGCTCATTCAAAATAAGTACTATAATAGTATATAAGTACTAAATTGCGTTATTAAATAAAGTATATTTTTATATATCTTGTGCACTTCATTCATTTTACCACTTTCAAAAAGGTAATACCGCATTACCTTAATCATTGTATTTAAATAGGTTACTTCTAGGTATTTCAAAGAATACAATGGCGTTTGGGCTTATAATGTATGGAAATAAGTATAACGTGATTATATATAACCTTTTATTTTTTATGTTGCAATTTAATATCTATGCCAAATATAGGCACTTTATTATCATTTAATCTCAGTCTTTGAATATTTGCTTTTTTGTTGTTTTTTATATAAGTTTTAGTCATAGATTTTTATTTTTAAATAACGTGTTTTTAGAATAGCAATTTTGGTTTAAGTAAATAATGATTGTTGTGAATAACATTACTTGAACAGACGTTTTCGTTTTGTTTTAGTGTTATTCACACATACCTCAATGGTGTCAGTTCAATGCAAGAACCGAAATGTCAAACAAATATTACAATATATTGTTATAATATACGTAGTATTTTCTTTGTTTATTTAAAGCTAGTACCGGTATTATCACAGTAACTAAAGTCGGCCTTTTATTTTGAAACAGTAATTACAACTTACTGGAGGTTGTTGCGGTGGTGCTGTCAGCCTCGCGCGATTGTTTTGGCAGGATGGCCGCCCCTCTCAGTGACAGCAATCAGAGACCACTGCAGAATGCCATGAAGCTTGTAAAAGTGGCCATTCAGCTGGACACCAGCAACAGACACAAGGTAGATATGTTTAAATCTTTAAACCTGCCTTGTTTGGTCCAGATATGGTCATATTTAGCCAATAAGTGCATGCGAGAGTGACGTCATTTATCAGCGTAAACATTGATAGAAGCTGATGATCATTAGAACCCCAATGTTTCCCCCAAAAAATCATTAGCGAGTCCAGTCGATAGTGTCCAAAATGTGAACTTTATTCAATAAAGTACTGATACAATATTTAAAAGTACTGATACTTTCTTAGGATAAAATCATATCAATGGTGATTTGCATAGTTTACTTTTTCCGAATCACCTGATCTCAGAGTGTTTAACGATTAATCAGAGCTGGTTTGAGCTCACAGACACATTGCAGATTTAGATTTTTTTAGATAATACAATACATGATGTTGAAATTCTCTCTTTGGGGGGTGACTACTCGAGATACCCCAGAAGTTCAAAAGGACGTCTAGCAACAAATCTTAAACTGTATAATGGCACTGTGTTGCAGAATAGATCCAATAAAATCTTCCTGCCACACCCACTGTGGTTATTTATTTCCCTTTATAGGAGGCATACTGTGAATACTTAAGAAGTATCAACTACATCTCCCATGCTCTGCTTGAAGATGCCGCATCTAAACGTAAGTTTTTCACACTTCAAACCTGCCTTATGAGAGTTCATAAATGAGTTCTCCAATTACACATCCTACAACTCTTCTATTGGAAAGTGATGAGCGTTAAGGCTTCAATTTCACAATACATTTTATTTCCTCTTTGACAGTCATTGTCATGTGCTGTGACCTGGCTTCCTACTTCAAGAGAGGACTTAAAAGGAAGAAATGATGTGTCACACAATGTTATGTGCTTCATCATGACATCAGTGAATTTGATTGATAAGACACACAGTCCTTTTTGTGGGTTAAAATGTACTGTATCTTAACTCGTGTGGAAAAGATTGCATTAAATGATTCCTAAAGCTCTATTAAGATAAGGCTAGATCTTCTCACCTTTGTTCATGATTAGCTTTTCAGGCTCATGCAGAGTTAACCTGGTTGTTTAAGGCCAGTTCACACCGCACCAACAGGAGTCTGTTGTTTTCGCCAAGTGTCTGTATTGGTCTGTGTCTGTTGGTGCAGTGCGATCCAGCTCAAATTGTACCTTTAAAGTGCTGTTTTTATGTTCTGGATGAGCAAAATGAAATATAAAAAGACATATGACTCCTCTTGCAGTGGAAGGAGAGATGGAGTCGGTGGAATTAGAGAAGATGGTGAAACTGGTTGAGCAATGTTTGGAGAGGGTCAAATCATGTATAATAAGGAAGCGAGAGTCTTCTACACCTGCCACCTCCTCTACTTCTCTGTCCAATCCCAAACAGACCACCATTCCAGCTATTAACGCATTAAGTGATCTCAAAATATCAGGTGAGCCTATTTTTCCTGGTTTTCAATCTGGAGGTCCCTGGAGTTGCAACTTCTAATTTATTTAACATATAGACACTTATTTAAAAAATATTATTTTGAAAAGTTTAGAATAATGAAGTCTCTTATGCTTACCAAGGCTGCATTTATTTGATAGAAAATACAGTAAAATTGTAATATTGTGAAATATTATTACAACCTCATGTGATAGCAAAGCTGACTTTTCAGTAGTCATTAGTCTTCAGTGTCACATGATCCTTCAGAAATCACTCTAATATGCTCTAATATTATTTCAAGCATTCTTATTATCCTAAGCATACAAGTTTTTAATGCTTAATATTTTTGTAGAAACTGTGATAATTTTTTTTAGGATTCTTTGATAAATAAAAAACTCAAAAGAACGGCTTTTTAAAAATATATATATATAATGTTATTGTTACATTATAAATGTCACACACACACATATACAGTACCGGTCAAAAGTTTGGAAACATTACTATTTTTAATGTTTTTGAAAGAAGTCTCTTATGCTCATCAAGCCATTTATTTGAAAAAGCATTTATTTGATCAAAAATACAGAAAAAACTGCAATATTGTGAAATATTATTACAATTTAAAATAATGGTTTTCTATTTGAATGTACTTTAAAACATAATTTCATTTGTGTGATGCAAAGCTGAATTTTCATCAGCCATTATTCCAGTCTTCAGTGTCACATGATCCTTTAGAAATCATTCTAATACACTGATTTATTATCAATGTTGGAAACAGTTGTGCTGGTAATATTTGTCTATAACCTGTGATACTTTTTTTTAGGATTCTTTGATGAATAAAAAGTGTAAAAAGAACAGCATTTATTTAAAATAGAAATCTTTTCTAATAACTTCTGTTCCCTTCCGTTGGGGTAAGTACTTTTTTTCTTTCTTTTTTTTGAAAGAAATGAATACTTTTATTCAGCAAGTATGTGTTAAATTGATAAAAAGTGATTTCTATTTTGAATAAATGCTGTTCTTTTTAACAATAAATCCGGAAAAAAAGTATTACAGGTTCCAAAAAAAACATTAAGCAGCACAAATGTTTCCAACATTGATGATAAATGAGTATCAAATCAGTATATTAGAATGATTTCTGAAGGATCATTGGACACTGAAGACTGGAGTAATGGCTGATAAAAATTCAGTTTTGCATCACAGAAATAAATCATATTTTTAAGTATATTAAAATAGAAAACCATTATTTTAATTGTAATAATTATTTACAAAATTGATCAAATAAATGCAGGCTTGATGAGCATAAGAGACTTCTTTTAAAAACATAAAAAATAGTAATGTTTCCAAACTTTTGACCGGCACTGTGTTTATATATATATTTATATATACATATATATTTATATATTTATATATATATATACTGTATATTTATATATACCTAATATTCCAAACTCCTCTCTTTGTAGAAATGCCTAATGAGCAGGCATTGGTTTCTGTGACACAAAGTAAGGAACAGCCCACCAGACATCGCAGAGTCCTCTCTGAGGGAGGGGTGGCAGGCTCCCCCTTTCTGCCACCTGAAGTCTTCCAAAAGTTTCAGACAGTTGAGTCACAAGACAACCGAAAGTGAGTCAGTAATCCATTGACATTTTCATAAGCACTGTATACATATCAGCAGAATGTGGAGGAACTTAAGTAACGATGGGTACAGAGTCTCAATATCCATTGATCGTTGAGTTCACATTTTGTTCCCAAAGATATAGTATCTAATACATTCAAGATAACAAACAAAAACAAGATATACGTAACACTGAAACATATGCATTAGTATTATATAACATTATAAATAATGTTAATATAATAAATTGTCTCACCACATCATAGTTCTACATTTAATAATAGTGTTACTATTCACTTTAAAATGTCTCCATAATGAATGGACCTGTTTTAATAAATTTGATTCTCCAAGAACATTATGCTTGGTTTAACAAGAGGCAGAATAGCCTCTGTAAAATACTTGAAAGGCATTTAAACAAAGTTATTTAAAGAGATAGTTCACCCAAAAATTAAAATTAGCCCATGATTTACTCACCCTAAAGTCATCCTAGGTCAGGGTTCACCAATCTCGGTCCTGGAGGGCCGCTGTCCTGCAGAGTTTAGCTCCAACCAGCTCCAACACACCTGTTTGAAAGTTTCTAGTATGCCTATTGAGACCTTGATTAGCTGGTTCAGGTGTGTTTAATTGGGGTTGGAGCTAAACTCTGCAGGACAGCGGCCCTACAGGACCGAGATTGGTGAACCCTGCCCTAGGTATATATGACATTCTTCTTTCAGACGAATACAATCGGAGATATATATGAAAATATCTTGGCTCTTCCAGGCTTTATAATGGCAGTGAATGGCTGTTTCTGTTTTGAAGTCCATCAAAGTGCATCCATTCATGATAAAAGTGCTCCACACGGGTTAATAAAGGCCTTCTGAAGTGAAGCGATGCGTTCGTGTAAGAAAAATATCCATATTTAAAACTTTACCGACTAAAATAACTAGCTTGCGGCAGACGGCCGTACGCATCGATTTACGGTGAAAGAGTAACCTTTGACATGACGCATGATGCATTGACGATTGCGGAAGCGCAGAGGATAGAGCAAAACAAAACACCGGTCACAAATTAGTCTAAAACTAGAATTTTTAAAGAGAAATGACGGGGGAGCTTGAGTTTGTTGCCCAGCCCTGTTTGTTTGAACCGCGAGAGGCGTCAAAGCTTACGCTACTCCTACATCCTACGCCATTCATCACGTCAAGTCAAGTGTTCCTCTTTTGGCGTAAGTCGACTTGCGCAGGCAGTCTGCCTGAAGCTAGTTATTTTAGTTGATAAAGTTTTAAATATGGATGTTTTTCTTACACAAACTTCACTTCAGAAGGCCTTTATTAACCCCCCAGAGCTGTGTGGAGCACTTTTATCATGGATGGATGCGCCTTGATGGACTTTTATGGCAAAAAATATACGGCCATTCACTGCCATTATAAAGCTTGGAAGAGCCAGGACATTTTTTAATATAACTCAGATTGTATATATCTGAAAGAAGAATGTCATATATACCTAGGATGACTTTAGGGTGAGTAAATCATGGGCTAATTTTAATTTTTGGGTGAACTAACCCTTTAAGAAACCAATAATTGTTTTTATTCTGGGTGATGCCTCTGTAAGAGAAACAGCCCAAGACATAAACTTGAAGAGTTAATATCTAAATTATTATTATAAGTAATATATTACAAAAGAGTATCATTATTTGTATCTGCTATCCACAACATTTAATATTAGGTTGTTCATCACTGTTATTTTTTTAAATCATGGTTCACATGGTTCACATTAGTTATGTACACTTCCTCTGGCCCCAAGCCCCAATTGATCTTTCAAGGTTATCAGATCTGTGATAGAAAACAAATCTATTCTGCATCCATATAAAGGAAGTTAATAGTACATCACGTTCTTTTAGTCTCACTAAGAGCTGCCCCTAATGCACAAAATGTTCACAATAAGAAGTTTTTGTATGTGTATGACAGGGAATTAACGCCTATTGAAGAAGCGTCGCGTCTGAACCAGAAACTTAAGGCTAATTATGAAGCACGACTGGCAAGACTTACCCCTGGTCAGGCCACACAAAAAACCTCATTGGTAAGTCTAGAAAAATTAAATGTGAGATTGTATTAAAAAAATAAAATAAATCTTAGGAAAATGATTATAAAAAAATACTATGCTTGTGTATGCTCTACATACATATATACAGAAGCACTAAAATAAAGTGCCTAATAGTGCCTTTTTGAGTCCGTTTCTTTTATTCTGCTGCTCTTTTTTTTTAAGCTATTTTTTTTTTGGGTAAATATTTATATCCATATTTTTTGTTTGTATTTTTCACCACCATTATACATATCTAAACAAATTATGAAGAAAAAAGGAATTGGCAAAAAAAAAAAAACACTTTTAAAAAAGAAAAATAATAGAGAAGAAAAATAAAATGATGAAAAACATTATGAATGAAATAGACCCAGGAAGGCAAGGAAAAAATGTTCCACCTTGAGATTTTTCCAACCTTGTGGTTCAACGCATTCATAATATATAAAATTGCTTATGTGGGGAAAAACTGTAAACAATAAACGGTAACACTTTACAATAAGGTTCATTAGTTAACTACCTCTGTTAACATGAACTAAGAATGAACAATACTTCTACAGCATTTATTAATCTTACTTAATATTAATTTCAACGTTTACTAATACATTATTTAAATCAAAGGTTGTATTTGTTATCATTAGTTAATGCACTATGAACAAACAATGAGCAGCTGGATTTTTCTCAAATAACATTTACCAAGATTAATAAATACTGTAACAAATGTATTGCTCATTGTTAGTTGATGTTAGTTAATACATTAACTAATGTTAACTAATGAACCTTATTGTAAAGTGTTACCCAATAAACTTATTATTTGACCTTATTTCGGATGTTTACGGACCATGACTTTATTGTGCGCATGCGTATAACACATCTGACGCCACACCTCTTGTTTTAAATGGCTTTGCGCGATTCACTGAGCTCACTTGTCCATGTGCTGTTGCTCCCTGTGACGCCTGCACTGAATGTGGGATCCAGTCAGGTGTTCAGGGCGGATAGATTGGCCGCACACAGACAAAGACAATTCATATTTCATTTGCGGTCGCTATCGTAGTTTTAATTAGCAATAGCGCAGTTAGTTGCACGGTAAGTTATTTCGTATAAGTTTTGGTGGCGGGTCAAACAAACTTTTATGTTGTTCGGCGGAACGCAAACATTGTGTGCTGTCCAGTTTTCAAGAATGATCCGGAGACACAGAGAAACACCAATGGATCTTCGTTTATACTGGAAAAAACTCAAGACATTCTGGAAGGTTCGTTTTGACGTTATTTATTTATTCATTTAACTTACGTGGCGAGAAAAAAAGGTAACTGGTAACGTTAACGTTACTGTTCAAAACAAGCGGCTTGCATATTAAAAATTTTAATGGTTTGGAGGGGAAAATCGTATATTTAAATGCGTATTTGGTATGTAAGAATGCTAAAATCCTGAATCTTTGCCATATGAAAATCCAGTGCGTAAAATGACATTTTAAAATATTTGTAAGTTTGAAAGTTGGGTATCACTTTAAAATAAGGTTTCGTTTGTTAACTAACTTAACTTACAGTAGTCAATCTTTGTTAATGTTCATTTCAACATTTACTAATACATTATTAAAATCAAAAGTTGTATGTTAACATTAATGCACTGTGAAGTAACAAGAACAAACAATGAACAGCTGTAAAAAAAAAAAAAAATTTACTAACGTTAACAAAGATGAACAAATACAGTAACAAATGTATTTCTCATGGTTAGTTCATGGTAGTTAAAACATTAACTAATGCAAATTATACCTTACTGTAAAGTGTTACTGAAAGTTGACATGTCATGCTGTGACATGGTCCATCTAAAACAATTTTAACTGACCACATTTTGCTAATTCTGCTTTTAAAAGTTCATTATTCACTTCGTTAGTTTACTTTATTAATTGGCAATGCTTTTTGTATTTTTGAATGTCAATTTGGCAAAAAATCTATTAGGTAAAACTAAAAGTGTGATTTTACAAATGGGTACGAACTGTTGACCAGTTACAGGACAGAAATAGTTTAGTTGGATGGTGGATGTCCCTTCAAACTGAATGATCAGTGTTTGCTGTGAGTGTTTTAACTCCATCTGTTAAATCTGCAGGGATGCTGCACTATATGCATGCACTATAGTCATGTAACTTTCTTCAACTTTTCTTCTACTAATGATGTAAATATCAATAATCAAATTTGAAACTGAAATAATTACTTGTATAATGCTGGCCTTTATTTCTTTTCTTAATACAGACTCTCTCACTTCAGAGGCAAATGATGGAGAATCTAATAATAGCCAAAGCAAGACAAGATGCAGTATCCTTTATGGTTTCCTGGGTTATAAGTTATTAAAGAGATCGTAAAACTAATCTATATGAATCGAGTGGTTTAGTCCAAATTTTCTGAAGAGACACACAATCGTTTTATATGATGAATAGATTGAATATAGCCTTTTATTCACATAAAAACATTGATCATCTCACACATCAGTTGTGGTAAACGGAAGCTCAAGTGTGAGAACCAATGAGGTTCATTCTCGTGTGTCAGCAAACATAAACCGAAGCTCAACTGAACTGGAAGCGCAAACATGCTGCATGTAATTAATGACAGAATTTTCATTTTTGGGTGACATATCCCTTTAATCAATGTGCTGTGAGCAAAGTTTTTTTTCTGAATGTAGCAATTTTTCAAACTGTTGGGAGTTTTCCTGAGCGCTTGCAGCTTCAAAGGAAAATGGAGGAGAGGAGACTCCGGCTGCAGGAAGAAGCCAACAGGTGAGCAGTTTGTGACCCATGGACCAGATGGACATTCATGACGTTATGTTGCACATGGAGTGTTATGAGTTTTGCATATGTTTCTAGCAGTGTTGTGCATCACATAATACCTTAGAATGACAAAGAAGTTATGTTAAGAATCTGAGCACCTTTAAGCCATTTAATGCTCAATGGTTTTCTAGAATTTGACTGTTAATTTGTGTGCATGAAATTGCATTTTTGCAGGAGGTTTGCAACCTGTGGGACCATTACACCTGAGGAACAAGAGCAGCGAGTTCTTTATGCAAGTGTGCTCGAATATGAGCATGATCATGTAAGGATATTTATATTGTAGCATTGATTTTAGACTTTTTGTGTATATTTGTGCATCTGTTAGTAAACCTACACTAATGTTCATTTTTGTAAGAAGTCTCTTATGCTCAGCAAGGCTGCGTTTACAGTAAAAACATTAAATGTAAAATATTTTTAGAATTTAAAATTGTTTTCTGTTTTTTTTTAACTGGTTTAATCCTAGGAATGGCCAAAAATTTGGAAAGCTAATCTGAAAATGAGTCCAAATGATCCGACACTGGTTATAGGTCTTATCTCCTGTCTTCTCAGGTAGGTTTGTGGTGTCAGATCATCTGTAAAAATAAATGAGTGTTTCTGTATCTAATGTCACCTGTTTTTGTCTTTCTTGATCCCAGCTACCCAGATCACCCAGTCATGAAGTTGCTAAAGAAGCTTCAGTATCGTGTGTATAACAGACTGTATCCTATAGTGAGCCAGTGTGTTCCTCTGGACACAGTGCCTGGTTGCTCGCTACCCTTAAAGCCCTCCCGCAGCGCCCAGAGCCTGCTCCTGTTCGACAGTCATATCTCTCTGCAGCAGCAGCAGCAGAGCCCACTCAAGTCTGGTCTGACACACAGCTTATCTGATGCCTCCATCTCCCTTTCACCATCCCACGACCTCAACTCAAGCGACACTAAGTCCGAAACCGAACCTCACGAGTCATCCACTCTGATCTCCACAGATAGGGAGAACTCTTTTGAGGATCTGGAGAAGTTTCTTACTCAGCTGGACTGGGTTCCTTCTCACAGTGGAGATGATACAAACTCTGATGTGACCTTTGACACAACACACATGGACCTAGAGTCTCACATTCATGATCTTGAGGAGCGTGCTCTGAAGGGACATTTGAAGGCCATCGTCAAAGATATTCACAATGCTATCGGTAAATAAATGTTTGTTTGTTGTGTGATTGAGGCCTTAGTTGTGACTCTAGATATGTGCAACATGTGAGTTCAGGATTCATGGAAATCCCCTGTTATAGCTAGTGGGATCTGTAGGGTTGTATCATGCATTTATACTGCGTCAGGGTGTAAACAACGCCAGAGGGCCATAATCCACCATAAATGTGTTTGTCAAAGGTCCTTTTATGAAATGTACTAGTTGGCTGATTCTCTATGGTAAATGGATTTGTCTTTGTGTGAAACAGATCGCCTGCTGTCTCTGTGTCTTCTGTCTTTTGAATGCCTCAACACTGCCATCTCTAAGGACCAATGTGTGGCCAGCATAGAGGAAGTCTTCTTCACCCCTATTTGGCGCCCTCTGTTGGCACTCTTTAGGTAGGTCACAAATTAAGTGTTTTTCACAAATGTATACCACCTTTCAAAAGTTTGGGGTCGTGTGAGCACTCACCCCAAAGTTATGTCAAAATGCCCATCAGTTAACAGGGTTCCCGTGGATCCTTAAAGTCTTAAATTAGATTTTTAAAATTTAAGGCCATAAAAAGTCTTATTTTTACTAATGAGAGGTCTTAAATTTCAGATGACTCTTTGACTTGGACATATCTGAATGCTTTACCAAATTAAAACAATCTAATTAGCGTACATAATTTTTTTTATTATTATATTTTTTTGGATTTACTTGTTCACGTGACAATTCGCGTCATTTACGGCAGCATTACGTCTGTCTCCTGAACACGAAACAGGAGGAGAGAAGGAGAAGAAAATGGGTAAATGTAAGTTCATAAATGAAATAGAATAAAGAGAGATATGAAAATAAAATTTTGCATTGAAGAAAAGTAGATTTTTATTTTTTTTTGGTTTGTATATGCTGTCAATTATAGTTATTTGAAAGAAATAACTATTGGTCACACTTGCAAAAAAAAAACGTAATCGGCCAAGAAAATTGCAATCGGTGCATCTCTAGGTTAAAGTTAGGGTGCGGTTGGACTTTCTAAGGCTGCATTTAAGTCCTTTTTTATGCCCTTCCCTCGCAAACTTGTCTCTGTCACTCAGATGTACATCATTGCTTACATTGCATGAGTGCCCACTGCTGGCGTAACCCTTATGTGTTTAAATGGAACACCCTAAAAAGCCCTTGATCACTGGAATCCGCAATGGAGCTGATTTGTTATTTACAATATTTTTTTTTAATTTTTTTTTTTTATTATGAATTTGTTTTGCATCCTTCTATAGGCCTGTATGTAAACTTGGGCTGTTGGAGAAAGTATTAAAAATTACACAAATGAAATGATAACCTTACAATAAACTATAACAATAGTTGCATAATGGTCTATGGATTTGCCTGAAGTGTTCCTAGTTATTTTGATTATTATATTTAGTAGATTCGCTCCCTCTGTCAAAATCGAGGGGTCGAGGCTCTGTCCAAATAAACTTTCCTACCAACACTTCAAAATGGCTGCGTGGATTCCCCGAGAGGAAGTGCTTAGGGAAGTTTGCAAGTGTATATCTAAAAGTGGAGTTAAACTTGGAGCCTAGCTCCAGCGATTGGGTTCAGAGAGGGGGAATTGGACGTCAAGCTCCACTCACTGGCTCTGCAGTGGGCAGCCTTTCCTTTGGGTGGCAGAGATTGCAGTCATTCCATGATTTATCTAGATCTTGAGCAGTAGATGGCACTGCTTGTCAATTTGTATCTTATACATTTTTTCTTTAGTTACAGCATGGCTGAAAATAACCATTTTCCCTTACAACTGCTCCCAAAAAAACATTTAGTTATCAAAACACTTTAATAGCTGTTTTATGGTTTAGTTCGTTGCATATTATTATCTTGTGTGTTTCTTTCGACTCTTTAGGGAGGTGAATCAAGAACGGGAGCTGGCTGTTGAGAACAGCATGCGTCTTCATCGTAATGTTTCACCTGGTGATCTTGGTGTAGCATCCAAATTGTTCCCTAGAGACACAGCTGTGCTGCACGGTTCCTACCCATACGAGTCTGCAGTACAGGAGTTGAAGCTTTTGTGTAGAGACTATTGTCCTCAAAAGAAACTTGAGTGTATTGGTAAGATCTCTGAGATGCTTAAAATGAAACCACAAACCCTTTCTGTGTGTTCTACTGTATGTCATTTCAATGCCTAAACAGAATTTCAAAAAAATTTCAAAAAAATTCAAATGTGTTTAACAAACTCTCCCCATCTGCTCTGACAGACAGATAGTCCCACCTTTTTTTTAGAAGAAGAAGAAATAATTAGACTATTACAAATTGCTGGCTTCCAGCTATCTCTGTATGTTAAGCTGGGATAGGAGAAATAATTTTAACAAAATAATGTCATAATTTCTACTTCATCTTATATTTGACTTTATCTCATAATTTTCACTCTTTCATAAATATGTCTTGGTATGTAATAATTTTGACTTCATCTTATAATTGACGTCATAATTTTGACTAAAATGTAAAGTCAAAATTTACATAGACATTGAGAAAAACCTAAATGTCATAATTTCTGTATCTTATATTTGACTTTTTATCTCATAATTTTGACTATTCATCTCATAAATTACTTGGTATGTTAAAATTTTGACTTCATCTTATAATTGACGTCATCATTTTGACAAATGAAAAGTCAAAATTTACATAGACATTAATGAGATGAATAGTCAATGTCATAATTTCTACATCTTATATTTGACTATTCAGTTTATATGATTTGGTATGTCATAATTTTGACTTCATCATAAATGACAATGTCATAAACGAAATAAAAAATAAAAATGATTTCAGTCGAAATTGAGTTATAGTTGACAGTCAAAATCTTAATTTGACTCCCTTTTTTTTTTTTTTTTTTTTTTTTTTTTTTTAAGTCAATCATAACAAATAAAAATGGTCATACACTCATAATTATGACTCTTTTTGTAATTTTGACATGACACTCAAAATTTATTTACCAAAGCTGTTTTTTTTATGTGCCAGAAATGGGCTTTCATACTTTTGTTCTTAAATTGTACATGTTTTACACATCATTTATGTAATATAAAAGTATATTAATGCTAACATGTACCCTTATGGTATTAATATGCACCATTTAGGTACAATACCAGTATTTTTCTGACTGCAGTTGTTTTTCATTGCAGTGAGAACTTTACGAATGATCTGTGGCTGTGCTGAAGAGTACCGCCTCCTGCAAGAAAACGACCCTCAACCCAAATCAGCAGCAATGTGAGTATACACAAGGTTATAACATGTTGTGTTGCTGTGACGCTTTGTCCCTTTCGCTGTCCTTTTTTAAAAAAAGTACAAATAATCAAGAAGCAACTTTATTATGTTGGAGTTCAGAGTTGTTTAAGCACAATCTCCTGCTTGTCAGCTGACCTTGTGTCAGACTTCATCAGACCTCATGGAGGCCAAAGCTCAGCAGGGGTCCCGTCTTGACCCTCTGGCCCCCGCGGGGCGCTCGGAGCTGACTTCCTCTCTAAGTGGGTCGCCCTGTCTGGAGCAGACTTTGGCCTTGATGCACTTTGAGAGTCTGAATGTAGAACTGCTTAGGTCAAGTAAATTGATCGTTATTCTAACAAAAAGGCAGCTTTTTGTTTTTTTGCAGATAGATGCTTGTGGGCTCTGTGTATGTTCTAATCAGAGCCGGACAGTAACGGAGTACATTTACTTGAGTACAGTACTTAAGTACAATTTTGAGGGATCTGTACTTTACTCGAGTATCATTTTTGGGGAGTACTCATGACTTTACTCAAGTACATTTGAGAGGCAAATATTGTACTCTTTACTCCACTACATTTCTATCCATAACTGTGAGTACCCGTTATTTCTTCTAAAAAAAAAAAAAAAAAAAAAGGAAAAAAGAAAAATCTCGGAAACCCTCAATTTGTTGGTTCCCTCTCAAATGTGATTGGATTGTGCAGGCGCCACTGATTGGGACAGCCTATCAGCAATCACCTTCAGCTTTCCGCCAAAGTCAACTCTATGTCAGATTTAGATAAAGAGACGAAACCATGGACGAAACAATGGATGAAGACGCAGCAGGTCCATCCCGGGAATGTGCCAACCAGTGGCCCCACCTCGCCAGACTATTTCAATTTTCTGAACAAGTTAATGATAGTTTTCGCCTTAAGTGTTTGCTGTGTTTACCAATGTAACCACTGTGGCAGTAGTAATGCAATATTTAGAAAATGTACTCTTGTACTCTTGATACTCAAGTACTTTTAAAAACAAGTACTTTAGTACTTTTACTTAAGTAGACATCTGACTGTAGTACTTTTACTTGTACTTGAGTAAAATTTAGCAAGGGGTATCTGTACTTTTATTCAAGTAATGAAGCTGTGTACTCTGTCCGCCTCTGGTTCTAATGTGATGCTAGTTTATTAGATGTTCACACAGCTCCTGGCAAATGAATTGACGCCGCCGAGATTAAACTGTCGCCTCTTTTTAGTCTTGAATTCTGGTTTCACAGCATGAAACGGGTGTGTTCAACCAGTGTATCATCCTGATGACACACATTTTCTTGAATGTGTGTATTTATTCAGGTTTATCAGAGTGGGTGTACTTGGCTCAGATTCTCTGTGGAAAATCTCCCACAGACCTCAGTGTCTGCTCCACTCTCTTGAAAAACATCTTAAATTTCTTTCTGTCTCCGCTGTGATCTCGACAGTTAAAGTGTGAGCTCACGGCAGCATCCTGCATAGGAGAAAACTCTACTGGGAAGTTATGTGGGCCGTTATGATGTTTGTAACCTCTCGGCCCCACCACACCCATTAAAGGAACACTTCGACTTTTTGGGACTTTAGTTTATTCACCTTATCCCCCAGAGTTAGATAAGTCCATACATACCTTTTTCATCTCCGTGCGTGCTGTAACTCTGTCTGACGCACCCACCGCTAGCCTAGCTTAGCACAAAGACTGGAGGTAAATGATGCCTGTTCATCTGTCTCTTGCTTGCTTTCTACTTGGAAATGTGGGTAGAATGAACACTTGCGTCATATCTACATGTGTCTCTTTGCATCACAGCTTGCCGAGCAGAGACTCGCTGGTGACGCACATGCTCAGCGGTTTGGCACCCCATGACAACGACTGATGTAGATGCTTGTTTTTAGAACACTGTCTGCATCTCTTATACAATGACATCCAGTTTTGTATTTCTATTAAGGATGAACATTTAGCTCATGTGTAATTTGTAGAAAATGTAGCAGCTGGTGCAGATTCTGTTATACTATTTATACGGTGCAATATATCCATGGTGGCTAAAAAACTTAAATCATGCACAACGCAGAAAGTGTTGCATGCAGACACTGTGTGTCTCGTACAGACGGAATGTAGGCTTTGAATCGATCATAAATGTATATAATCTATATATAATCTGTTCTATAATACAAATTTAAATGTTAAATTAATAATTGATAAATGTATAGTTATATAATTTTTTTTATATAATTATTTTCTGTTTTATAGGTATTTGAATATTTTATTTATTTATAACATTTTTATAATAATAATTTAAATGTTAAATTAAGAATTGTTAAATTTATAGTTATATTATTTTTATGTAACTGTTATTTTATGTTTTATAGGTATTTGAATATTTATTTTATATTGTTGTTTTGTATTTTTGTTTTACTTCATTTACTATTTTCTGTTGTTGATATTTCAAATTTTAAAAATATTACACATCTTTAATTGACTGGATTATTTAAAGGCTTTGTTTCTTTTTTTGAACGACTATTGTTTATAATTGTGCTTTTGGTCACACCGCCCACCCCTGATATTCGTATGTTTGTTTGTTCTTACCAGAACAATGGACCGTTGCTTTCTGAACCCAAAGGCTTTGGTTCTTAAGCATTATTCGGGTGTTTTCCATTCTGTGATTGTACATTGGTTTAATAATGATTATGCTGTAAAGGCATCAGCGATTCGTTTGGAAGTGTGTCATTGTGAGACTTGCCCTGATTTTGCCCCGGTAGCACAGCCAAGGCGCATTCTGCCTTTGTTTTGCTTTTAAGTTTGTTTGGTTGTGAGGGAGAATGAATGTCCTCATGCATGCATGCATGAACATGAACAATTTAGCCATTCTCACTATTTTTTTCAGTTGTTTTGTTCCATTGTCTCTCCTTGCTCCCTCATTCTTTCTTTTCCTCCTTTCTGGATTAAATTCACTCACACTTGAATTTATATTGCTGTTTCCTTCTGCACATCAGTCATTTCCTCTGTCTATCCTTTGTCTTGCTTTGTCTTTTAAGGACAAGAGGGGGCATATTAGTATTCATTATATATTTCATGCAGTTCATGCATTGGCTAACTGTTTCATTACAATAGCCCCTATATTTTGGTTTTGCATTTATTCTGAAGTCTGCATCACCAAACTCTTCAGCTGTTCAACATGTGCTCAGATCGTGCCATAATTTAACAAACAGGCTTGAACAAGAAAATGGCTGCATCATCCCAGCACACCTTTTTGGTGCATGAGCGTTTTTTTGATTGCAGCAGAACCAATGTTGAAACGGATGGTATGTAGACCTATTTTCACCTGTATAAAACGTATCAGGTGTCCTGCAGTCCGGCAGGAAAGGGGACACCCAGCTTCTTTCTCACGCAAGCGTCCCTTCATCACATGAATCATGGGGTTTCTGTGTTCTGTTAATGTTCTTTCTGAGAATAGTTTATCCTGCAAAGAAATGTCATTGGATTTGTTTGTTTACTTCTTCATGTCTTGTTAATTTCTTCCATTTTGTCTCTCTCAGAGGTGCCGATGACCTATTGCCCATCCTGGCGTTCGTGGTATTACGCAGTGAAACTCCTCAGCTGGTGTCTGAATGTGCTGCGTTGGAAGAGTTCATCCACGAGGGGTGCGTCCTCAATATCAAATGCCATATAATTTAACTGTTCTCCACAAAGTAACAGTATTCATGAATTAAAAATGAACCGATTGCTGTGCCACAAGAAATTGTGTAGAACAGAGAGGAAATGTTTGCGCACTCTGCCGTATTCTGTTAGGGGTGTAACGGTTCACAAAATTCACGGTTCGGTTCGATACGATACACTTGTCACAGTTCGGTTCGATACGGTTCGGTACGTTTTTGATACAGCAAAAAGAAAAAATTTCCTTGATTGATTTTTTTTTATATTAAAACTAACATCATAAAGTATTATGTATTTTTTTTACTTTGAGAAATTCTAGAGCTATAATTGACTCTTCTTAGGAGCATATAAAACAAAACAGCTCCTTGGAAAAAATGAAATGTAATATTGTAGTAGTTATAAACAGGTTTATTTTAGTGCAGATTAACATTTGAGGGCAGCAATTGTATTCATAATGTCAAAATAAAACCAATGTAATGTTACTTGAAGGCATTATAGCCTACTATTCCTGCCAAACTTCATGGTTGCAGTTAGTGTTACTACAGTAAATCCATGGTGAATGTTGCTGATCTGTGGACACTGGATAGTTCATTCATGGCACAATTCTTCCACGCGCTGTTTGATCCGTTAATAACGGAGAAATATGAATGTTTCTCACTAGATCTCGCAGCGATGTTATTACTTCTGTGGCGAATTCAAATGCTTTCTTTACTGGATCTCTTATTAGCGCTGTGTAGTAACAGTGTTGCATGATCACGATCGGCTCGCGCTGCACTGGTCCAAACTGATAAACGGTCCGACCGTCAACCGCACAATAACGAGCAGTTTCGTTCCGCTTGCATTACGTTTGCCATTTGATGTTGGGCAATGTTGTGGTCGCGCCGGCGTCTCAGGCTGATTTATACTTCTGCGTCGGACCTACGCCGGAGCCTCTACGCTGTAGGCAACGCATTGGTTTTCATTTATACTTCTGCGTCGTTGTCCGCGTTGACGCGTGCAGAGGGAGCATGTGAAACCCGCAGAGGTGGACAAAGTACACAACTTCCTTACTCGAGTGAAAGTACAGATACTACTGGTCAAATATTACTCCGTTACAAGTAAAAGTTGTAAAGACCTATTTTTACTTAAGTAAAAGTACAGAAGTACTCGTTTTTAAAAGTACTTAAGTATCCAAAGTAAAAAGTAAATTTCAATGCATTGTTTTATTATTGTTGCATTGTTGAATGTATTACTTACAGTATTTTATGCCTCTGAATCTATGCCTGCCCTCATATCAATATCACATTTATTTCTAGAACACAGTTCCAGTAGTGGGATTGAATATGAGATTGAATAAGTGCACTCAATAACATCCAAATGGCTGTTCCCTCAAATAGTGCCCTTGGCTTAGTTTTTTGGCTTTGACGTCAACCCGACTTTCATTTCCAACCAAAATCCAACGTCTTTCCGACGTCGGGTTCTGACGTAAATCTGACGTCGGGTTTTGACGTCAACCCGACTTTCATTTCCAAACCAAAATCATCCCCTGACTGCCGTTACTACTTTCTACTCAAGGACCTTGACAGAAATGTAGTGGAGTAAAAAGTATGATATTTGTCTTTCAAATGTAGTGAAGTTAAAGTAAAAAGTTTCCAGAAAAGATAATACTCAAGTAAAGTCAGCTGCGTGGCGTGTCGGTTTTTATTTCGGCTCCCATGTTAACAGGTTAGAGCTTGCACACTGCCTGCGGAAAACGCGTGCATGCTAGAAATAGAACCGACGCCTATTTTTCACACGACACGCAAGTGTGTTGGAAGCATTTCCAGGCAAAATAGAATAGGAAAAGATGTTTATATGTAATTTTGACACGAATACATATTAACATTTTGATGTTTGAAAGTCTCTAGGTTTTGACAAATGCAGATATAAATGTAATTTAAAAAAAATAATAGTAATTATCGATTTTCAAATATAGCACTTGTCAATACAGAACGAAATATTTTGTAGCCTATTTTGCCGTCAACACTGCCGACGTTGTCTTTGCTGCTATATATTTGTTTAAAGGTCCCATTGCATGGATTATTTTATTATTTTAGAATGTTTCCTGGGGTGCCCTTATAATGTTAGTATGTTTTTTAGATAAAAATTTGTTAAAATTTACAAATAAAAGGCATTTTTCCTAGCCTGATTTTAGCCTCTGATTTGAAGGGGCGTGTCTGTATGAGACTTCAGTGTAAACGCCCACTGCTGTGATTGGCTGCTGTGAGACTTCAGTGTAAGCCTGTTGATCACGTGAATGAAGATCTTATCATTGCAATGCAGTTTCTGCACTCTCACTAATGATTTCACCAATGCAAACATGATGTACGTACAGTAAGAGCTTCGTTGATTTCATAATGAGTTTTGGCAAGTGTCCAGATAAACTCGCGCTGTGTGATTGACAGCTTGGGCGACTGGAAAGGGGTTGTTCTTTGATCGCTATCTGTATATTAATCACAGTTTAAGTAAGATCATTTTCATCCTACTAAGAGAAACGACGTGAAGTTGATCGTTTAGTCACTGGCTTGATTTACTGATGCATAAACAGTATTGAACGACTTTGAGAGAAAGATTATCTGTCTGAACTTGAACAATTACACATCAGACATTCACATAACCCACTGGTTCTTCAGAGGCTTGGATGAAGGACCTAAAAAAATACCTTTGTGTTCATGTACTGAGAGTGCATGTACTGAACTCTTGTTATTTAACTATGCCAAGATAAATTCAATTTCAAATTCTAGGGCACCTTTAACATGAAGTATAGGCCTTCCACAACTCTCTCCCCATATGTCGAATATATCACCAATGAGGCTTATCATATGTCACCTAGCATATGACGCGCCGTGTCAGACACGTTTCTGGTGTGCAAAGGCATAGAAAACGCCACGCAGCTGACACGCAACAGAAACGCCACGCTCACACCATGCTCACGCCACACAGCCAGTGTGTCGCTGGCCTAATGACCTTTATCAGATAAGATAAGCAGATAAGGTGTGTGTGTGTGTGTGTGTGTGTGTGTGTGTGTAAATGTGTATATATATATATATATATATATATATATATATATATATATATATATATATATATATATATATATATATATATATATATAATATATATATTCTTAGAATGAAGCGACCAGTAGCATATGAGATCAATGGCAAGTAACCACAGAAGTGTCAACAAGGAAACACTTTAACTATACACTACTGTTCAAAAGTTTTTGAAAAATCTCTTATGCTCACCAAGGCTGCATTTATTTGATCAAAAATATAATAAAACATATATAAAACAAATATAAAAAAAAGTTTTTGTTTTTATAAATAAAAGTAATGGACGTTTCAACCAAACGGTTGACCAATTGTTACAGACTGGGCCATCTGACCAATCAGAGCAGAGTAGCTCTCAAAGGCAGGGCTTATAGTGAATGAATCTTCGATGAAGTCATCTTCAGACTCTTGAGGTTATGTGTAATGTATATTATGAGAATATTAGGTTTACATGCATCAAAGGTCAAAAATTGATTGTAGTAGACCTCCAAAACAAAATTAGGAACCTTTAAAATAGCATAATAGGTGCACTTTAAATCTACATTTACAGCCTGACTAAATATTATGCAATAGAAAATGGCATGTCTCAGACAGTCTCCAAAACAAATTGACAATCTGTCAAATTTTTGGCATCACTTGTTGATGATGGTGGGTTAGATGGCACTGTTTGGAAATTTGGCTCGTCACATCCTTTTAAGTGCCAGTCTCTCTGTCCTTTAGGCATGTATCAAGTGTCAACAGAACATGACCTCACTTGCTACCAATAATCGAAGTGTCATCTATAGTACATTCTCAGATGTTTGCATAAATATTTCAGCTAGAAAAATACCCTCCAGTCTAAACATGTTGAAATAAACCCATAAAACTTTACAGTTCTTTTTGGTAATACGAATCCAACTTTGACAACTTTATATAACATTTTTTAGATTGAGCGATAGAAATCACAACCGTGAGATCTCAGTTTGTATAGGTGGCCGTTTGACCTGTTTCCTGAGTGGTGTTGTGGGGATTCATTGCACCCCTCCTGTACTGTACTCTCGCGTGTCTACTCCGACCACAGCCCTGAGCTCTGTTTATCAGTATAAATCTGGACATTTTTACAGGCTGGTTAGATTGGCACTTAACAAGGAATGTTGGGTATATTCTGGTTTGGTTTTTTCTCTCCCTATAAAAATACAAATAAAATATCTTCAGAAGTTTATTCTGCTCGGTGGCTTGGAACTGAGGGTGGAACTCTGCAAGCGTGTGAGGGAAGTTGTGATGGGAAGTGTTCTCATTCTCAGGCACAGTTAACAGGCTTCAATTTAATAGGTCTATATACATGTCTAAGACTGATTTAAAGGGATAGTTCACCAAAAAAAGGCCTATTATATGTAGTTCCAAAACTTTTTATACTGAATTGATCAAAAAGAGTGGGAATATTCTTGTTTGTTTTTTACTTTGTTTACTGAGAGAGCAGAATGATCTGTCTCATACTCTCTGGCTTTCTCATTTTCTCCATCACTTTCTATCCTCTCTTCGCATTCTCCAACATGCTGATTCTTGGCTTCGGCTTGATCTCGTGTCTTAGTCTCATTAGCGGACGGGTTCACTTGAAGTTGACCCCCAGTGGAAGAGATCTTGTTTTCCCTTGTGAGGAGAAGTGCTAATGAAGTGTTTATTTATGTCTACAGGTATCTGATTGGAGAGGAGGGGTACTGCCTGACGTCACTGCAGAGCGCGCTGACCTATGTCGAGTCATTGTTCTTGGGTGGGGCTCCAACCCCAACTGCCAAACCCACCTGACGTAGGTAAAGCCAATTATATAATTTCAGGTTCATCCTATCTGACAAACTCCCGCATCTGTTCCAAAACCTAGTGAGCTGCCTATATAGGTAGATGCGTTTAAGATTTTAACAAATGAATACTTTTATTCAGCAAGAACACATTAAGTTGATCAAATGTAACAGTAAAGACATTACATTGTAATGAAACGGTATGCTTCCATATGTTACAACATCTCTAGATTGTCTACACTTTGCATATAAGCAGAAGAGAGGTACAGATGCTGCAGTGGTTTGTCTCTTCAACACCTGTACATCCCTGGGAATTATGCCAGACTTATTTTGTCTGCCAGTTCCATCATCTCTAATATATTTTTAATAATACTGGCAGGGGTGTGTACTTAGCCCATTTCTTTATATTCTATACAAAAATGACTGTCAGAGTCCATTTACCACTACTCATTACTTTAAATAAGGAGATGATACAGCCATTCTTGCTCTGCTTAAGAAGGACAATGACTCTTTTTATTTTTTGGACTATCAACGTTCTAGAGCCCATTTTAGTACGTGGTGTGAGGATAAAGACTAAGGAACTGGTCTTTAGCTCCCCAAAAACACAGATTCATGCTTCTAGCATTACCATTAATGGAGAGATATTAGAAAGGGTGGAGTATTTCAAATATCTCGGCATTACTTTGGATCAAAATCTCAACTTCATCCAGCACACTCTAGGGGTTTACAAGTGCGGTCAACAAACTGACAGCTATTCGTAAACTTAGACACTTGTCTGTTCAGCCTCGTCGTCGCCTTTTGTATCGCAGCATTATTGATATATAGTATTATTGAGCCATTATTTATGGTGCCATTTAGTTTTTTTCATATGCTAACAGTTACCAACAAGAACAAATTCTTAAAGATACCTTATTTAGCAAGTAAAATGATTGGTATCCCTACCCCTAGTTTATCAGATAGTGTCTCTACATTCATGTTGCGAAAAGGCAGAAAAAATCTTAAACGACCACACTCTATAAATATTTTATCCCCCCTGCCTTCTGGCCGTAGGTATAGGTTGCCGATGTGTAGAAAGGCCAGGTATAGTAAGTTTTGTTCCTGTGTCTATACAAGCTCTAAATGCATAAGAAATTGGAAATCTTTGTTGTTGTTGTTTTTTGTGATGTTATGATATGTCGATAATTTAACATGTAATGGGTGTTTGTGTTATGTATGCATCTACAGTGGAAACAAATTTTCTCTCGAGGACAAATAAAAATCTTGCTATCTTAGATATGTATGCAAGTTGCTACAAAAATATATATTTCTGAAAGATCATGTGACTGAAGTAATAACTGCTGAAAATGAACCTTTTCTGTCACAGGATGTAATTACATTTGAAAATATATTAGAACAGAAAAAAGTTATTTTAAAGGTACACTATGTAACTTTTGACCCTCTGGCAGTTACAAAACCCAAAATTGCATACATTTTACAGAAGATTATTAATTTGGTTGTGCTTCGGCTCTGCGTAACTGAGGATGAATACGATAAAATAATGCTCTCTGTTAGAGTTACATATTGCAAATTATCCGTTCAATAAATTACCGTGCTCACCTGAGTAATAAAAACACCATCTCCATTTCACTTTCACAACATTTCACCATCTCCCCAAAGCCAAGCCAATGTTGATCAATTACAAGCTCTGTTGCGTTCTTTTTGCCAGCAGACTGTCCTCTGTTTGGCTGCTTTTTTTTTTTTTTTGATTCCCTGGAGGTTCGAGATTTAGCTTGCTCCATGTTAACCTTTCTCGTTCGTTGTAACAGCTAACCTATGTCACTGCCACACCATACATGCGTCAAAGTAGCCAGAGCAGTAGGTGAGTGTAAGAGAATAAAAAATAAATAAAACTATTTTTTAAATATGGACCCCAAACTTTTGACCGGTTGTTTATGCCTTTCAGATATTATCTTCCAGTTGAGTTAGAACTTTAAGTCATATGGTGGGTCGGGGGAAAGATAAACTAACTAACTAATCCTACTCGACAATGTCAGTCCGCCTTATCCCATTTTATCCGAACGTTTAACTTCGCAGAGCGCAGTGTCTGTACAGCTGTCACTTGCACTATGGCGTCCCACATTGAAACGCGCTCCTCTTGTCGTCATCATCCACCACAGCTTAAATGAAACAATTGGAAAGGGAGGGATGGGCGGTTCCCCTGAACACAGGGTAATGCTGCTCTTTTACCTTGATGGATGGATTACATTGACCTTGCTGAACTTTCAACTTGATTTCAAGTGAAATGGTGCAGTTTGTTTTTGGCTACAGGCTGAAGTTTCTATTTAAGGTTGCGTTACTGAAATAATGATGGTCTACGGTGGCCTAAGTTCTAATTAGATTATCCAATGGAGACTGTTAAACATGCCAAAACGTCAAACAAACTTTCAACCCCTGCCAGAGTGATGGAGAACACTTTCATTCACTTTCACTTCTGTTACAGACTCTGCTCTTAAAGTAGCTGGGTGGCTCACATTGTTCTTGTTTATCCAATTTAATTAGAACCCTTTGTGTTTTGATTCTAGGTGCCGTAGCCAGCGGTTTTGACGGTCCTCGGGATTTGCTGTATCTCCTCTGCTCAGCCTGTTTAGCCCCAAATCATGCCAGGGTTTAGTTCTGTTTGAATCTTCCCCACCTGCCGCTTTGAAGGGACTGGAGAAGGTTATACTGTGTTTGGGCGCTACAGGGCAGGTTCATCCGAATGTGGTTAGAAATGAGATCAGTGTTGTAGCCAGAGCAAAAAAAAAAAATCGTTTGAGACTACATAGGATGAAATGAGCCAGATGTTAAGAAGGGATTTGTGAAAAAGTTCGTTTTTTTTTTTTATATATTCTAATCCCATTGACTTTTTATTTTATTTTTTTGTTAAAATGGTATTCCCCACTAAATTTTATGAAATATAAATGAGACTAAAGCACTACTAGCATTTATCATTCTGTTACACCCTATTTATTAAACAATATGAGCGACACTAATACAGAGTTTTTGTTGTATTTGAGCTCAGAATTTTAGCCTGAGTAGGAGAAAATAGAGCAAAATTGTCAAGTTTGGTCTTACAGATTTTTATACGCTGAGCTGTGCATTTCTCTTGCAAGTAAATAAACCACTAAGCAGATGTTACGCTGTACAGGTTTTATGTATTTTAAAAAAAATATATATCTTAATTTGTTATTTAAATGCTTTTCACTAATAGTCAAAGAAATGCAATTGATGTGGAAAAAAAGCTTGAAACACTAATGCTGCTGGAATAACTGTCTTCAGTCTGACGTTACTGATGTTGAGGAGATTTAATAAGAAATGGGTATAGTGTGTGTGCGTGCACAAAGGCATAAATAAATATATTTATATGTTTTGTTTGAGCAGAGTTTTGTGTTTGTTGCTGAAGATCTGTAATGAATGTAGCTTGAATCTCTTGTCTGAGAGACAGCAACCATGTATTTTTTACCAAGCCTTGCCAGAGTCTGTTCGATCTTTTGAGATTGGATAATGCACATGGGCACGGTTTGAAAATGCATAGCATGTGAATTTTCTAACAATAAAGACATATGTTCCAAACTTT
This sequence comes from Abramis brama, assembly GCF_963993115.1. Classification (NCBI taxonomy): domain Eukaryota; kingdom Metazoa; phylum Chordata; class Actinopteri; order Cypriniformes; family Leuciscidae; genus Abramis; species Abramis brama. Next base: position 31,828,846 of record NC_139971.1, read on the forward strand.
TTTTTAGTGTTCCTCGTAGTGTTTTTCACCCCCCCATTCTTCTAATTGATTAGTTATAATCTGAAGGGGAAGGAAAACGCTGTGAGAAGCGATTGCGCAGAGGGAGGCCAAGCCGCCTGATTGTTGAATTGTTGATGGCTGGATTGTTCTGAAAGTTTCCGGGCCGAAGGAGAAAACATGCCACTCTGCATCAGGAGGCTTAACCTCTGTCCTAGAATACCCTCTATGTGGATGACGATTACTAACGGCTTCACTGTGTGACTTTGTCTATGGGCAGCATTTTAAATCCCTTCCAGTCCACTTGTCTTGTCCCTCGTCTACATAAATGCCCCAGTTCCTGTCTGTGGAACCCAAAATAGCTTTAGACAAGCCTTGGGGTTAAACACCAAAACACAGCAAGAGTTGTTAGGGAAAGTTTGCAAACTGATCTCAGTTTAATTTGATCTATAGAAATGGATGTGACTAGATCGATTCTTCTTGTCACTGACAAATAAATGGCTGTATTTGTGACTGAGTTGTGTAAAATTGCATTAAAAAGCCAGTAGGTTGCTCATCATAACCTTTTTGTGGTTTCTAGTTGTCACTGTTGGTCTGACATTTTGCATCCCTGATATTTCCTAACCTAACTGTTCATGCAATTTAAAGAGAGTTTGCCCTAAAAAAAATGAAAATTGTCAATTACTCAACCTCATGTCATTCAAAATATCTTATAAATTAGAAAATATTGATGAGAAACTTTTTTTTTTTTTTTTTTTTTTTTTTTTGGCCACTTGCACTATACCGTCTCACGAAAAGGGACATCTTTGTTTGCCAAACTGGATTCTTTGTTTTCCATTTTTAAATATTTCAAATCCCAAACAATTTCTGAAATGAGGACTCCAAGCCAGATTTTAATGAAATCCAGCATTGATCGAATCACACCCTCAGCTTTTGTGGCTCATGTCACGAAGGGTTACTGCTTCAAAGAAAATAGGAGTCTGGGAGATTTTCTTTTATTATTATTTTAATTTCCTCAGACACACAAGATAAATGCGCCAAGTCATGAATTGTTTTCATTCAGACAAACACTAAACTGAGTAACAGAGACTAGATGTTTAGGTGATGTGAAGAGAATGGCACACTTTTTGGTCTGTAATTCAGATTTAAAGTCATAGTTCGCCCAAAAATAAATGTACTCACCCTCATGTCATTTAAGATTTTCCTTTATGCGGAACATGATTCAGATTTAAAGGCATAGTTCACCCAAAAATGAATTTATTCACCCCCATGTCATTTTACACCCATATAAGATTTTCCTTTATGCTAGTCACATCATCCAATATTATTGTTTGGAACAACATGAGGATGAGAAAATGAGAGAATTTCAACTTTTTTGTGAACTATCACTTTAATAAGCTGATGCAAAGCAAAACCACAGACGATAAACTGACAACGTCTTCTAACCTTCTTCCCCATCTTTAAATAGACACTTCACTTAATCCAGATTTGTTTAATGGCAAATTTACATTCATGTCGCTAAAGCATTTATACAAATATGATAACCGTAAACAAAGACAATGTCCTCCACTTTGGAGGCCAGCCATTTCTGAATCCCTCGCCCCCTCACGCGTTTATTATGGGCCATGCGGCTGGGAATAATTGGAGCCATGGAAGCAACAGCAAGATAAGTTTTGAGTGAACGAGGGCAGGGAGTCACGCTATGGGGACGCAAGTGTGCCAACAACCTGCCATGTTTTTTTCTCTTACTCTAACCGAGGAAAAGACCGAGTTTGTTTTCAACATCCGTTCTCACACGTCTCTCTTTTCTTCAACGTCAAGCTTACATATCTGTGGCCGAGTTTATGCTCTGCTGCACTCCAAAGCATCTGTGCCATTCCATTGCATATTATATTGATTTGTTTTGCGCACAATGAGTATTTCAAGGCTATGACTGTACTATGACAAAGCTGGCTATTTGCAATACAGGAATGTTTCGTTTACATGCAATTAAAACAATGCACGCATACTAACAGGATAAAGGGAATACAGAGGGAAATCTGAAGACGAGTCTGAGGCTTACAGATTGCCCCCCAAGATAACAGTTTTTAGATCGGCAGGACAGCTCACAGAGAAGACTGTGTGGGACGTGTTGCGGCGCTCCACCAGCGCAGCCACAGCCTCCCCTAAATCCAAGTGATTCAGGTACCCGGGGGCCATTCGGTCTGGGGCCGCCACGCCCGTATTGATTTTCACCTGTTGGAAGATTATAAAGACAGGCATCATAGAGGAACAAATATGAGGAAATACTTTCATGATGTTTAATTAAACGCGTCTACAGTGAGTCTACATGTCATGACCGGAATATAACCCCATGAACTTTTCGTGTTTAGGAGAGTTTGATGAGACTTTGACAGCACATAGCAAACACACCTGGTTGAGTTTGCATGGCACCTCTGGGTACTCCTCACGCAGAACCTGACAGAACGCCAGAGCGCTTGCTGCCCCTACGGTCAGGAACCCTGTGCCAGGCATCAACACTTTCTCTCCAGCACCTCCTGTACGACAGAGATTGCATCTAGATTAGCAGCGCATGCATAATTTAATTTGAATTTATATGCCTGTTTTTTTTTGTGTGTGTGTTTTTTTTACAAAATGCGGTTCCTAAAAAAAGATTCCAAAAGGGTTTTTGAACATCTGTTCAGTTAACAGCTCTTAAAGGGATAGTTCACCCAAAAATTAAATTTTTGTCATTTACTCACCTTCATGTTGTTTCAAACATATATGAGTTTCTTTTTTCTGTTGAACACAAAAGAAGATATTTTAAAGAATGTTGGTAACCAGACAGTTGACGGCATCCACTGACTTCCATAGTATTTATTTATTTATTTTTTCTACTATGGAAGTCAATGGGTGCCGTCAACTGTCTGGTTACCAACATTCTTTAAAATATCTTCTTTTGTGTTCAGCAGAATAAAGAAATTCATACATTTTTCATTCATACTTTCATATTTTTGGGTGAACTATCTCTTTAAATGAACCATTTTTTCTTAGAGTGAGGAACATTTTAATAACCTGTTGTGCACTATATATATATGTGCGTGAAACTTGTGTGCATTGTTGCAGCGGCTATGAACAGTGACGCTGTTTTATTGACAAGGTTTTTGAATTTTCTAAAATATAAATTTGGACTTAAGTAGATCTTATTCATACTCCTTTATGTGCACTTCAAATAGATTTAATATTTTATTTAATTTCATTGTATTTTCCACATCCAACTAAATAGCTTTCACTAAATATATGTTTTGGAGGGCAAATGATAACCTACCTGTGATAAATGTGTAGGTGCAGTTAGGATCATCTCTCACCAGGGGAAAGAACGCTTTCCAAGACACAAAGGTGCTGAAAAGCAGAGTCTCAATAACCTGGTGATCAGAGAAGATGAGTTTTGAGCAATGAAATGATAGTGGATTGAATGATGGGAGAAGCAGACCCAAAGATGAAAGTTAGGTTAGAAAGCAAAATGTGTAATGGTGAAATGTTGTATGTCATATGAGCAGGTATAAAGAGTGGAAGGATATCACTGGAAGTAAATGCTGCTCTCTTTATTTGAATCTCACCCATTGCAGTTCTTTGAGGGGTTGAGTGTGTGGTGGACCTCCCTGCCACCAGCTGAAGCCCAGAGAGGACACCACGTCTGTGATCTTTCCCACAGACTTAAGCAAGGCCTGTTTCACCTCCTCCGCTCCTTCCACTGAGCCTTATAGATTAGGAGAGTCACAAACAATCCAAAATCAATGAGACTTCAAAACGACTAGAGTTGCAAAGATAACATTAAAAAAAAAAAAAAAAACTACAAAGGGAGAAGATACTTACCAACATTCCCCACTAAAGTGGTCAGGTTAGTTTTTGTGTTAGGTGAAACAAACCCTTTGAGTTTCTCCAACTTGCTGTTGTCTCTGGAGATCACAGCAACTTTGAAACCTAAACCACACATTCAATGTCAAAAGAATTCTATTCATGCAACGAAATGTATTTTTACAATTTAAAGTAAAATATATATTTTTTTAATTGGCTTAGACTTAAATTACAGAATCAGAATTGAAAATAATTCCTTGTTTTAACCTCTAATAATTGCATATGGTTTGTGAGTATTTGATTTATGAGTATTTTCCTAATCATAACTGCACTGAATAAAATTGTAAAAAAAAGAAAAAAAAAAAGAGAATAAATTAAGAAAGATGAAAGCAGTGTGGTCAAATGACTTACACATTGTCTCGTTTGGTTGTGTATGTTTATTAAGTCATGTTGTAGTAAAGCTGATCCTTTATATAGAAGCCTTTTAAAATTAATAACTGGTCTACAAATCATTCGTATTCACTTCCAATATATATTACAGGCAGTCATGTATAAATGTAATATAATAAAATATAATATAATTAATATAATATAGAATAATATAATATAGTATAATAAAGCCTAATATAATATAATATAATATAATATAATATAATATAATATAATATAATTAATATAATATAGGCCTAATAATAGTTGTTGTTGTTATAAATAATTATAAATAATATTTATTTATTTATTTATTTTTCTTATAAAGATAATGCTTTTTACGTTAAGTTGAAATAATGAATGTGCTCTTACCTCTGTCCAGGAGAGCTTTCACTATGCCGGAGCCGACGGTTCCTGCTCCACCGAGCGCTAAAACCACTCTGTCCTCGTTTGACATCGCGCACACAACTGCTGCAGCAGTGCAGACGTCTGAGATTGATTATGGTTTATGGGGTTCATGTCTCCTGCTGCTCAAGATCTTTAAATCTATCCGCAGCAGGAATGGCACGCCCCTTTCAGAATGACACTCCCACCAAATTATGCATTTTATCTTTATCTTATTAGTTTCAAAGTAAAGTTGTTGTGTTTTTTTAGGAAAATTATAAATGTTATGACTGAAGAAAAAAAAACACTATAGTGAATAATAGTAACATCATATCAGTAGACAACAAGGTTACAATAATCAACTTTTAAAAGTGTGAGAAGGTCAGAACTAATATTACCAACAGTTTCCATCTTAGATTATAGCGCCATCTTGTGAACAATCACTGGTACATATAAATAAATAAAAACTAGTCTGAAGTTGTATAAATTATTTTTGGTATTTTAATTTTTTTAATTTTTTTATTTATTTTTTTATTAGAAGAGCCTCTGTTTATTACATTTGGAATAGGGATCTCAAGATTTATATGGAATACTTTCATATATAAAAAAATGCAAATATGCATTGTTTTTTTATTTCAATTCATTTTAATTACTGTAATTGTTATTTAATTACAGTTTTAATGTTTATACACTTTTATTTACTTTTATTTAATCCGAAGACTGCAACTTTAACGTGAGCCGAATACGGAAGTGATGTAAAAAAAAGAAGAAAAAAAAAAGTTTCTCCGCCGACTGCGCCGAGAAGCACTGAGGCTTTTCAAAGCGGTTTGTTTTGGGTGTTGAATGTTGATCAGGTAACAAATCTAGTTTTTTCATTCGGAACAGTCTAATGTGAACGGCGTTAATGTGCCACGAGCTTTGATAATTTGATTTTAAGAAGTTAAGTTAGTTGAAAAAAAGGTCAGTGGCAGCGGTTTTGGTATGGAAAGGTAGCAATTACACAATCTTTAAACGTTTAGCGTAGTTTATGCTAATAACACAATGCGCTATACATTAAATATACTTTTAAAAAATAGGAATTTAATGACTACAGTACTAAGTAGAACGCTGATTTTAGATAAATGACGTAACTGTGTTTTCCATCTTCACTTTCACTTTAGTCTGTTGATTTAGGAGTGGTATAATACGTTTTTAATAGTTTAAATGTTCACATATATTCAGCAGTCGTTTATGTTTTTATATTATACATTGATAATAATAATAAACGTTTCTTGAGCAGTTAATCAGCATATTTGAATGGTTCCTGAAGGATCATGTGACACTGAAGACTGGAGTAATGATGCTGAAAATTCAGCTTTGCATCACAGGAATAAATTATATTTTAAAATATATTCAAATAGAAAACTAGTATTTTAAATTGTAATGATATTTCACAATATTACTGGGGTTTTTTTTGTTTGTTTGTTTTTTTTGCATTTTTAATCAAATAAATGCAGCCTTGGTGAGCATAAGAAAAATCTTTTAAAAACATAAAAGATCCCAAACTTTTGAACGGCAGTGTATATATAAAAACGTCATCCACTGTATTCATGCCGTCATCAGATTAACTGAAAAGAAACTTCTTATTGTTGCTATATATCTTTTCAAGTATTATACTAAATTTTGATATGTAAGTGATTATTGTGATATTTATTGATATAACTTGATTGTCAATAACAAACTTCTTTTATTGTGTCTTCATTACAGGATGAATTCTTTTGCTAAGAAAAAGACAGAGAATGGTCTTATAAAAATGTACCAGACAAACTTGGACAGACGAATTGAGAAGGGGGATCAAAGTCTAGTATGCAGGGATGAGGGACTGTGTAAGGAAGTAGAGCTGCTCCTTTGCAATAACAATGCCCAGAAGATACATAATCTACATGGATTAGATTCACTGACAGTGATGGAAAAATCTCTCCATGCATTTCCTTCTAAAACTGGCCAAATGGGGCTTGAAAAACTTTCCAAGGCCTTTGAAGTGTTGGAGCTCGCTGCGTTAAACCTCTATGTCTTCCCCTGGAGAAGAGAGTACAGACTGGTTAAGGTATGTGGAAATACTGGTGTTACACCTACAGAGCTAGATCTTTCAATTGTCTGAATGACATTTTGTTTTTCACCTCCTTAAAATATTCTCTTCCATCTCACCAGATGTTTTCAGGTATGTTCACCCATTTGATCAAACCTGCACTGACCCTTCAGCAGGCTAAAGAGCTTTTTGGATTGCTTGGGTACCAGCCTTCAATCCCTAATGAAGACGAGGAGTTGGCGCTGAACTCCAAACCAGCTCCTACTGATTTCTTACTCGGCCTAGCATGTGGTTTCTTCACTGCCCGGATGGAGTGCCAGCTGCTACTTTCCTCCTTGGGCTCAGCGCACAGAGGTGTGGAGTGGGTTCTTCAGCTAGTTAATGAGAGGCAGGCGGGCCATAGTCTTCAGGTAGCTTTAGAGAACACCAAGAGAAAGTCAGACGTTGCTAGTGCTTCGGACACCATCCTTACAAGCGGAATGGACACTGAGCTTGATCTGTACACAGAGGAGACAGACGTGACACCCACTCCTCTTTCACCACCACACTCTTCTTCTAAGCAACCAAAAGAGATCGTTCAAAGCAAGCCTTTAGAGAAAGAGCCCTTACAGTCAACCACAGACATGAGGAATAAGGACGTTGCAAGGCTGGGAAGATCGATCAACAATCCAGGTCCAATGGAAAGCTTTGGTGAAGATCAATCGAAAGGTGATGCCCAGAGACAACCAGCAGTAAATGTGGTGTGCAGCTGTATCACACCAGGTTTATTATTTATATACCAGTGTGAGAAGTGCAAAGATGTTCACAGTAGATCGTGTAGCCGTTATGAAGAGTGCCTTTTAAAAGAGCATACTTTAGCACTGTGCCCATACAATGCTGAAGACCTTTATTTAGCACAAGACCAGCTTAGATTGGCCCAGGAAAAAGATTCCCTGAAGACACATATCTGCATGGTCAGTTCTACTTCTGATACATTTTTGGTTTGCTACAACTGCCAGGTAATCCATGACCGCAACTGTAATATTATTCAAAAGTGCAAATTAAATCACAACGTACTGCCCACAGGAAAATTACAGCCCCCTCAAGGAGAAAGAGTGAATGCTCAAAAGAGGCACACATGTCTTTCTTCTGAAGCTCCAGTATGTATAATCAGTCACACCTGTAAAGACTCCCATGATTTATTATCTGAAGATTGGCAAAAATGTGTTAAGGATGAACATAATGTGCAGTTCCCCTGGGAAACAAGTGCCTCAGAAACACCTCCTGCACCAATACCATTTATCAGTCATTGCTTGACAGATAAACAGCTTTTGCCTGAAATTGTATGCCTCACTTGTCAAGCCTTTCATTTATCTGAGTGTCCTGATGGATGGCGTTGCTCTCAAAAACACAAAATACAAGATATCGGAACCAAATGCATCACTTGCTTCGGTTCTGAACTTTACACCTGCTGCAGGTATTGTGGTGCCCTGTATTGCAAACGATGTTGCTTTAAAAATGCCATGGTATGTATTAAGTGTGGAATGTCTTTCGTCTCCTCTTCCCCTGTATAACATCTATGCGTCAGTGTTGACCATGTGTGGTTGAAGACTGTTTTTAATCTGCACATTAAGCCTGTTATTATTTTGCTAATTGCACAGTTGATCTGAAATACTTGGGGTTAAATACATGACAATCTGTTACACTTTTGATTTTTGATATCAGCAGCATCTTGATAGGAGCCATATATTACAAAAAAGTTACAAAGTTCACAGTAGAGTTAATTATCACTTACCAATTTATGTCCTACAATAACACAGCTCATAACTGTATATTATTGGTTGAGATGGCCAGTCCAATATTGGGAAAATTATGTTTTGGGTCTTAGCAACATTTCCAACCAGTTATTATGTTGTTTAGAGTGGTGTGCTATGCTGCCATATAATTATTAAATATAATGCACATGTTTATTATTGTGATGGTTTCATGGAATTGATATAAAAATAAAGGGAATGTAAGAGAATTCTGCTTGTACTCTTATTTAAAAGATTAAATTCCTAACATTATTATTATAAAAAAAATGTCCTACTATTGAAGATGGTGTTGTAATCTCAACATAGTCATATATTAGTATCCGCAAAGGAAAAGTGGAAACTTGATTGTAAATGCTCAGCTTGAGGTCATATCTGGGAGTGAAATGTGATAAACTGTTATAAAAAGGCTTGTTTCAGATAACAAAGTATTTAATTGAATGTCCATTTTATCTGAAATCCAAAGGTAAGGTTCCCAAAGCTTTATTCATTGTACTCTTCCCATTTTACATTAATGAAGGTTTTACTGTCCATGCGATCGATATATAAAACTCCATTGAGGTGATCCATTTCATGCTGCAGTATTCTGGCCGGCCAACCACTCGCTTTCCAGCTGACGGGCTCTGCTTTCTCATTAAGACCTTTGGAAAGAAGACAACAGTTTTTATTTGATACCTTAAATAACATCATAAAGTAAATATTTAGGTTGTGCCACAATGATTTTAAGTCTAGCCTCATAGCTATGGGTCACTTAATACAGGTTGAGTCTTTTTCTTTCTTTTTTTTTTGTTGACATTTTACAGCATGATAATCTTACCTGAGACTTCTACAGACACATAGCGTGGAACGGATGCTGAATACCCACAGATGCTCTCACATGCCTCTTGGAAGATGACGGTGTGTCCATCTAGTACACGCAACTGTGGGTTTATAAAAATCATCAGGGGCACTGCCACCAGACCCCGAGCTTCAATGGAAGTGATTGAGCTTTCCTCCAGCATTTTTTCGGGATACTCCAAGGCTAATATCCGTAGAGGAACACCAATCTGGGGTGCGCTCAGGCCGACACACTCAAGCGTTCTCATCACCTTGACCAGAGTCTTTATGACCTTCTGCACTTCAGGTCCCTGAATGGCTCCAGGTTCCACAGCCGCAGCCTGTGAACGTAACACAGGATCTCCAACCTGGCACACGTGATTGTATGGAGGAGCCGGTGCACCTTTGACTTTCCTTTTCATGTACTGTAAGTAGGAGCGCATCTTGATGTTGGTAGAATGAGTACGTGGGGATGCAGTACATGTGAGCGGTGACAAGGGTAAACGTATTCTAACTGGTTTTGGAAGTACATAATTTGTCTGACTTCTTAAGACACAATGTGAAAATGTCCTCCAGTGCCTGATCATGACTGGCTGCAGTGGAAAGCTTCTCTGTTGACAACTGGAGAAATGAAAAAAAGGACATGTCAACAAAGACATTATTATCATTAATAATTATTAATGCAATAAATTTGAATGTGGTCAAGTCTGTTTTATTTTAGCTCATCAAAGCTGAATGCACATTTAAATGCACATTTACATAAGCAGTAATAACTTAAAAGTAGCTACATTAATTATATAGAAGGGGTGAAATAAACATAGGATACAGTCACTTTTATGAGCAAGTGTTAGTACTCACCAGTGCTGTAATAATTCCTGTAATAATAAGAATTTCACATGGGATGAAAATGTTTTAACCACTTAGAAGCATTTCAATGTGAGGAGGACAGCCAGAGACACCATTCCGGAAAGCGGAATTACTGAGACCTATGACACCGTGTTGTTTCTTTAAAATAAAAGTCTGGGTAAAAAAATGTAATTAAATAAAGTTAAATTAAATTTAATTTGATTTCATTTCATTTAAATAAAACAGTCTTAACTTAAACACCACAGAGGAAAAAAATGCTTCGAGTTGAAGGCTTTTATTTTGGTAAAATCTTTTTAAAAAAGCTCACGTCCTGTTTCAAAACGTCACGTGATATAGTCAGTGTGAGGATTGTTTACACGTACGGTAAAGGACACTCCTCCCTTTCATATCAAGGAATGAACATTTTCAATCAAACAAATCTTACCATTAACAGTACCACATTTAATCATTATTAAATAATATACACGTCTTTAATTCTAAGTAGTTATTCATGTCATGCTGCATTATGGCCAGTTTGAGGAGAATAATAGTAGAATTTTATGTAGCTTCATGCAGATAATTATTTTCAGTCCATGTATAGTTATTTCATCGTAAGAAATGTACTTTATCGTAACCTTTTTATTTGTTTTTTAAAAAATTAAAGTTATATTAATTAAGTGAAGTAGGCGATCACGTGTTTGCACCGTAGTAGTATGGAGAGCGATATCTAGAGGACGTACTACATCCGTGATTAGATGAACATGGCGCAGGGGAAACAGGCCGTTCGTGGACTGTAAACAAGAGGAAATTTTGGGATAAGATCGACATCGTACCATGCACGTGTGAAATGGTCTCAATCTCGATATACTGGACCGTTTGTTCTGCTTCATTGATGACTACGAGGCGACAGATTGAGTGCAACGCATCGAATTGCATTCATAAACATTTCTATAGGACTTCAAACCCCTGAGCATTCATTGTTTTGGATATTGAAAACAAACCTTGTTTTATTGTGGATGACATCCTTCACGACCAAATGGCTGCAACTGGAAAAGTCAAACGGAGTAACGTTAACGTTATTGATTTGCCTCAAGGTGTTGAGAGGTTGAAAGAGGAGCATAGAAAGGTCAGGAGTAATGTTTATTTCATATACCACCAATGCATTCCTGCAGATATTAAAACTCAATGTTCATGCACGCGATTTATCATCAGCACCAATTTATATGTTATCTATTTATGTTGTTTTTGTGGTATAGTCGCATAGACGCGTATCGTTTTCTAGAAAGTTCCTTTGTGTAATCACGTGTTGGTTAGCTGATTGCTTTGTTACATGTGTGTTTTTTTCTACTTCGCAATAAAATTCATGTACATATGTACATGCAATTTAACTATATAATGTTAACAGTAAATTGTCGTGCATGTATGGTAGCTAGCAAACAATGTAAACTATAGTTTAATCGAATACAAAGTTGTCCACGTTGCCAAAATGCATAACGTACAGAAAGCAAAAGCAAAGGCGTACAGTACTGTTACAGTAGATAGTACACATGCTGTGAAATGACTCCGTGTGAAGTTTAGGTTTAACTGACCTATTTATATTTGCATGGTATTTTGAGTAACATGAGTAGGTGAAAGGCAAAAAGTGTTTTTCACCCATGTGTTGACATAGGAGGATAAAACTCAGCTGGCTGGATATGAAAGCAATATTTGTGCTGCTAGCAAGACTGGAGTATTTTTCTTTAAACAATCTGGAAACTTCTGTTGCATTAGCCTCAGCAACACTTCTTCTATAAGGGAAAATAAAAAACATATACAGTGTGGAAAATAAGTATTTGAACACCCTGCTATTTTGCAAGTTCTCCCACTTAGAAATCATGGAGGGGTCTGAAATTGTCATCGTAGGTGCATGTCCACTGTGAGAGACATAATCTAAAAAAAAAATAAAAAAATCCAGAAATCACAATGTATGATTTTTTAACTATTTATTTGTATGATACAGCTGCAAATAAGTATTTGAACACCTGAGAAAATCAATGTTAATATTTGGTACAGTAGCCTTTGTTTGCAATTACAGAGGTCAAACGTTTCCTGTAGTTTTTCACCAGGTTTGCACACACTGCAGGAGGGATTTTGGCCCACTCCTCCACACAGATCTTCTCTAGATCAGTCAGGTTTCTGGGCTGTCGCTGAGAAACACGGAGTTTGAGCTCCCTCCAAAGATTCTCTATTGGGTTTAGGTCTGGAGACTGGCTAGGCCACGCCAGAACTTTGATATGCTTCTTACAGAGCCACTCCTTGGTTATCCTGGCTGTGTGCTTCGGGTCATTGTCATGTTGGAAGACCCAGCGTCGACCCATCTTCAATGCTCTAACTGAGGGAAGGAGGTTGTTCCCCAAAATCTCGCAATACATGGCCCCGGTCATCCTCTCCTTAATACAGTGCAGTCGCCCTGTCCCATGTGCAGAAAAACACCCCCAAAGCATGATGCTACCACCCCCATGCTTCACAGTAGGGATGGTGTTCTTGGGATGGTACTCATCATTCTTCTTCCTCCAAACACGTTTAGTAGAATTATGACCAAAAAGTTCTATTTTGGTCTCATCTGACCACATGACTTTCTCCCATGACTCCTCTGGATCATCCAAATGGTCATTGGCAAACTTAAGACGGGCCTTGACATGTGCTGGTTTAAGCAGGGGAACCTTCCGTGCCATGCATGATTTCAGACCATGACGTCTTAGTGTATTACCAACAGTAACCTTGGAAATGGTGGTCCCAGCTCTTTTCAGGTCATTGACCAGCTCCTCCCGTGTAGTTCTGGGCTGATTTCTCACCTTTCTTAGGATCATTGAGACCCCACGAGGTGAGATCTTGCATGGAGCCCCAGTCCGAGGGAGATTGACAGTCATGTTTAGCTTCTTCCATTTTCTAATGATTGCTCCAACAGTGGACCTTTTTTCACCAAGCTGTTTGGCAATTTCCCCGTAGCCCTTTCCAGCCTTGTGGAGGTGTACAATTTTGTCTCTAGTGTCTTTGGACAGCTCTTTGGTCTTGGCCATGTTAGTAGTTGGATTCTTACTGATTGTATGGGGTGGACAGGTGTCTTTATGCAGCTAACGATCTCAAACAGGTGCATCTAATTTAGGATAATAAATGGAGTGGAGGTGGACATTTTAAAGGCAGACTAACAGGTCTTTGAGGGTCAGAATTCTAGCTGATAGACAGGTGTTCAAATACTTATTTACAGCTGTATCATGCAAATAAATAGTTAAAAAATCATATATTGTGATTTCTGGATTTTTTTTTTTAGATTATGTCTCTCACAGTGGACATGCACCTACGATGACAATTTCAGACCCCTCCATGATTTCCAAGTGGGAGAACTTGCAAAATAGCAGGGTGTTCAAATACTTATTTTCCTCACTGTAATGCTTATGTGCATGCTGTTAGACATGCTTTGTTGTTCTGTTGGTGGGTGAATCTCCTAAAGCCTGTAAAGAACATACCTGGGTCATGTTTCTCTCCAACATAAAAAATAATCAACTTTTCCTTCTGCAAAATATAATTTTCACAGTAAATTAAGATGATTTGCACCGTGACATCATTTCCATGACAAATAAGCACATTGATCTTGAAATTTTCAGTGGCATTATGCTAAAATCTCTTTCTCATTACTGTAATAGAAAAACATAATATAATTTTTTTTTAAATCATGATAATACACTACTTTTTAATAAATAAAAAAATGATGTCTGGTCAGGAGGCATTTTCATTACTCAATTACAATAGTAAGAGTGTGAGGTGAAATGGAATTATGCAGTAATAGAAAAACTGCAAGTGAGCATTACAGTATGTGAAATAAAGGGATTATGAAATTAATGTCACAGTGCAAACAATTCTAATGGGCTTTTGTTTTACATAGCTATTGTTTTTAACAGTGACATTGCCAAAACATCCTTACATGGTACCTTGTCTCAACTTCTCACAACAAGAAACTTTCAGGACTATCATTCGCTCTCTCTATAATGGTCAATTCACATTACCAGAATATTACAGATAGTTTAGCAGTGATTGTCACGGTGGCATTTTGGGAATTTCAGTGGTTGTGAAATGAACAATTGTCTTCCACAACAGGTGGTGAAAGATTGCAGAAGTCAAATTGAGCATTGGTGAGTGTCCTCATGCAGTTTAACAACTCTCTCAGACAAGCATAACATTCTTATCAATGTCAATAACTCTTCATTCTAGCTGCACATTAGCTTAGTTTTTAGTTTTTTAGTTTTTTTTTTTGCATGTTTATATTTGGAATGGAAATGCTGTTTATACTGTGAATCACTGTAGATGTTTGATGGTTTTGACAGAAAGACAGGCTTTTGTTATATTCCTTTTCAGTATTTTAAATAGACATTCTGTAGGTAGGACAAAAATAGAATTTGTATGTCAACAAACCAGTAATAAACTTCTAAGTGATTCATTTTTCTCTGTGATTGACAGGGAAAAAGTGGAAAAAGACTATGAATCTCTTCAGGACCGTCTCAGGACCTTGCCTGACAAGTTGTCTTATGATATTATGGTATGGCATCACTTTCCAATTACCAATGCATCCAACTTAATCTTCATACACAAAATATTTTGTATGCCTGAGCATTATTATAATCGGAGGATTATTCACTCCTTTTAGCTGGTTTTAAGAAACATTTACCAAGGACGATAACAATAAAGTATTAATATTTAATAAGTTTTAAAAAGGTCTGTAGTGCCGTAGAGGAACAATTTGTTTCAGCTGATGAAGGATAAAACCATTGCCAGCCTATCAGAGCCTGAGCATTTAAAGCAGAAAATGACATAGTAACATAACATTAACGGTGTTGGTGTGGACACCAATATAGTTATCTTTATAAATATTGACCTTGGTGTGAATGGACCTTTTGTCAGATTTGAAAGTGGCACTTTTACTGGAAGCCCTGATTTTGCTCATTATTTGGTTGTTGTTTTTTAACATGAATAGGTACCATTTGGTCCCTTGGCTTTTATGCCGGGAAAGCTAGTTCACACTAATGAGTTAACGGTGCTCCTCGGGGATAACTGGTTTGCAAAGTGTTCTGCCAAAGAAGCCGACACTCTTGTGGAACACAGAAAGAAACGTGAGTTATTTCTACTAATATTTCCCATTGACCAGTTTTGAATAATGCGTACAGCTTGACCTGATTTATGTGATATTTTTCCAGATGTCAAAAATGCATTAGATGACTTACAAAAAGTGATGAAGAACTTTCAGAACAGGGCTGATTTTACAAATGATCTTGAAAAATTGACTGGTGTAAGTGTCCTAACTATGACCTCAATACTGTGTGACATTATTTGGAAACCTTATACTGATGTTTTCATTACTGGAAGAAACTTCAGCACACGCCTAAAATCACGTCCACTCTTTCTCAACAGGGTACTGGAGATTTTGTAGACATTAGAGAAGAGGTAATAAATGAGGATGAAATTACCAAAGGTAAATCTAGTCTTCAGGGTATCTGTAATGCTATCAGGCTGTTTCTACTTCTATTGTTCATTACGTTCACACTCTATTGTGCTTCCCCAGGAAAACATCGTTTGGCCCACAAACCCAACTCTAAACCTAAGCAGGAGTATTTGTTGGACCTGAAAGAGGACAAAGAGAAGGAAGAAGTTGATGAAGAGCGAAAGACAGGGGTGCTGTCAGAGGAAGAGCTGTGGGCTCGACTTGATGATCTAGAGCGTCAAGAGGAACTGCAGGATGCGAGATACCGGTAAAAAAACACTCGCAACCTAACACCGTGTTCAATATTTTGCAGCACAACTGTTTTTAACATTGATAATAACAGGAAATGTTTCTTGAGCACCAAACCAGCATGATTTCTGAAAGATCATGTGATACTAAAGACTGGAGTAATGATGCTGAAAATTCAGCTTTGCAATCACAGGAATAAATTACGTTTTAAAATAAATTATAATATAAAATAGTTATTTTAATTTGAAATAATATTTCACAATATTACTGTTTTTACTGTATTTCAGATCAAATAAATACAGCTTTGGTGAGCATAAGAGACTTCTTTTAAAAACATGTATTAAAAAAATGGTATGGTAGTTTATATGGGGTCAAATTGTACTAGCTAATAATTGTTTCCTGTGGGACACAAAATGGTCTTTCTCTTTAAATCAATCAAGTATTGGTTCCTAGCATACAAATGGAGTTAAATGGTTTTTGAAAATAAATCCTTATTCAGTTATCACAAACTTCACAGGAAGGTCATGGAAATTTAATGGTCAAAAAGTGTAGAAACCTTGCTTTTCATACCATGTATTCATACATTTAAGTAGTATGAAAATGCAATGCACATACAGTACAGAAAAAGTAGCTGTTACACCAACCATTTAAGAGGATACTCATAGATTTGGTCTATTTTCTTCCCCATTATACCAGATTGGACAGCACAGACACTAATGGAGAAGACACCACTTCCTCCTCAGAGGAAGAGAAGGAAGCAGATAGTGGCAGCGGTGTCCAGGTTAATGGCCATCAGAAGGAAAATGGCTGGCTACCATCATCTCTCACAAGTCAGATGAACGGCACTAATGGCTCGCACCCTGAGGATGAGGAGGAGGAAGATTGTGAGGAGGAAACAGACAATGGGCTTCCAACTATCTACTTTTCTCACACTGTGGAATTCAAAAAGGTTAGTCGATAGCTACACAAAACTCTTAGATAATGTTACAAAATATTTCTATTTCAAATAAATGCTGTTCTTTTGAACTTTTTACATTTTAAAATCAAAATCAATTCTATCAATTCTAAGAAGCCGAGCCGCTGCATTCTGAACTAACTGTAGATGTGGAATACAAGACTGGGGGGCACCGACATAAAATGAATTGCAGTAGTCCAGTCGAGATATTACGAAAGCATGCATGACCGTTTCGAAATTCTTTAGGGACAGAAGTGGCTTCACCTTTGACAGAAGACAAAGATGATAAAAACACAACTTACTCTTATCTGCTTATCGAGTTTAAGATGATTATCAAACCAAACAGCCAAGTTTCTGACATGCAGTACTATAAGGTGACAAATTCAAAATCATGTACACAGTGTTCGTTTGAACCAAACACAATAAATTCAGTTTTACTCTCATTACTCTCAACTGAGGTCTAACAGAACCAAAGCCATAGACTGCCCAGAGTCAGTGGATAACATGATATCATTCAAAACTCTTAAAGGAGAAGTTCACTTTCAAAAAAACTTTTGCTGATAATTTACTCACCCCCATGTCATCCAAGATGTCCATGTCTTTCTTTCTTCAGTCGCAAAGAAATTAAGGTTTTTGATGAAAACATTCCAGGATTTCCCCCCATGTAATGGATTCTATTGGGACCCAAACGGTAGAAGGTCCAAATGACAGTTTAAATGCAGCTTCAAAGGGCTTTAAACGATACCAGACGATGAATAAGGGTCTTATCTAGCGAAACGATCGGTCATTTCCAAAATAAATAAAAAAGTTTAAGTTTTATAAGCACAAACGCTCGCCTTGCTCTGTTCTGTGATGCGCGTTCGTGACGTCACGTAATACGCAATTACGTTGAAAAGGTCACGCTTGACGCGTTTACAAATGTGCGGAAGGAGGACCATATACACATTTTCAAATGTATTTGTGTCAGTTTATCGTTTAAAATGCCCATTTCGTGTGCGTATCCTGGGTGTTTTAATATTAAAAAGCCAAAAAGAACATTTTCTTCAGGACAGAAATTTTTCAAGCGTGACCTTTTCAACGTAATTGCGTATTACGTGACGTCACGAACGCGCATCACAGAACAGAGCAAGGCGAGCGTTTGTGCTTATAAAACTTAAACTTTTTTATTTATTTTGGAAATGACCGATCGTTTCGCTAGATAAGACCCTTATTCATCGTCTGGTATCGTTTAAAGCCCTTTGAAGCTGCACTTAAACTGTCATTTGGACCTTCTACCGTTTGGGTCCCAATAGAATCCATTACATGGGGGGAAATCCTGGAATGTTTTCATCAAAAACCTTAATTTCTTTGCGACTGAAGAAAGAAAGACATGGACATCTTGGATGACATGGGGGTGAGTAAATTATCAGCAAAAGTTTTTTTGAAAGTGAACTTCTCCTTTAAGAGAGCTTACTCCGTACTGTGACAGGATTTAAAACCGGATTGTAATTTTTCATGAACAGAATTGATAGTCAAAAGTTAAGATAACTTTCTCTAGAATTTTAGAAAGAAAAGGTAATGTGATCATGTGACACTGAAGCCTGGAGTAAAGGCTGCTGAAAATTTAGCACAATATTACTTTTTTAATGTATTTTTGATCAAATAAATGCAGACTTGAGTACATGAGACTTCTTGCTAAAATGTTTAAAAAATCTTACCAAATCCAAACTTTTGAACAGTAGTGTATATTAACATTTTATGTTTTGCATTTAATTACTTTCTCCTGTCTGTCTTGGAAATAAAACATTGTGCATAATTCTTTCATTCAGTCTTCCCTTTTTTCCTTTGAAGGTCAGGATAAATACAGGAAAGAACACCACTCTAAAGTTCAGCGAAAGAAAAGAACAAAAGGAGCAAGCCAAACGAAAAAAGAAAAATGGCAAAAGTAACGGCCATTCTCCTCTCGAAAGTTACAAGATCACAAGCCCAGCAGACATTTATAAGTAACAGCCTATCTATTTTAATTCACGTCTCCACTGCTTGTGTGTTTTTAGCTCTTCAGTTTAAACACAGTCTATGTTTTTAGGGTGTTTGTGGACTTGGTGAATGGAGAGCCAATACCACGGAAGTCCATTTTGAAGTCTCGCAGTCGCGAGAACAGCGTGTGCAGTGACACCAGCGAGAGCAGCACAGCTGACTTTGAAGAACGCCGTGCAGCTTTTGGACGTTCATGGAGCCATGATGATGCCATGCACAGTGATACCAGTGATGGCATTACAGAGGAGGAGAGCCCTACTGGGACGAGTCCCCGCACTAACGGACGCTTTGAGGTACAGAATGTTTGTTGCTGTTGGTTAAATTTGGTATGAAATGAAAATTCACCCCATCTATCTCCCAATCCTGTAAAAAATCTTAACCTGAACTGAAACACTTATCGCAGTCGTGGTGTCCAAACTCTGTCCTGAAGAATTTCACTCCAGCTTGCCTCAACACACCTGCCTGGAAGTTTCTAGTATGCCTATTAAGACCTTGATTAGCTGATTCAGGTGTGTTTAATTGGGATTGGAGCTAAGCTTTGCAGGACAGTGGCCCTCCAGGAGCAGGATTGGACACCCGTCTTATCGAGATAGAGGCTGGCAGCCTAGAACCAGTATGGTATTGCACCAAAATATACAGTATTGCTGACCTCTTTTTTTTTTTTCTTTTTTTTTTCTTCTATTAAACACTCGGCATATGAGATCTAACCAGATGGTTCTCTATGTTCCTAAGATTAGATTAAAATCAAAGGGTGGTAGGTCTTTTTCTGTAGCTGCTCTCTCTTCCAGTGTACATTAGATATTCCCCATCTGTGGATGCTTTTAAGTCTAGTTTGAAGACAAATCTTTTTAGTATGGTTTTTAGATCTGATTAGACTAAACAGGGTTTGTTTGTGTGGATGTATGTAACTGTCTATAGTGTATTTGTTTTAGCTGGAAAGCACTTTGGTCAGCTTCAGTTTTAAATGTGCTATAGAAATAAAATTTGTATTGCATTGTAATTGCATGCTATTAATCTCAATGTGAACAATTCGTTAAAGCTCGTCATTTTCAATCAAAATGTCATAACTTGATCTTATGGTAAATAGACAGAATTCTCTCTGATGATATATGCTAGACTTCTCCAATCATTTAGTCAGCTTAAACCCCACCCCTTTCTTAAACCCCCACTGCAGGCTTGCAAACAGATCTGCCTCCATCCAGTCAACAACTGATTGATTGAACCAAGTCCCTTCTCTGCCCTACTTTTTATTTTCTTCTTCAGTAATCCATTTTATTCTGATGTATGTCACAATACTGGGGGGAAAAAAACAATTTGTCACTACTTTAGTTTCATTGCAGTTTCATTACAACTTTAAAGGTGCAGTATGCGATTTTACAAAATTGTTGTTAAACACTGTTGATATTTGAAATCAACTCAAACAAACACACCCCTACCTTCATTGCTCCACCCCCAAAACACTTAATGCAAGAGTGTCTCTTTTATCATAACAGAAGCAAAGCAAAATAATGCTTTGTGGAAAATAAAGCGAAGATGACGAACGAACGATAAGGAAGAACAAAAAAATGAACACAGTACACAAAATCCAAACCATGTTACTCGTGTATGGAGCAGAAACAATGCAACCTATGCATCCATTTTCAGTCCTTCCCGCTTGGGTCTCTTTCGCACTGCAAAGCTTTTCTTAAATTAACGCGGGGTAAAAAAAAAGCTTAACCCTTCTTTTTCCAGTAATATTCCTATGAGACTTTCTTTTTTGTAATGTCTCTCTCAGCCATCTCTCTTTTCTTCAAATCTCCCTCTTGCTCACTCTCTCTCTCTCACATCATGAGTATATACCCCTATAAGTTTGTTGTGATGCTCGGTCCAATGCACTTTCAACAGCATCTTTCAAAAATCACCTACTGCACCTTTAAGGTTTGTGTAAGCCTTTAAATGTCTATTAAAGTAATGCGTGTAACTTGTGCCAGAAAGTCTCTTTATTTGGGCTAGTAAGCAACCACCCAGAACATACACTTGAGTCTGGTTAGACACCATATTGAATTTTTTGCAGATGAAAATGAGGCTGTGACAGATAGACTTACAGTCTTTACAATGGCAAGCACTGTATAATGATCCTAAAGGACGTATTTTGCACAACTCAAGTCACAACTGCCCTAGCATCATGGAAGTAGTTTGATTTTCTTCTCTGTCCAGAATTTATATTAAATGTAAAGTTGTTGTTTTATGTCTTGCTCAGGCAAAAATAATCTTAGTAAATGTTGAAATATCTTTTTGTGTTTTAGGCTTTTACAGGCACAGTGATTGAAAAGGACCCCCTGCCTTGCTCAATCCCACACCTGACCATCGCCCCTCCTGCCTTACCCACAATCCCGGAGAGAAAGCTGGAGGAGGTGGGCCAAGAAGCACCTCAGGAGCCACCCAAAAGGATGTCAAAATTCAAAGCTACACGGTTGCATCAGAAATAAGAGTTCATCTCATTAGTGCCCAGCGTTTGAATTCGGTTATATAGCTACAAGACTGATGTCTCACTAGTTGTCCTCTGCCTCTGTCCTCCACACTGCTTCTATACTGTCATCTGTCTCATGTTTTGTTTTGTGACATGCAAGTTGGACATTTTATTTGCTCTATAAGAGAAATAGAGAAGTTACATGATTTTTCCTAACAGTTTGCTTTTTTTAAGGCCAAATAGTTTAAATATGCACAAGCTGCTCATTTGGGTATCTTTTTACTTTTATTAGTTAAATAATAGTTAAAATAGAATCGAAGAAGTAAAAATATTAAAATGTTGACTGCCGTCATTGAGACGTGGTCTATGATGTGGATTCTTTGGAAAATGCTTTATCAAAGGAATAAACTGTTAATTAAAAAATTCTGTTAATTCATAAAATATACGTGCAACTTTGACCTATATTGGCAATGAATCAGCTGTCGATTTCTGTCGGCTTAAAAATGTTTTGTATCCCTTCTGAACTCTGTCTTTGACTCCTTTGTCTTCTTGTGTATTGTTTACAGGGTTTTGGCTTTTGTTTCTGACATAATGTACATCAGCTTTTTTGTGACTGGCAGAAAAATGTAACTGAAAAATAACAAAATAAATGATTTTCAATATACACTCTTTTTGACTGGTCAGAACATGATTTATTCTTGTTTCTACACGGAGCATACGTTTTTGCATTAGTTTCTGGACATGAAATGTCTTAATTCTAATGATGTCATCGTGGTGTTGCTCAGTCAGAGCCATTGGAGGGCGCCAAAGCGTTGCACTTTTTATCCTTCTAACTCAAAGCCAAAACAAGCTGCTGCATATGGGGGGAAAACTATAGACATTTAGCAACTGAAATTGACTCCAAAGGTGACGTGTTTTACCTCAGATATAGCAATCGAGCTCAGAGTGGCAAGTGCAACGCTTTGAGGCCACAGGGACACCTTATGGGGCTGATAAGAGCTTGCGTTTATTGCTGATGAGACTCGCGCACCAGCTCAGAATGCATAGAAGAGCATTACATTCTTGCATTACATTGAAGTCTACGCAAGGATGATCAACGTGATTTCTTAATTTTGCATGCACAACATGTGACAATTCAAGTGCTTCAAATATAAAGCATATTTCAAAGATGCTGCTCTTAGATTACTGATTACTCATCAATTGGAATTATTCAGGATTAAATCAAACAAACGGTGTTCATGTAAACGCTGCGTAAAATGTACTGTTCTGAAAAACAGATTTGTGAGCATTAGTGGAACTGAAGGAGTTCTAATAAACACAAAACACACGTGATCGTTTTCATGAGGTGGATTCGGCCAATCGTGGAACAGTTGTGTCGTCATCAAAGCTCATGCAGCTCCTCTGGAGAAACTGCGCAGAATGAATCAGCCGGCTGCTCTCGAATCGCTCTCGCGGTGCTTTGATGGCATAGTCACAGTCACGTGGCGTCGGCGCTGTATCAAGTCGGACAAAATTTCTAACCGGCATGCACTGCTTCAAGTCAGCCACCGATCAGTCTGCGCAGAGCTGCATGAAGTCGAACAAGCCTCTTGTTGTTTAGTGTGACCAGTGTGAGCTTGCCCTCAATTAAGCCGCGGTCACACAAGGCTTTGTGCGTGCAAAATGTATTCGGACACTGCAATGGTCATGATATGACGTCACGCTCTGAAGTGTCTTTTTTATAAACATGAATAACAAATAGTAAAAAATATACAACCTACTCAACTTTACTGCAAAAATATCGCTCTCTTAATTAAGCCAAGAGGTCATATGTGACATATCAATCTTCTAAAAACATTTTCATGTGATGCGAATTTGTTCACGCAACGAAATGTGAAACTTTTCACATTCGTATGCGTTTGCGGTCTATTGGTCCTATTGCGGTCCAAAACGTGTCAAACTAAAGTGTTAATGCATAATTATACGTTTACACTTTAGTTTCACACGTTTTGGCTCCGTTGGCCTTCCATAACAGTCTGACGCATTCGCATTCGTATGAATGGAAGTCAATGTAAACGAAATGTGTAATGTGACCGGCGAACGCCCCATTGGCCAGTGATGATATACTATATATATAGATATAGATATATATTTACTGTAGTAACGCAAATATAAAATCAGCCAATGGTGTGTTGCAGGATGTCTTTTTGTCACTAACTTTATTGAGGCAATTCAAGCTTGTAGGCCTGTTAGTCATGTTATGTATTTGTGTTGAATGATAATAAATCAGAGGCACATCTTAAGAGTCATTTATAAGGTTCGCATAGCATTCACCTTCTTGGAAACAGTCAGAATAGTCCAGAGAGTGC
Source organism: Abramis brama (assembly GCF_963993115.1). Lineage (NCBI taxonomy): Eukaryota > Metazoa > Chordata > Actinopteri > Cypriniformes > Leuciscidae > Abramis > Abramis brama. The sequence goes on from NC_139971.1 coordinate 31,852,542, forward strand.
TCCATTATTACTTTTGGCATTTAAAGGCAAGGACTGAGTACTTCTGAGTAGGACTGCCTCCATTAATGCCTTTGTTTGTACCGGTATCAGTCATTTGTGTTTGACTGCAGACTTATCCATCAGCACATTGACATTTGGATGTGGACAGATTCTGAGTCAGCAGCTGGGCTGAATGAAGCATAGTCCATTCAATTAATTTCTGTCTAGAAAGACTGAATGATCAACTCAAATCAAAATTTTTCAAGCATGATCTCAAGCCATGCTTAAAATGGCTTGAGATCAATGTCTTTTTATGTAATTTAGCTGGACTTCTGTGCAAAGCTTGGTTTCAAGGAAAAACTATTAATATTAGTTGAAAAAAAATTCTGTCACCATTTACTCACCCTCATGACTGTCACAGTTATGTTTAGTTAGTTAGTTTGTTTTCATGGACTTTCAGTTTGTTTTCATACATCACATGTGTTCCTTTGTTCTAGTTCTTGCCATTCATCAGTCACTCAACATGGACACTAATCATCACAGCTGTTTGTATTTTAGTTAATCATCACTGTGTATTTAAGTTCCTCCCTTCGTTCAGGTCATTGTCCAGAATTGTTTGTGTTCTCACATGTTGGTCTCTTATTAGTTATTATTTAATAAACCTTGGATTATTATCATCATCATCATCATCATCATCGTCTTATGTGGATATTAGCATTACAATTACGTTCCAAGCCTGTGTTTTTTTTTTCTTATATTGAACACATACTGATTATCATTAGTCATTTTTGACCATTCACTTCCATTTTACTGAAAATAGCAGCATGAACTTTCTGCTAAACTTCTCTTGTGTTCCACAGAATAAATACGAAAAAGTTTAAATCAACATGAGAGTAAATGCTGACAAAATGTTCATTTTTGGGGAGAACTATCACTTTAATTCTCACTCAGGTCAGTGTTTTCAGATTTTTTGGTGTGTGAGTAAATAATGAATAGAGCCACTATGGTGCCTTCTATTTTATGCCACTGTCTCAAGGGCTTGGGGGCATCTGTGTTACTGAAACTGTCACTGATAAGGATCGCACTAATAATCGCTTCTGGGCCAATGAGCTCTATAACGTCCAGCTGGTCTCTCATGCTGATCCACCATTTTAGGGGTCAGAGTCTCTCCGAGGTGACTGAGCTCAGTCTGGATATGTCATCATTAGACGCAACATATCAGCTATACCAAACCATAGTGCCTCAGAGTGGCCATTTCACCCCATAATTGAAACATCTGATTCTCATCTCAAAGCAACAGTTATTAACGGCAATTACACACCAATTAGTTGTGTAGTTAACACATCTAATGGAGCCAGATGGGGAGTATCAATTTATGCTCGAATGACAAACCTGCCCTGGATTTAGCTTGAGTGCAATTAGCAGTATGAATGAAGCTGAAAAGATAGAGAGCTGTTTTTTTTATTGCATGCTTGAGATGGATTCTTGCTCCTGATTTTACTATGCATGTAATGCATATTTTGGTCTGATTTTATATAGCCCATGTGAAGCAATTACATTCATTTTGGAGATTTGCAGTGAAAGTGTTCTACTATGCATGTGCTTGACTGGTAAAACAATAGATCACCATGGGCAGCTGTGTTACCTCCCTTGTTTCCATGGCAATGCTGCTGATTGACAGTTGCCCTGACAACTCCATTCAGCCACCACCTGCTAGCTGTCAATCAGACCTGCCATCCTGGGGCTATTGACAGAGCTGTCAGCCTGTGTGAGATGTGCCTGTCAAAGCTTCCAAACACTTGTGGTGGCAGGGAAACATCTTTTTCCCCCATTCACATTGTCTTCTCTTGCCTTCTTAAACTCAGATTTGAGCTGTCCTTTTAGATTTACATATACATTCACATTTGTATGCCATGCACACCGTTTTTTTTTTGTTGTTGTTGTTGTTGATGTTGTTGTTTTGTTAGCAAAGTGAGAAATGTTATTTAATGTGTAATGTGTAAAAAAATATTTAATCTGTTTCTGTTGTTTGAATTGATAATTGTTAATTGATCGTATTTGCTTCTGTTGAAGCCGTTAGCATGCATTATTTCAACTTAGTTTTGAAATAATCGTTTTTAACAGCAGAATTCGAGTTGAAAAACTACATTACCCATGATGCTGTACCAAAAATGACATCAATCAGAGTCGAAAATAGCAACATGTGCCAAAAGATCTCATTAGCTCCGCCCACTCCCATGAAGCACTGCGAGTGATGAAATTCGAGTCAATCTCTCAACGCTCTCAAAATACTTAAACTTTGTATATGTATGCATATTTTGCAATAAACGTAAAATATATTGTTGTTACATATAATAAACATTTTTAAATGAGAAGTTTTTAATCTGATTATGCTGTTCGCAATACTTAAAGCAGCGCTATGCAGTTTTGGCAATTTCTTCGCTGTTTTCTCACTTTTTGCTCGCGGGTTTCTCTATAGAGCTCCCCCTACAGCTTCGGAATAGATATTTGACAACACTGTTGTCAAAACTCGTTGGCGACTCTCCCCCCTCCCATCTTCTCCCTTCTGTCATGTGTATTTGTTTTCAAAGAAGCCGGCGAACGCACAGAGCCATGTCCACTGAGGTATGTATGATACACAGAAGGCTAGATAGTGTATGTGTGCAGTGCCGTAAAACAATTCGTTACATCGCAAGACCTGATATCACGCGATACTTCCTGACGCTGAGGCCGGCGGCCCAGAGTTTCAAGGGTGGTTTTTCCACTCAAAGGCACTAGGGGGGTGCGAGAAGACCACCATTCAACCTGAAAAAAGTCATATAACCATTCCAATGACTCCGAAGCTGTTCAGTTAAGGTAAAAAAAAAAACCCTGCATAGTTCACCTTTAATGGGATTGAAGATCTTTCCCTAACTAAGGCCTTAATGGCTTTAGTTAGGGAAAGAACTTCAATCCCATTAAGCATTGCGATCAGCAGTCTTGAACCTTTGTATCCTTGTACACAGTCTTGAACCTTTGTATTTTTGTCCGATTTTCAAATAGGTTTTGCTTCAAATCAAAGTTTGTAGTGTTGTGATTCACCTCGTTGATTGGCTTGGTTAATTCATGGCTTATACCGCTTTAACAAAGACTTTTTAAAAATCCCAAAGGAAAAAATGAAAAAGGGGGTGGACCCTAATCTGTCCAAATGACAGATTCTTCAGCCAATCAAATGTTTTATTTGTACCTGGTGGCCATTGAAACTGGTCCTGCTGAGGCCTTTGAGCAGGCATCGAGTTACGCAATCACGCATTCAATAACGTAAGTAATTGGAATGAAGATCACAATAGCATTTAAAATGAAATGAGTCATTGATTATTTTTAATAAATGTTTCCTGTGCTTGTGTATCTTCAATTTGTTGATTTCTCACAATAGGGTGAATTAAAGGTCCCGTATTATGCCCCTTTTCACAAGATGTAAAATAAGTCTCTGATGTCCCCAGAGTGTGTATGTGAAGTTTCAGCTCAAAATGCCTAACAGATAATTTTTTACAGCATGTTTAAATTGTCATTTTTTGGTGCTCAGAAAAACGCTGTTTTAGTGTGTGCCCTTTAAATGCAAATAAGCTGCTGCTGGACGACCCAGGGGGCGGAGCTTCATGAGCTCGCGCTCAGTCTCTCAGGATAATTTCATCTCACGGAATGATGATAATATCAGAAACTCTCAGTAACGGTGTTCATTTCGAGTCAGACAATAATGCCTACAGAGTCAGAGTGCTGTATAGAGATGGAACAGGTATAGTTTAGTAGTTTAATTAAGGTTATTATAACGTATTTGTCATCTGCTTGTATGTATCCATTATTTATTAATAGCCTACAAGTCTGCTGTTTCCGACCAGGTCCGAATGATGATCAAACATATACTGATGAGTTTAATAAAGTTTATTGTACATCACACAAAAGATGAAGCGTCAGTTTTACTTCAGAAAATCACCGTAAGAGCTGAGTACACACAGTAAGTTATAAGAAGTGCGCAAGTACATAAACGATTTTCGGTAGAGTTGAGGGAGCATTCCTGTGGGCGGAGGTTAGTCAAAAAACTGTTCTAGTGACGTCATTAAAGAAGGAAGTAGAGGAATGTAGTCCAAACGGGCCGTTCGATGTAGGCGACTTCTGTTAAATAAAATATCTCGCTTGGCATTGAACTTTGAGCTTTATAATTTTACAGATATTATTTATACTCTAACAACAACATTACACACTAACTAAAGTTTGAAACATGGGATCACGAAGAACGGGACCTTTAAGTTTTATAGACTGGCTTATGAATTCCATGTCGAGTTCATGAGTGTTTTCTGAAATGTCAGTAGTGTCATTGGTGCAGTTTGCCGAGATGTAAATGTATGATGTCCATACAGGAACAGGACCATCAGTTAAATCATTATCTAAGTGTTTTAAAACATTCCCTCTTTCTGCCGTCCATATTTGTAAGTGTCATCAGCCCAGCAGAGCTTTGCTCACACCTGACAGATGACAAGCCCCAGCTCGGAGGCTGACGCTGCAATCAAAGTTCTGTCACACCTGTCAATATCCCGCTGTCATAGAAACACTTCTTGTGAATGATGATGTGAGAGACAGTGGTGGGTCGGGGGCTAACTTTGCATAATCAGTCACCCCCACCTCCAGACGAAGCATGGTTTATGTTCTCCGGGCTTCATAACTTCATAGCTGTCTGTTTACAATGTACTTTTTATAGGACTTTTCTTCATTTAGAACTACCCAGGGAAATGCTGTTTTTTTTTGTTGTTTTTTTCACTATGTTCTGATCATGCAGAAGTTATTGAAGCTCCTTCTTAAAGTGGTTATTTGTATCTCTGTATCCTCTTGTTGAGGTGATGAATTAAAATGTAAAAACAATCTTTATTTTTAGTTGTTTCTACTTATTTTAATGCTTGGTTTGCCTTATTTTAAATCATTTTGAGTCATCTTGCCAATCACATTTTTTAAAAGTACATTTGTTTAAAAGAGACATATATGCTTACTGGGCTTCGAGGAACTTATATAAAAATACTGACAGAAGAACAAGACGTTAATTTCGATTTTGCTATTATTGTTTTCACACTTGTATTCCAAACATGACAACAATAAAGTTAATCTCAACAGAACATGAGGATTAAATCAAATAGCCTATTAAAGTATGCTCAGAAAATTGGCATATGCAATTTAATGAGTGTCTTGCATTTTGTTATATATCACATTTGAAATCCCATGATTGGGTCAGTGCAGGGGAGGAAGGTTCTATTAAATCTGTCTGGATGAGGCATTCACGTTTTTAAAGCGTTTACAATATCCTGGCCATATTTCAAAGCCTATCATCGCCTTCAGATTAAAGCTGACGCTGATGTCTGCCAACTCACATTAATCAGAAGAGTGTCAGAATGGGTTTTGCAACAGTTACAGTCAATGCTAATGATGTCTGCATTTCATGTTTCCTCTGCAGTGGATTATTAATCATGATCTATGATATTTGCTGTCGAATTGTTGTCTAATCATTCAAAGAGTTTGTATTTACAGTGTTTCACTGAAACAAAAAAAGGTTTGATTCCTGCCACGCAAAAAACATGAAAACTCTTGTCTCTTGTGCATTTACATGAAGTGGAATCGGAAGGGACAGGCTCGTCCTTGACAAGTACACCTGTCACAGGGTCAAGTCAGATCACATTGGCAGAGTCAAGCATGTTGCGCTCGGTGCCTGTGTTTGTGTTTATTACAGGATACATTTGTTTAGTAACTAGCTGGCTCGTAAAGCAACAGAAAATGAAATAAAATGTATTTTCAGATTAATTAACTATACTTTATAATAAACAGAAAATGTGATGAGATGAGAGAAATCATTCAATATATGCATTGCAAGGTATTTTACTCTAAATGCGACTACAGTATTTTCTGCAGTTGTTTTCCTTTTTATACAACGCATTGTTTTAATTTTTGTGCTTTTTGTCACAAATAGATACTTATATGGCATGATGATTATTAATTATAGAAATAGTTACATTAATAAATATAGAAATGTTACTTTTAGAACATTACATGATTACATATATCATCTTGTTTTTGTGTTTGTATTCTTAAGGCAAGCGAATGCATTAAATTATTACGTGATGGCTATAGGAAATATGTGGAAAATGAACAATGACCAATAGGATTATTTATTTTTGATGATTTCTTATGATCTTTTCAAATAGTTTTAATATACATTTTTATGAAAGGTAAGAATTTCATGCATTTTCCACATTTAAGTTATATGTGCACACGTTTTATCTGATAAACTGTTTTATTCCGTTTAGCAATAGCATATTGTTTTATTAATCTGAAAGTAAATGTTGTTAAGTCTAGCACAATGAGTTGTTCTCTAAAAAAAAACTACAGATGTTTCCTTTGTGAATTCTTTCTTAGGTAAAATGTAATATCCTCACACCAAGCTGATGGACAGAGTTGACACCTCTGTCTCACAGCTCATGTTATTATTGGGGCATTTTTTCATGAGGGAAGGACTCACCCTGCCAAGCACACAGGCTGATGTTCACAGCTTTGACAAGATTCTGCACCTCTTTGATGTCTGTATGCAAAGATGTACGTGCGTGTGTTCTCCAACACGTTATCACATCTCTGTCATTCTTCTGTGCTGAACTGACATGTTGAAGGTATGGGGAAAGAAGCATGAGAGACTGTGGGTGTGTTTGTGGTCATGTTTGTGCTGTCTGATTCTGAACAATATTAAAAGGCTACAACTAAATTACAGAAAAACCGAAACGACTTATATGACTGATTGGAAGAAGTGGCTGTCCTTGCTATTGTTATTGTTATTCAGTGTTTCCTGTTTGGACAGATTTAAACAGTGTAAGCAGAGTGAAACTATAAAATCATGTTTAATAATAATTTTACTATATAAGACATTGATGTCGCATTAAATTTTCAGCAACAACATTTAGGTTAAGGTGTAGCCTTCATTATCCCAAAGTGAATATTTGTCTTGGGCTCAAGAAAAAGCAGCCATTGCATCACAGGCCTACTGTAAATCATAACACAACACACAACATTTAACACATAAACACAAATACAAGCATAGGCATTAGGTTATATTCAATAAAATCAACAGTGTCAGTAACTGACACACGGTAAAGGTGCTTCAAATAGCCTCTCCATAGCCTACACTCAAGGGACTTCAAAATGTATTTTAAGTGCCTCAAAACTCTTTCTCCGATAATACCAGCCAACTTCGAGCAAGTAGCCTACATTTACTATTAATAATAATGCTCATAATAATTGTATTATTATACTTACGTTTGATTCTGTATCCATTTAGTATTCAGTATATTTTATATTGCAATTTAAACCCTAAACAACATTAAGAAGAAGAAGAAAAAGAAGGAGTAGAAGAAAATTGTTGTCTCGAAACTGCTGCTATTCCTCTATGGATCCTCGCGTTGCTTGCGCGCAATAAAAAGCTCAGCTCATCTTTGGAAAAGTAACGGCTCCTCTCATCAAAGCCTGCTGCCACTTCTGCGTTTTTTTTCCATTATAAGGTTTGTGCACTCGCCAAATAAATAAATACACAGTCTACTCAATATATGTTCACACATACATATGCTTAATTTATTATTATACATAAAATGTTTTAGTGTTTACCACTCGTTAATAGGCTAGGCTATTGCATGCAGGGTAGGCTATCGGGTATGAATGATTTAGCCCCGTTGCTAACGAATCTAATGAACAATGTGCTACAAAATCAACTTAATGCCATTTATTAGTCTTTTGATGTTTTTTAGTCATTCAGCGTATTGTACTTAACTGCTTTCATTTAGGCGACATTTTAGCAGTTAAGTGCCATCATTGCCATTTCTTTAGGCCTAAAGGCCTACAGGACGTTATAGCCTACAAGTGGTTAATATAATTTGTTTATTTACTTACAGGTGCCCCCATTCCCTCAAATACATTTTTTTAAGCCCTTTGCTTGCCAATAAGTATATTTTTATGTTGTGCATGGATATAATCAGCTTTGTTCTTTTGTTTCCCCAGAACAACCAGTACATTTCTGAAATAATTTTAAAATGTCAGGCTACATTGAATTTCAGTATACCAGCAGCACATGTAAGTACTTTATTTCTGTTACCTTTTCTGTGTGAAATTGTAGCTATTATTTGACTGTGCTTGTGTTTTTAATGTGTTATTTATTAATGTATCCTCTTTACCTATCTGTAAATATAATTTCAATGATAGTTTGGGAGATATTCACTGATAATGTTAGACAAGGTGCTGTAATGTGGTGAGTCTTCATTAGACTTACAACTCATAACATGAATTGTGGACTCACATGATACTTTTTTATATTTTCTTTAACATTTTTGTAGCTCAATAGAATACTTATCCATTTTTACATAAATTGTTGCATTGCATTGAATGAGATGAGTTCACGTAAGAATGGATTCATGAATGATATACAGGTTTTTTCATGATATGAAAGTGAACGGTGCCTGGGGTTGCATTATGTCTGAGACATGCTTTTGGGTTCTACAAACAGAAAGTCAAACAGGTTTGAAATGTCACAAGGGTAGGGAAAGGATTTTTATTTTCACATCTATCACGTTAATATAGTATTTGGCATACTTGGCATAGTATTCTGTACACGTTTGAACAGGAATAAAAACCTCTTGTAGACCTGAAAATCAAGTGCCAGGACCATCCACCAGAAAAGAGGAAAAATGAAGCTGCTGCAGATTTTCACTTTTCTGACTCGTTAATAACCTCAAACGTTCCTTGTGAATATTTTTTTTTATTGCATTTTATGTTGCAACAGAGTAAAGGTGCAGTTACATTTGTGAAATTTCTGTGAAATTTTGTTGGCAAAAAGGTATATTGTCCAATGTCAAAGGTGTAGCGATGTAATGTATGAACAACACACAGAAATCTTTTTTAACCAGCTCAACTTTTTAAGTTGGTCAATCAATGCAGCGAATTCGAGTGACCAACTTGGACCCATACTGAATTTTTTTGACTTCACAAGAAATTCCTGATTATGTGGATTCCTATTGAAATGACTGGAATTCACCTGAACATTCACAGAACAACAGTAAATGTGACAACATTTAATCTCATAACAGATTTAAGGTGCAAAGTCATGATGTAAGGAATACTGTTTCCGGGTCCAAGCCTCTAGCCTACTCGTTTTTAGTGAGAATACTCAACAGCCGTTTATGATCACTGTTGATTCACTGTTGACATTCTCTAGGCTCACAGCGTCCTACCCTGGACTTCAGTATTTTAACGATTCATAAAAGCTGAATAAATGTGACCATCTGAGATTTTGGTATAGAGAAAAAAGTTTGGATCATGATTTTTGGGTAGTATTACAACAAACTGTGAGTGTATATTAGCACCATATGTTGTTTACTTTTGGCATCTGATAGACTTTTGGACCTGGAAACATCGATGTCTGAACAAGCGGATTGAGACACATAAATGTTTTAAAGTTAAGTATGCAAAAATAGTTGATGCACTTTTAATTAGTGTTGTCAATATGTAACAACACTAAAATAATTACATTTATTACATGGAATATATTTGTATTTACATGCATTTCTTTTATGTATTGAAAAGCCTTCCATATTGTGTATGAATTTTGCTTATGTATCATAATATTTTTTTTCTATGTATTGTTATTTAGTCTATTACTTGCTTTTTTCCATGTACATGCAAGTGTATGTATAAAAAAAAAATATATATAATATGCAATAAACATTTCTTATTATGTATTTGGCTCAGTTTTTCAGTTTGTTTATTATAATAGACTTCTTCAATTACGTAATGGCAACCATAGTACCAACAAGAAATATAAATAAACTAGACAAAAATGTTTGTCGAGACAAACTTTGAAGTTGGCTTGAGAAAGCCTGACCAGAAAGTTTGAAGTAGGCAATACAGTCTATCAGAAAACAGATAGATAGATAGATAGATAGATAGATAGATAGATAGATAGATAGATAGATAGATAGATAGATAGATTTTAGCATGAATTAACACATTGCTAGCATGTTTTAACATTGTTAGCATTAATTAGCATGTTGCTCACATTAATTAGCATGTTGCTATAGCATGAATAAGCACAATTATAGCATGAATTCACATGTTTTTGCACATTGCTATCATGGGTTAGCACATTGCTACCAAGTTTTAACACATGGTACGCATGAATTAGCACATTGTTAGCATGTTTAAACACATTGCTAACATGGATTAGCACAATGCTAGCATGAATTAGCACGTTTTCGCACGTTGCTAGCATGAATTAGCAACTTCAAAAGGTTCCTCCATGATCTTTTCATTTTTACAGTCTATTAAGATTTTATTTATTTGTTCTGTTAAACTTTTTATCTGTAAAACTTTCTTAATTAGGTTAGACATAACTGAACTGACCATTAAATACCGTAGCAGCACTATCTGCTCCTCTGTAATGCAGATTAGAGCTGGCATTGACTTTGAATGAGAGGTGGCCAAACATGATCATGACAGTCAAACAGAAAGCCCAGACAAGCAGACACATGTCTTATCAGTGATTTTCAAAACACTGTATTTCAACTCCCTCAATGTGTGAATAAAGGGGACAGGAAGTGGCAGTTTGGCAGCTCCAACCAGGAGTGTCACACCTAATCGCATCCCCTGCCATCTCCGGACGGCTAGCTCGGCCCAGGAGGTCGCGTGAAGCGCTCAGCTCATGCATTTCTGGGACGTTGCATCTAAACGCCACCTATGCATACGGCTGAGGCGTGCGGAGAGGGACGATGGACAGGGATGAGACCAGTACCACATTTCGAATGAGCCTTGACAGAACATGAGTGGATGCCTTGTCAGATCATTCTGAATACACAATGTCAGAAGTCTTGCCACCATGTCAGACAACTCTGGCGATGGTAGAGAGCTAGCATGCTACAATGTTCAGCGTCCTTTTTGAAATCTTGACATGTCTGACATTTTTCTGCTCAAAATGAGGTCATTTCAAATGAAACAAAATAGACAAAAACATTTGTCTATGACTAGTGTTTACTATAGTTTGCATTATTTTTTCATTTAAAACAATATATATATATTTAGTTATTTCCAGGTTTAAGGTTAGATTTTTTTGTGGTCTTAAACATTTGGCACAATTTTACATCCATATATAAATGCACAATCAAACAAACAATTAAATCTAACCAGATAGACAAACAAGATCTGATCTGCTAAATGATAGTTCAAATAAAGGTAAAAAATTATTCTAGTAAAAATGTTTTAAGTGAAGTACCTAAACGTAATTTCAGGAGGAGTGAACCCATCTAATCTTTCAATTAACTGCGGAGCACATAAACAGCTACTTACCATGCTCTGGCATCAGCCGTTTCGGCATCCGTCCACCTCCCCAACTCCACCAACATAATTTATGCATCTTGCAACCATACTCATCTTCCAAGCAGGAGGGGGTATATCTCAGCTCGAGTTGAAGCTGCTTCCTCGAGCCCCTCCATTGCAGACAGCAAGCCAAAAAGGTTAAATGGGCAAATTAACTTGTAAAATTAAAAATCATGCAAAGAAATTAGAATTTTTTTATGTCATTATTTTCTTTATTAAATGTTCAATATATATTTTTTAAATCCCAAATGATCAGCTCTCAGACTTTTTGTCCCCATTATAATACAGCGCTAAATGGACAAAGTAAATCTAACCAGAAATACTGGGTGCAGAACACATCTTATAGATATGCAGCGAATCTACATAAGGTGTTTGCACTGGTGTTCCAAGAGTCTTTTGTTTATAAATATTTGAAATGTATTTATTTGATTTCTTTCTGTGATGACTAGGGCGGTACAGCCAACATGTTCAAAAAAGTTTTTTGTTTCTTAATTCTGTCAAGAGAGGCAGGGAATACAATAATAAATTGAGCAAAACCAAAACTATAGTTCTCAGAGAGATATCACAGTTCTCTTGGGGGTTGTTTGGTACACTCTAGTGTATAAAATGAAATATATGCTTTTATTTATACACCAACACATCTTGTTTTAGACCTTCCTTTTCTTGCAAATATAGCTATATCAGCCAGTGTGTTCCTCTCAAGCGTTTTACTTGGTCAGCACTTCACTCGCAGTCAGAAATGTTGCTTAAGGTATCACTTAAGGTGTTGGAAAACAGGATCAAAAGGATTGATACACAGCTTTTGACATGCTATTTGAGCATGTAGCTCACTATAATTGGTCGTGTCATCATGCATTAAATTAACAATGTATGGTGTAATGCCCTGAAACGAGTGTCTTTTGCAAATCTGTCAGATATCATGCCAAAATGCTCTTGACAGCTGTCTGGGGAAATGGTAGTGAATAGCAATTCAGCTGCTCAAAATATTCCCTGTCCAGCTGTTAAATATTTTGGACATACAACAACTTTCTTGAGTTTGTTTATTGGGCAGATAGAAAAGGGTGTAATGCACCATAATTCTTCATACTGCTTAGTTTTTAACTCATGATCTTCCATGACTGAACCAATAACACATTTAAATCATACTTAAAGCACTTCAGCATAAATCATGTCTAACTTAATTTAAACTGACTGTACTTCAGTAGTAGGACAATTTTCCCATTCTTTAAGAAAAGGAAAATGACCTTAACCCGTACCCTTGTGCTGAGAATAATTCAGTCAGTGTGGACTCTGTGGGCAGCTGCCTCGATTCTGTCCCATGAGTGCTCTGGAGCTGTCATAAACTGTCACATCAACTCAGGTCTGGTCACAATATGAACTGACACTCAAGAAGCGGGTGAACAGGATTTCCAAGAGGCCATGATAAGATGAAGATTGTTCTAGCTCAGTGATCAATTTATTTCAGGTTATCCATGAAATGTTTTGCTAATTACACCAGAACAGAGATCCACACTATAGAAGTAACTTGTTTTGAAAATCTGTTTGAAGTAATTTATCACTTTTTTTCAGGTGCTGGCCCACATGCTATAGTTTTATAACAGCTAACTTCAGACAAGATGTCAGACAATAAATAAGCATGACACTAGTACAATCTGTACAGCATTTCACATCAAATTCAAGCTACTGTTTTCACATCAACTTTTTTTTCTCGATTGGCACATGTGTCAGAATTCCTGTTCAAACTTGTCTGATCAGGTTGAAGCTTATTGCACTGTCAAACGTAGCTCTCTTCTCATTAGTCTGGGCCCCTTCCCATCAGTGCATGCGCTCAAATTAGATTGACATCCAAACTGTTCAGATATACAAAGCAATTTAGATGATATTCATTAGAGCGATGACATAGGCTGATGTGACTCTGACAGGGAGCACTTCTCTCTCTTTCTCTCTCTTATTTTATTACCACTGAGGCGTGACTACCCCCACTAAATTCACTGTGCCAAAGGAACAAAACAAAAAGACACAACAATGTCAATTCAATTCTATCTGTCAATACTGAATGGGAAACAAGCTAACATTACAAAGAGTACAGATATCTGAGTAGATGTTTAAACTTGGCATGGTAAAGATCTGCACTAAAGAGGAAGTAACTGCAGCACAATCATGAGATTTCAAATTATGAAAAAGCCTCGATCCAATGACTGGTCACACATAAGATCATTGAGTGTGAAAACTGAGTGTTTTGGACTCTCGGATGACTAATTAAACAATGGGATTTAAATATAGCCTACTGAATGCTGAAATCAGGTTAAACTGGTGCCAGAAAAACATCAATTAAACAGAATAAAAATGTGAATTGCATGTATGACAGAAAGTCAAGTATTTAAGACAAAGACAAACAGGTTTTTGTTCTTCTAATTGTTTTTTTCTATAAAAAGATTGCAGTTTTTTACATTTTACATATATGGATGGCATGCCTCATTCAATGTATTAACATTCAACAAAAATTGTGTAAATAAAAACAGTCAAAAATGTCTGGTTAAATAGACTGATTAACAAATCTGGCTAGAATAAAAATGAAGAAGTGATACAGAAGTGAAAACGCATCTGTAAAAAAGCAAGTCATGGCAATTTATATCAACAACAAAAAGGTTTAAGACCAAGTATTTTTTAACACTTTATATACAGTTCTTTAATTATACATCTCAATAAATCAGATTCATTATGCACAAACAAACCAAGTAGTAGCACAGGCAATAATGAAAGCAAGCCATATTTTGGAAAATATGCATAACGTAGTTTGTCTATGTACAAATTTACATTCTTTTCTCATCAGAACAGAAACATCTCCCCCCAAAATGTTCATGATTATTTTAGAATGTTCATAATTTTAAGACACATGTTTACATATAATAGATTTCTTATACAGAGTATCTATTTGGTAAAGCTGGCATTAGCCACCTTAGAACTTTTAATGCTAAATTCCCTTGACAACACCAAAGATCACAAAGCTTAGCCTACAAGGCCAATTATGTATGTTAATGCAACAATATGTAAGTAACTGTGAATGAATCGTTACACTATGATCCTACTGTCTGTTCTCAACTTGGGAGTACAATAAATATCCTGGCATACACTGTTAACTGTACGATTATAGTTTGTGTGTATGTTACAGCGCTGGCACTGGTAGCAGTTGCTCCTGACATCCTCTAGCTGGCGATACAGCTGGAAGCACAGGTTTTAAGGAAGTGCTTTTAGAATGCTTCGTAATCCTCCGGTTGAAATTCTTAGAAGAAAGTTTAGCCAAGTCTTTCATTTTAAACCCAAGGTGTGACTCAAGGTGACAGATGTAAGTAGAACGAGCTTGGAACTGTGTTGCACATTCGCTACAGTAGAAAACTGGGTGTCCTGAGTCAATGTTCTTTATGAACTTTGTTCTGCCTGTTCGTCTGAGCTGGTATTTCACATTGGCCAGCCAGTGGCTGATGGTTGTCATAGATAGACCTGTTATTTGTGATATGACCATCCTTTCCTGGGAGCTCAAGTCTGATATCACATACTTTCCATCAGCTGTCTGCCTCAGGCAGGACGTGAACTGAGCCTGCAAAATCAGCAAGTGCTGGGGTTTCCAGTGTGACTGCCTACCTTTACGTTTGTGCACCACTGACGTATCCTCTGCCTCATCTGATGTATGAGAACCTTCGATTTCTGACTGCCCTGGCCTACATAAAAGTGTTGGGGGTTTCAAAACTTGAGAGTCTGAGAGATTTCGCAGCATGTCTGATATGTCAGAGAGGGCATTTTCACGCAAAGGACTCGCTGGTGTGAAGATTTTTGAACTAGTTGATTCAGTCACAGATGCACCAGGCACAGAGGAACTCACAGCTTTGCCTGGGAGAGTAGCAGCTCTGAGACATTGTTCACTTTTGCCTTTGGACAAGTCTATCGGTTGGTCTCTGCAAATTTCATGGCAGTCCGTATGTGACTGGCTAGGTTTCGTCAAGTGTCCAGATGGAGCGGCGAGAGCGGCCCTTTCTGCCATGCTGTTGCTCATCCTGAGAAGCATACTCATAGGGTCCTGGACAGGCCTTAGCGGTTTGGCAGCTTTACCCAGATGAAGGTTCATAACAGACTGAAGGGCACTTAGAGGACTGACAGAGGGTTGTTTTGGCTCAGGGTGTGCAGATAATAGACCAGCGTCATCATACAGATCTGAGGTGGAGGTGGTGCGAGTTCTGAAGTCTTGAGTGTGCTTCTGAATTTCCCTTTCGTTTGTGTTACTCTCAGTGATATTGCTCATAGATGTAATCATGTTATCCAGGCTTGGAGATTTTGACACCAGTGATTTCCCTTTAAGATTCAGCAGCTGCCGATGTGGTGATCCCTGCCCATTCAAGTCATTAAATTGCCTGTCTACTTCAGCAACTGTTACGGTTACTTTGTTTTCCAGTTTGTCCACCTCATGGAGATTAACTGTGGTGGAGGAAGTTCTTGGTGGAGTGCTTGGAGGAATCAAATGACTTTTGTCTAAAGACTGGACTTCCTGACTACTGGATGATTGTTTTAAAGAGGAAATATAGCCTGAGTTGTGCAGAGCAGGTTTCAGATGGTTTTGTAACTGATAAGCTGCATGAATGCTCTGGTAACCGCCCCAGCTTGGGGCACCCCTCTGTGCTTTGTTAATGGCAGATGTAACTGTATTCTCCAGTGATTTTAGAATATCAAAATCCATTTTAGGACTCTCTTTCAGATCATCTTCAGTAAGGTAATCAGACTTTGTTAATGTGCTGAATTTCTGCTTAGCATCATTTACATTAGCAGACTCCTTGCATTCACTGTCTTTCTGAGAAGTAATTTCTTGTGTCTTGTTCTTGTTGTCCCCAGTTGCTACAGATGTGATGGATGATGACTCCAAGATTCCTGTGGCTGAGAGAGGGGAAGAACATGTTGTACCTGACTGAGACTTCTCAGACTTACTTTTAGGATGAGGAGGCTTGTCTGTTTTTTGCAACGATTGGGTAACTTTTGCAAAGTGGCCGGTCAACACCATATGAGCTCTCAAGTGCTGAAGAGAGTCATGCAAAATACCACACTCCATACATTTAAGATTCTGAGACTTGAACTGTATACCACGGCTTGTCGTCTTCTGATCTTTAACGTTTTTATTGTCGGTTTGTTCAGAGTACATCTGAAAAATATCGTTGGCCTGCCCATCATTAGGACTTTTTGTCTGCTCCGTTGTTTGCAAAGATTTTGCAACATCCAACTCCATTGGAACCCTCTTTCTGAATGAAGACACAACTTTAGCAGCAATTGCTGTTCTTGGCTCTCTCAGAGGAACCTTTTGGTAATGCTTAGTCTTTATCATGTGCACGCTGAGGTCTTGCAAAGATTCAAAAGAGTGTCCACAGTACATACAGCGTAGGACTTTCTGGGCATCTTCCTTTCCTTCCATCTCCAAAAGAGAGCGCTTACGTGGCTTGGACCATGACTTGGCACCCTTGCTAGCACTTTCGAGGTTGTCATCACGGTAGTGGTCTGTTTCATTCATGTGAACTGTGAGATCAAGCAGAGTGTCATATGCTGCACTGCAGCTTTTGCAGTGGAACTTGCTAGCACCGGTAAAGATGGATCCGTAGAGTTTAGTGCTTTGGCGGTAGAGCTGAACAGTGGAAAAAATACTTGGTTCAAGTGCAATAGGTTGTTTTTGAGAGACCTGTTGGAATGTCTTTGCGATAGCAGATTGATGCCAATCGTAGCAGTTGCGTCCAGGACTGCTGTTGCTGCTACTGCTACCGCTGCTACTGGCTGTCTGTTCATCTGCATACGGTTGAGAGGAATTCAAGTTCAAAAAGGACCAGTAGGGATTATTGAGGAAGCTTTTGTAAATAGCCTTCATCTGTTCTAGGCTGTCTGTAATACATACAGAGTGTTCAGAACTGTCTTTTAGAAAGTCTCTTGTGGCCTCCTCCTCTTTTTTGTTTGGGGTGCTCTCTGTATCTGATGTGGGGTCACTAGATTCACTTATGTGAGATTCACTGTCAACGTCCTGACCTGATAGCTCAGCAGCAGGGGAATCTTGTTCATCCATTGGGGTTTTTAAGTCTTCTCCCAAATCATTTTCATCCTGTAGTGTCTCCTTGGCCACTGAGAAATCACTTCCAGTATCTTCAGTCTCTATGGGGGTCTCCTTAACATTCTCTGAATCATAAGCTAGAGGGGGGGGGGGGGGGGGGGGGGGTGAGAAAAAAAAAGTATTAAGTAAATGCCACATAAGTACCACTGAAATGTAAACAAACAAAACAAAATTTAGCCTAATGACATTCTTCTATGAATGAAGTGAATGGGCCACACCCCTCATGAAGTTGAATTTAAATTGCAATTCAGCAAATTCCTCTTTCTGAAATTACAATTTAAAGAAGTTCAACACAGGTGTTGTTCCACTCTGGCCCACAAATATCAAAGTCTTACATTCAGGTTGCAATTCTGTATACTGTTGTCTGCCTCAATTCAAATGCAAATCAAATTCAGGAATTGAATTCAATTCTGAATGGCACATAAGCACTAGTGCATCCACAAACAAATAATGGAGGACTAAGAAATAACGCTCTTCTAGAACTAAGATTTTGAAATAGGCTGGTCTGGTCTAGTCAAGTGTACATCAAAGCTTTTTTTAATCTAAATGTTTGCTGTTGAGCTTCTAATCAGGCTATTTACAAGAAGTTGCACCTGCTACCATTTGGCCCACCTCCCCACATGTCCACACACCTGTGCACATATAAAGAGACAAATAGATAGAGGGAAAAGGTGGACAGATAGATTGAGAGGTTAAGGGGAATGACATAAGATGGCGGCACATAAGCCACCTGTCACTTTGAATCCCACCTGACGACTGTTCACCTTGGACAGGTGACATGTTGCGAGAAAGGTGTCTGCTCGAGCACCTCAAGATGACAGATCCAAGGGGACACGGTCGCCCTTCTCCCTGCCAGCTGCCCTCACACCCTCAAAAGAGCCCATCCACCACCGTCCTTCGGGACTGATGATCCCGTCTCCTGACAGCCTGTCCCCTGCTAGTTTGACACTGTCACTCTGACTCCGTAAGTGGAACAAATGCCCTCTTGAAAGCCATACCAACCCCCCCGTCTCTGTTCCACTCTATTCACTCTTGTTTGTGTGCGCATTTGTGATTATGTTGCTCATGTCAAAAGGAAAACGCTTGACATGTCAGATGTTTGGAAATACAGCAGGCCTTGAATTACAAGCTAACATGGTGTGCTGCTGCATGTGTGATTCAAGTGCATTGTGCCACGCTAACGGTCTCTCTTCCTTTCTCTCTCTTACAAGATCCACCACAGTCTTGACAAGAGTGTTAAAGCACAAATAGCTCTCATTTCAAATGATAATACACAATCTCACAAGCCCACGCTTCTCTCATTTAGCCTCTCACTGGCTGTCAGCCAGGCGGCCCGCAGGATGGGGGCTCTAAAGGATAACTGGCAGGTGCAGGCCAGTCTTATCCCCTCTGTAGATTTGGATTGTCACTAGGTATCCATTACTTGCCAATCTCCTCTGATCGTGCCCGACAGCCTTGATCAAAAGATGTCATTTGAAAGGCCTGATTTGGCATGAACTCCAAAGCAGTTCGAAAAGAGGGTGAACCAGGTGTAACTACAATGACATGATCATTTTCCTGCCCTCTCATATCCCTGAGACAATTACGGTGACACACTGAGGGTTCACAATGGCAAATTGCTTTTTTCTTGTACAAATGGCGAAGACTACAAGACTGTAACTTTTTTTTGGGGGGGGGGGGGGGGGGGGGGGACTTCATAAAAGTCTTAGGGGGTGGAGAAGTTAAGAACACATTCATCCTAAGAAAAAACATAAACTTTCACTAATGTGTGTGTGTGTGTGTGTGTGTATCAAAACCAAAGCCCACTAAATTTGAACACAATCTTTAACCTCAAATGATTTATAATCCATCTCAGGAGGCACCTACCATAACCAATTATTCCAAAAGGCTTGATTGACAGGCTGGGTGATTTATTAAGCTAATAAAATGTGATGTGTGCAATGAGCTCTAACAGGACAAAAATCCAGGAGACTTTAGTGGCACTCGCCCTGTTTGATTTATGTAACTATTACATTTGTCTCCATATGACCAGTCATTAACCCCCTCCACCCTACAGACAGAAACAGCACATAAGACATTTAAATTGGAACATCAAGTACTATACATAACATTATTTATTTAATGTGCATGCATTATTGATTACTCTAAGACAGTACAGAGGTCAGACACATGATTACAATTAAAAGTAGGCATTTTTGTGAGGCATCTACTCACAGCTGCTTTGCACTTTATGTGATTCTCTAGATGATAACATTTTTACATGAAGTAAAAATCAGAGGAAATCATTTAATGCCATAGATTAGTCTTGTTACATAGGTCTTATTAGGTGACTTTGCAATAATACCCAATAAGATAATTATGATATGCATTTGAATGGTTGCTCGACATACATAAAGCTTTCTGTCAGTAAATACTTCAGTTTTTTATCCTCAGAGCTCACATGACTCTCTTGCAACCTCACAGTGTGATACAGATTGAGGCTAACTGTGAGAATTGTTCTTGCTTCAGGCCATGCTAATGTGCAACACATGACACTTTGATCAAAATAAAGCAGCGTTCAGGCAACATGTTGAGATGCCCCCATGCCAAAAATAGTGTTCTTTGCTGGAATCGAAGCAAAGAACAGAGTTCATTTTTAAACTACAACAAAAACACTGTTGGCGTATATCGGTGCCCTGGGTCTTAACCTTTCTGTAGTGTTTCTCTTTCTCTGCTGAAGAAACTTAAAACTCACCATTTACTGTAAATGCGGGAAGGCAAACAGTCTCTGCTGACTGGAATTCTACTGACCATAAACGTCCTTTCAGGGGAGATATCTCTCTAATTATCACTCTGTGTGCCTTTGATTCCTTTTCCCCCTTGACAACAGTGTGTCTGATGTGTCTCAGCTGCCAAGAGTGATTGGCAACAATTCTATGTGTATCTAAGCCAGCAGCTGCTGAGATGATGGCCCAGCATCAAAGAACTCAGTGAGATGGATGGCACTCATAATTCTACTCTGCAGGGACAAGGTGGGGGAGGTTGGGGGCAAAAACCAACAGAAAAAAAAAAAAAAACCTGACTGTCACCCACTCACCCCCCAACCTTTCAAGCGAGGCTTTGTTACCCTCTTTAATGAGCTTCCGATAACTAGGAATTGAGTTCACTGAGAATACTGGAAGGGTTCGTTGGGAATGCAATACCAAACTCCCAATCTTATCCGGCAATGACCACCCGGTGGACAGCTGGTGTCTCGTAACAAACACGGAAAGAAAGCAAAGCTATCCATCATAGAGAGGACATCTAAGACCCTGTGCTCTGTCTATGCCTCTCTAACGCTCAGGTTACAGGCTTACACAGCCGTCCAAATAATATTCACTGTGATAAATGGTCCTCTAAGCCGCCTACCTCTCATTAATCTCTTTCTTTAAAGGAGCATCCATCATTGAGCAGGGCTAGAGCTGTAGAAGAGAACGCTAGAGTTCATTTACAGGCCAGCTGTGCTTGAGTGATGCGTGTCATTTTTAGCTTGGACGGGAATGCGCAGTCGTCAACACGTACAAATGTCCACGTACGTGAATACCCACAGACGAAGATGAGCGCACATGCAAACGTGTATTCTTGAGAAGCAAAGTCGGTGATTGAAGGACTGATTGATTGATTCAAAACGTGGTTTGGTAGGTGAACATTTTGAAATGTGCAATGAAAGACATTCCCACCTTTTGCTTAAGTAGAAATTATCATGCATTTAGCTAAATTAGAACTCATTTGTCGTTTCACTTGCTCAACATGTGTTATATCTTAGTCTGTCATCGGCTGAGTTCTCTACTCAAAGAAGGCTTTCAATGACTTAATGACTTAACAGCTTAACTCAGCAATGTGACAATTTATTGAATTTTCTTGCCTGTGTCAATTTCTTTTAGTCTAACTACAAACCCTATACAGCACCATCTCTGTTTCGCTTTTAAACATTTGGCCTGTATCTTTCACTTCCTAACTTTCTCCCCAGCCCTTTCTGTCCAATTCTCAACAATATTTCTCCTTTCTTCCCTGCCTCAGTGTCTCGGAAAGCCTGGGTGATAGATGACATGTGTCAGGATGCCAGAAGTAAAGGGTGGCAGCGTGATTAACGGCTCTGTTGAAAGGGTAATTGACGGTTTGGCATTGTGCTGATCTTCTCCACCAGGGTTTGGTTTCTGGACCCCTGAGGACCAGACTGACTCATTTTTCTAAAATGGACCACAAGCTAAAAGCCAGCTCCCATGAGAAAAAAAGAGATGGATTCTTGTCTTCTTAACAGAAGATTGATATCTTCATTGTCAACACAGCAAAGCAACATTCATATAAGTTTACAACCACAATAGAGTGCTAGTTCAAATGAGAGTTTGGATAGATAGCCGTTCAATGATGTGACACTCATCTTTTGTCCTATTTAAATTTATTTAAAAAATGCAATCAATAGGCCTACATACTATGACTTAAATATTGTACACCTCTTCTACAATGAGCATGATTTTAATTCCTGTAAAAAAAGGAATTGTGATGTTTTTGCAGGGGGCATAAGGTGAAAAATATTTGAGTAATACAACTCAGATATCTTAAGATTGTTTTTTTGGGGCATATTTTACTATTATTTCTAAGAAAATAAAAATAATTTGCTTCACTTGAAAAAAAAACCCCACTTATCTGCAAAATCTTTGCAGTTTTAAAATAATAACATCAAACAGGAAATTATGTCATAGAGAGGATCCTATGTGTCAATAAGTCTCTGCAAATCACACAATTAGATTTTTTTTAATGACAAAGCAAGGTTAGTTCATGTGCTGTGACTCCCCAAAACTATTTATAAATGAATAATTCTTAGTATTTGTAAACAAAGAGCAATAAAACACTATTATAACCATACAATTTTAAAAAGAATATACAGTTTAGTATAATTATTTCGATGAACCTGGCACGTGTTTTAAACTAGATTTTTCCTTTTAATTATCATGGACCAAGGCATAGTAAAAGGCATATACTTATTTAGTCAGCTATGACTTACAAAATTTGGCTTAAATTTTTTTTTTAAAATAAGCAATTTTAAATATTAAACAGAACATTCACAAAGTAAAACTAAATTTGCCCATCACATCAATAACAGTTATGAACACATTAAACTTGTGAACACACCATCTGTGTGCATGTGTGAAATGTGTATGCAAGAATGTGTATGATTACTTTAATCTTTTGTCTCAGCCATGTGTAAATCAATGGGGTTCTAGCCGTTTTGAAGCTGTTGGCAGTGATTACATGCATGCCTGGCTGGAGAGGTATGTTGACACTGGTTTGGATTAGGGAATAGTGGGCCTCTATGGTTTCCTGCCCTTTCATCACCACCACCATCAAGCCCAGCTCCTGCGTCACATCCACGCATGACTGATGGCCGCTTGTCCGGATGACCTGCCTCGCACCTTAGATCTGACAGCGACTGAATTTACCCTTAGAAAGAGGGAGAAGGCAGGGCCTGGAGTCGCGCCCAACAGAGCCTGAGAACCGAGAAGATTTTTGGCCAGGGTGGCCCGTGGGATTTGCGGAGGAGTGTCCGATTAACTCACATTATCAACCCACACACAGACAGAGAGAGATCTAACTAACAAAGTTGAAACAAAGTACAACTCTCAAAATAGATTTGATGTCTAATCTGTCGTTCCAAATATGGCTCAAAGCCTAACAGACAGATGAAAACATCCATTTCAGAAGGACTGTAGGTGGTTCCACATATTTGTCTCCTCATAACAGTTCAGAATCGTCTAGATTCAAGACAGGCACCAAAAAGCTCATTTGTCACGTAAAGGTGCTAAATTGGGTTATGGCAATAGGAAAGACCAGTAACAGTGGCTAATATCAACTTGATTACATCAAGGGAGCACAAACCTAATATGACTTGGTGACAGACGCATACCTTGTCATCTCCAATCACATGTCAGGAATCCATCAAGTTAACAGCTAATTAGGTGTGCTCAGATAAAGCAAAGCAAAATGTTTCTTTTTACAGAGCACTGCAAACCTTTAGGGCAAGAGAGAGATAGGGAAAGAGTACATTGTTTTAAATCTTTCATTAAGACTTCACCTACCAGATTGGCTATCGAGCTGTACATCCTTTACAGAGAAAAAACAAGGCATCAGAATCAAGAATTCGGTCATCATCAGGTTAAAAGTAAATAGCACTTCACTAAATGTGTTCATACCTGTAAACCATAAACTCACACTTGTAAACCACTATGGTCACCACTCTGCACAGGGTCCATGAGTGAAGTTTGGTGGAGCATACTGATGAAATAAAAGCCTAGGCAAGCTTATGGGAAAAAGAAGGAGAGCACTCACATGGCCTTGCTCTGATTGACCATTAAAGCCTTTGATGGATGAGGCTGTCACAAGGATAACAATTAAATCCAACATGAGACAAAGCTGTTCTGACAGGCCAGTCTAACAGAGCAAGCCATACCCCTCCATTAAACTCCACATCATCTCTGCCTCAAACACACACACAAACAGTGAAGGCTATATAATAATGGCTTTGTATCTGTTTCAAAGAGCTCTGCTATAAATATAAAAATTCCCCAGAACTCCTCCTCTTTCAAATAATAGGATAGGATCTATTCTATTAACCAGACAGATAATGTTTTGGTTAACATGAAGGCAGTTTCAGTGGTTTTCACCTCTTTAAAGAAGTTTAAAGAGTCTGAAATGGATATGTGTAAATAATAAGCTGATAAAAAGGATTAAAATTTAAAATACCATTGTTAAGTGTGTATGTATATATATATATATATATATATATATGTATATATATATATATATATATATATATATATATATATATATATATATATATATATATTTCATTTCAACAACTTATTATGCAACAACTTAATGACCTTGATATAGCCTACAGATTGAGGGTCTAAACGTTTTTTCTGGTTTCTGGGGGTTTTTTTCTTGTCACATGACAACAAAATGGCTTCCAGAATGTTGGTAATATTTTAAAACAAAATTACTTAGCTCCATTTAAAAAATAAATAAAAGCTAATAAAGGATAATGCCAAAATTATTTAGGCTACTGTATGCATATTTCTTTCTCTCTCTCTCTCTCTCTATCTTTAAAGAATTGCAGCCTTTAAAATAGTTTTTTTTTTTTTTTTTACAATTTCCAGACAGTTATCAAAGACAATTTTGTTTTTAAGCCCAAAAAAATGAAAAATTCAAATTACAAACTGGTCATTATTCAAAAGCTGTATTCAAGTAATTTTGAATCAGTTGTACTGTACCTTTAATTAACTTATGACAAAAAAAAAGCAAAAAAAAAAAAAAAGCAAAAAAAAGAATCAATAACATGACAAAAGAAAAAAAAGTATGACTCAAATTAGGATTAGGAAAATATGTTTAGATAATCCAGGCAAATAAAAGCGATTACACACTGATTTTGTGCCTTATGAAATGTACTAAAACGATATGTACATAATGGAGGACAGATGAACAAGAGCATCTTAATGAAATTCAGATAAACTTACCTGCCGCTCGTTTCGGCGCCTGCTGTTTTCTTCGCGGCATACTTGCGCGCAGACTGTGTGTCTATATACGCAAACTGAAACGATTTTCTACTATGTATGCTCCCAGTCAGACGTGTCACCATTAAACAAAAGTACAGCGCAGTCACAACAGCTACGCCACTTCGCATTGGGCATAGGAGAAAGCCCAGGTGCTCCGTGTTCAGCGGTAGTCTTTGTTTAAAGCCCGTCCGCTGGAGTGATGAGGAAAACTGCACGGCAGGACAGTTAACGCCTAGCCGATCGCTACGAGTTTGTCACGTCACTCAAAAGTCCGCGGCAACCGATACACTAGCAGAAAGTATGGGGGCGTTTACACGTCTGGTTGTGTCCAAAACAGCTAGATATAATGCAACGAAATGGCACAGAACACTGGGGTTTCGTGTCGCGATTAAAAGTTAATAAAAGTTACACAACGTTTAACTCGACAACGCTGATGGCGCGAGACAGTGAAACATCAGAGAGACGCGACGAAGACCAAAGACATCATGCGTGCGTAGTGCGTTGACCAACAATTATACAATAGCAGACAAACAACGCTTCCTGTGCTCCTACCGGTCACTCCCACGCACAATCCCATGCCCAAAAATGCAGTCTAGGTAGGCAGCTCGTAGGACTTTGAGACACTGCCAATATGTCACTTAAGAGTGCATTAACAAGACCGCTTACACTGACAAGAAGGATGTAACTTAACCCTTTAATGGGTACACCCAGAAGGGGGAAAGGGAGTTTTTGTAACAATAATAACAAACAATTGTTCAGTGTTTTTACAAATTTTACAAATTTTACAGTTTTTAAGCATAAACGGTTGATGTCCATTAATTGTTAGTGCATATTTCACAATTCTACATTGATGTCAGTTTATATTTAATTAAAAGGCGCTGTTTGAAATCACTGTCATAAAAATATATATTTGTGTAAATAAGACATGCTTTAAAAAATATTGAAAAAAATATGAAAAAAATATATAGATGCAAGCAGAAGTGCTTGCCTTTAAGCACATGCGTAAAAAGGTATATGTTTTATTTAGGAAGCCTGTAACCAGATCATAGATGGAAAAGACCATTTACAGTTAAAACAGGCAATTTACTAAGGAAATATAGCCTATGTTTTAAAGCTTTTTAACAGTTATCGATGTAGAGCAGCCAAAAGCCAAGGATTAATTCACCAAAGTAAAGGTTATGAAATAATTGTAACGATATTACAATAAGGTTGCATTAGTAGAACTGCACTTCTAGAGCATTTAATAATCTTTTTTAGTTAATTTCAACATTTACTAATACATTATTCAAATCAAAAGTTGTATTTGTTTACATTAATGCACTGTGAAGTAACATTAACAATGAACAGCTGTATTTTTATTAACTAACGTTAACAAAGATAAACAAATACAGAAACAAATAGTTCATTTTA
This sequence comes from Abramis brama, assembly GCF_963993115.1. NCBI lineage: Eukaryota > Metazoa > Chordata > Actinopteri > Cypriniformes > Leuciscidae > Abramis > Abramis brama. Next base: position 31,879,056 of record NC_139971.1, read on the forward strand.
GTTAATACATTAACAAATGAGACTTTATTGTAAAGTGTTACACTGATATAGTATATTTGTGCTTAACATACAGAGTTTACGCAATACCGTATTCTTCAACTGGATTTCATAAGTGCTTGGGTCTATTAAAGGGTTAGTTAACCTTTTATCTGTAAAGGTTAACTATTTTTCTCAGGTTGTCAATCCCTTAAATATCATGCTCAAAATTCTTTATCACAACTTTCAATAATAACAATAACCATTATTGCATCTCTGATGTATATAGCCTATATATTTATAAATGTCATGAAACTTTTTTTTTTTTTTTTTTTGATTATATTATCATAGATATTCATATTTAATGTAGGCCTATATGAACTGACCTGTAAAGCATTTAGGACTTGGAAGTTATAAATTGTGATTGACCTGTTTTTGTGCATAAAGTAATACAACATACTTCCATAATACATGATTATCCTAATGATTATCCTAATACATAATACTGTTTTTATCACATTTTGGGGGTTTTTAAAGCGAGATGATAAATCTGAATCGTTACTGCATCAAACAATGAGCAACAAAATAACATTTGCTACAATTAAAAATGTACTCAATTTCTGTCTCGATGTTTTTATTTTAAGCCTCTTATTAAGGTCAAATTCTACTGAAAAACAATAAAAGATGTTTGTTGTGACATGTCTCTGTTGTATTTCCTGAAAACAGTCTCTTGTGTAATCAAAACTGCATGGCCAAAACAAGCTTGCCCTGAGGACTTTCTTTTACAAATCAGCACTGTCTGAGGATGTCTTTTTAAGTACTGTAAAGTCATTCAGATGTGGGGTCAGAGTTCTGACCGTGCCATTAAAACACAGGCAGAGATATAGTGCTCTCATTTAACTGCTCTGCTGCATCATATATCATCCCACTGCCACCGAGCTGCATTAGAGAGGATCTTTGATTTTTACTTTTAGAGCAACATAAATCAAATGCAAGGCAAGGTCTGCCAGTGACATCCTGTATTGGTCCTCAATGAATGGGATGCAGAGGGTTTGTTGACTGAGGTCAGGAGAACTAAACCAAACAAACCACAGTTGCAAATGAACGAAATACACACATATCTGTCCAAACACAGAATTGTTCATTTAACCCTTAAATGCATGAATGTTTCGCCAATCATAATTACATATTCAGGTCTGTATAGCGACCCGGATCTATCTAACACGGATGGATCTCTACCAGTCATAATAATATAAAACTCTCCTGATATTAGAGTAACAATTACAGAAGAATAAAAGAAAGCATATTTTGTTACCTTTTGGAGCTTGGAATGGTTCAGTTTGAGCAGATGTTTTATACCATCATCACTGTCCTCATCAGAGCTCATTTCCCAGAACATTCAGCATCTGGCTCATATTTGCCATCTCAAATAAATTCTCAAAACTATCATATTCAACATCTTCAAAATCAATATTTTGATCGCTGACAGCTTCCTCAACAGATCCACCATCAAGCGACAGTGACACTAATATCTGATTGCGTTTAGTACTTGCTCTGCAGTAAATCGCTGAGCCATTTCAAGTTTTGCTGAAGATACTTCCTATTCTTTTGTTTTCTGCCTGCGGTAACTATGAGTGAAACAAAACGTCACTTCATCATTGTGTATCAGACATGGCCACCTTGTGGAATAAAGGTCAATTGCACTTATTCAGTCATCAAAGATTTAAGATACTTACACTGTTACACACCTCGGGTCGTTTTTTTATTTTATTTTTTTAATGAACGGGGAAACAGACATCTTTTATAATTTTAATTTCGTTTTTTCTTGGTGTATTGTATTAAACAAATGAATGAGGAGGAGGGTAGTGAATGACTTCCCGGGTCACTAAAAACCTGAGGTATGCGTTTAAGGGTTAAACTAACTTTAATCAAGTAGAACTGGTTAATTTTGATTTTAATGAAATGTAATGTAATGGTTTCAGGAAATGTAAGTTTTATCAAATCTTATTTTATTGCTCATTGTTTGATTTCTGCAAATAAATCTGTTACTTTGCTCAGTTCATTCTGTTCAGAACATTAAAATACTTAAAAGGCATGTAACTAGTCAGATATGTCTTCTTGTTTTTGTGCTTGTGCAATGATGTCAGGGCAAACATTAAGGAGGCAACTGTCTCATTACCCAGACCTCTTTGGTCTTCCCCACCTCAGAGCAATCTTGTCAAGCAGGATCTGAAACGAAAAGGGACATCTGCCAGCAGGACACCCACCCTCCCTACAGCTCACAGGAGGGTGTATTTGAGCCACATGTCCATCAGTCCTGTTGTGAAGATTTCATTTAATCTCCTCCTGCCCGCTCTCCGCCACTGTTTTGAGAGGTGCTGTCCTCTACTTTGATCTATGATGAACAGATGACCTTTTTCCCAAGTCAGATGTCTGGCTCTGTAACATCATGTTCTAACAGTGTGTCAAAACAGCATGGCTCACCTTCTCCAACTCCGGTTATTTGTCTCGGATAGACTCACAAATCTGTTTTGAAGAGATGGTGAGGTGAATGCGTTGGAGATGGCAGCACCTGGGTGTATTATAAATGTTAAAAACAGAGCGAAAGTGATGATGTTGATTAAAGCAAACTAGAGAAAGTATCTGCAAATACTGCTTTTAGCAATTCATTCTGACTCCGTATTGATCAGGCAGAGAGATTACAAGCCTAGGAAGTGTTGATCAATGACACAATCAGGATGTTATTCTAAACCCTGCAATAATTCAGTGTAACTGCAGTAGGTTGTTAAATGAAAACAGTATTGCCTCCATTACAACAGTATGAATCTTTTTTTAGGAACAATTGTGTAGAAAAGTCCAATTATGAATGTATTCATATGTTATATTAGAATAATATTTGGGTAATTCAATGCTAAAACATCATATTCTTGTTAAAGCTGATGGATAAACAAATAAGCACAATGAAATCACGCTATAAGCACATTTTAGCTCTAATGGTTGTAATCTAATGTAATGTAAATGTAATGTAATGTAATTTATGGTTGAACTGTGTTCTCAGGACAGTGTTTATATTGCACATTTATATTGGAGCAAGTTGTCACGTGTTCAAATCTTTACATGTTGTTTTGGTCTTTCATAATCATTTCATATTTTGCTGAAATCTCAAAAATTATGTTATCATATCATAATCTCATTGTGACAACTTACCCCATAGTGTAGCAACATGCTCCATTATCACAAAGCGTCAACACGTCTGAACTATAAAGTGCTTTTCCCCATAGGGGTGAATTATTTTGAACACGGTAAAGAATAGTTGTATTTCCACTAACAAAAGCCTTAACCTTGCCAATTGATCGGAACGGAACAATACGATAAGATTTCACAACGAGAATCGCTCGACATGATGGTGAAAAGGTCTTTTTTTGCCCCTAAGCAATGATGGTGAAAATGTTTATTAGACTTTTGGAAGCCAATACTTTTAAGGTGCCCATAGATATAAAATAAACCTAGCCTGAGAAATATTCACTAAATATTGCAATATAGTGTTACAATATACCCTGGTCTTGCAAGACATTTAATTAAGGCAGTTATCACTGAGATATCACCACGTTCACAATTCCACTAATCCAACTTCCTCTCTTGGATGACAGCATAGGCACGGTCATAGGCCGCTCTGAATAGATAATTAAGTCTTGATCTTAAAATATAAATGTACAGATGGGGCTTATGACAAAAATGGAAATTTTTCACCTTTAACCACCATTAGTTTGACAGTGACGCAGTTTCCCCTCAGTGCGAGAATACAGTGGGCCGAGTTCAGTCAGGTGAGAGGTGACAGGGCCGTATGGTGGATCTCCTGCCACTGACAGGCTGTCATTTGGAGATGTGTGCCATGTGGCTGTCTCTCAGCCTGTCTTTGAGCTGAAGGATGACCCCTCCTGCTCACTGGGGCTTCACCGGCCATGCCATTCCTGTCTCTCAGCTTACACGTCTGACAGGAGACATGACGTCCGAGACACATCGACTCCATCTTCAGGTAGGCCTGTCCTGCGTTTTCTCTGATAGTTCAGGCAGGGAGAGAAAATGAGAGAAAGTGTATGTGTGTCTCATTCTTCCTGTAAGAAGCCTATAAAAGAGGTTATATATGGCATTATTCTTATAAATGTACAGGTATTATATGTCTTTCAAACTAGTCTGAAGATTGAGAGATGGCTCAAGGTTGAATGTTTTGATTGAGGTGAAAGATGTATTTATTATGATCTGGAGGATATTTTCACCAAAAATCCATCATCTGTGACTTAAATGCATTTTTGCAATTAACTGTCCCTCCTGATGGAGTAATTTAACTTGATTTGTGGCTGTCGGGAGGAGCACAAAATGTGTATCAATACTCCAATAACAAACAAATGAATCACAAACATAATTTGTTCACACAGTTTAGTAAACCCTAAAAAGCACATCCAAGGACATGCATGGATTTTATCATATGTCATGTACACTCTTAGAACAAAGGTTAAAGGGGTTCTATATAGAACCCTAGGGTTCTTGACTTGTTCTATATAAGGAGAAATGTCTTAAATGATTGCATAATACTTCCATGTTTAATGGTTTATTTCAGTTTTTTTCTAATGATATAGTTCATAAAATTCTATCAAAACAAAAAATGAATTAAACATTATTTTATTTAAGCTAAATCCATAAAATGATCCTATGATGGGAACACCTAAACAGTTCTATAAGAGCCTGATAGAACCCTTTAAGGTTCTATAGAACCTTATCTTCTAAGAGTGTATACAAGAATAATTAGTATATAACTTGGCATACTTATTCAGTTGTAATCAAAATTATTCAACCACCATTTCAAATCAGGTTTATTAATTTGGCAAAATGTACAGACTTTCAGCTGTTTGCAATGAACAAATCAAGCAAAAGTAATTTAAATACCTCAACACAACAAATGTTTCAAGTGGTTTTCCCAAATTCAACTGAAAATGCAACTTAATGACTTCTGCAGTCTCAAAATTATTCAACCCCCTGAATAGAATCCCTCACAACAGCACAAATCTGCAAAACAGGTCTTGCCTCAAGCACACCTGATGCAACTAATCAAGGGCTTCATTAGTTGCACCAGGTGTGCTTTTGCTAGAACACATGAAATATCTGAACTGGCTAGGTTTGTTGAGTGCCACGTTTGACTGCATGTTAGAAAAATGGCTAAAGGCGGGCATACACTGTGCGATTTTCGTCCGATTTTGAGCCGAATTCTGACTCGTGCGACTCTTTTCCGGGTCGGGCCGATTTTCAGCTTTGTCGTGCGTCGTTTGTCGTGCAGTGTTCGTGCAGTGTACAGGGGGAAAAGAGAGGCGATTAACCTCTCACGACCGGCAATCGGATGGTCGGATGAATTTCTGGCATGTTAGAAATTTTGGTCGCTCCTCGTGACTATATCGCACAGTTGAAGCAGAGCTACGAACCGACTGCCCTAAACTCAGTGTTTTTTCCCTCACTGCGCCTGAGCAAACAGTTTCATCTGCAGCAAAAAAAAAAAAAAAAAAAAAAAAAAAACGAAAAAAGGGAGATCTTTAAGTTCTGTAGTTCAAAGCTACAAATTACTGTTGCTTACCTCCAGTTCGTGTTGCAAAATGGATTAACCATTACCCACTTCTTCCAAGCCACCTGCGATGTAGGCTACACTTTGCCTCTTTTATTGTTAAAAAATGTTTTTGAAATAAAGCTGTTTTTAATTTTCATTGATGAATTATTGCAGTGTTCGGACATATTATAGACTGTTAATAATTAATTATATGTATAATTCATTGTAATCGACCTAAATGTTTTAGACAATTTTTAATGCGGAGAAGTAAGCTTCTATGTAATATTTTATTATCCTCACAGCGCGTTGGTTATGCGGTGATGCGCTATGAAATTGTTGCGTGGCAATTTAATTATAGTAGCCTATCACTTTAATAGCCTATAGGCCTTCCCTAATAATAATAATAATAATACAATAATACTAGCCTACTAATAGTTTAATATATAAATTGGAAATGCTAAATCTTCTTGATATTGATAGCTGATGCTTGTTTTGACAATATCTCTGGATAGGCTACATGATATCTTCCATAGGCGCAACCCAGCACGAGGATTTATCGCGCTGATTCGCGCATATTTCACACGTAGTGTGAGCAGTCAAGTCGCAGCTCGACGTTCGGACCGTACAGTGTGAGCACATAAATCCTGAGCTTTGGCTTTACATCGCATGCGATCTACTCGTTCAGTGTGAGTAGGTTCCTTGCTGAAATCGCACAGACATCGCACAGTGTATGCCCGCCTTAATTCAACAGAATGGTCCAAAAAGTTGAGAGAAGATATCATCGCCCTTCGCAAACAAGGAACAGGACAGAAAAAGATAGCTAAGGCATTAAATGCTCCTAGACACCGTTGGAAGCATAGTTCGCAAGTTCAAAGTTAAAGGAATAGCGGTACTACCTGGACAGGGCAAAACCCTCGAGTGACTGCAAAAGACCTGCAGCAAGACTTGGTGGCAACAGGCACTGAGGATTCAGCTGCACAGTAAGGCGCGTACTAAACGCATGCCAGAACTCCAAGACGTACACCACTACTGACCCAAAAGCACAAGAAAAGTCAGCTCCAATTTGCTCAAAATGATATAAATAAGCCACAGAAGTTTTGGGATTCTGTTCTGTGGAGTGATGAAACAAAACTGGAACATTCCGGCCCTATGGATCAGTGTTATGTCTGGAGAAAGAAGAATGAAGCATGCTGAAAAGAACCCTCTGCCTACAGTTAAGCATGGTGGAGGCTCGGTGATGCTCTGGGGCTGCTTTGCATCCTCTGGCACTGGAAACCTGCAGCGTGTGGAAGGCAAGATGGATTCATTGAAGTATCAGGAAATACTAGGAGAAAACGTCATGCCGTCAGTGAGGAAGCTGAAGCTTGGGCGTCATTGGACCTTCCAACAGGACAATGATCCCAAGCATAGCCTACCTCAAATTCCACCAAGGCTTGGTTGCAGAAGAAGTCCTGGAAGATTCTACAGTGGCCATCACAGTCACCTGACTTGAACCTGATAGAAAATCTCTGGTGGGATTTGAAGAAGGCAGTTGCAGCTTGCAAACCCAAGAATATTACTGAACTGGAGGCCATTGCTCAGGAGGAATGGACTAAGATTCCTCAGAAAAGCTGCCAGAAGCTGGTGTCTGGTTATACATCTTGTTTGCAGTAGGTCATAACAGCAAAAGGGTGTTCCACTAAGTACTAAATAAGCTTGCCATGAAGGGGTTGAATAATTTTAAGACTGCGGAAGTCATTAAAAGTAGCATTTTCAGTTGAATTTGGGGAAACCAATTGAAACATTTGTTGTGTTGAGCTATTTCATTTAGTTTTGTTTGATTTGTTTCATTGCAAACAGCTGAAAGTCTGCACATTTTGCCAATAAACCTGATTTGAAATGGGGGTTAAATAATTTTGATTACAACTGTTTTTGGGTGGATTCTATTGTACTGGTCAATAGAACATAATAATAAAAGACTGGACAGATTCATGTGGCATTCCTTTCCCCACATACTGTATCCTCAAATTAATACCCATCTCAAACTCAATCTACTCATCCAGTTATTGAGAACTTCCTGAGAGCATTCTGACCTGCTGCATCACAGTCTGGTATGACAGCTGCACATCCTCAGACCGGAAAGCCCTTCAGCGGGTAGTCAGAACTGCCCAGCGCGTCACTGGACTCGGCTACTTGCCACTGAAGACCTCAACAACCGTCGCTGTCGGCAAAGAGCTCTCCAGATCATCAGGGATTCCATCCACCGCAGCTACAGTCTGTTTTCTTCCCTGCCATCTGGAAGCCACATAGACACATACAAACACGGACCGCGAGGCTAAAGAACATTTTCTTCCCTTGAGGTGTTGCATAAGCTAAACTCTGATCTCTCTTTCATTGTCATCTGACTTGCTCTAACAAATCCTTTATACAAACCCAATACCAAACCGCTGAATACTGATGATTTATTTCACAACTATTGCAAAACTAAATATTTTATAACAATGATACTGTGTGTTGCTGTATAACTGATACTGCCATGAAATCACACAGACACACATTTTTTATATATTGCATAGATACATTTTCATCCCACTTTTTAACTCTTACTTCTAAGGTTCATTGGGTTTTTATATAGAACCCTAGGGTTCTTGACTTGATTTTAAAGAACACTTCATGTCAGAAAGGTTCTATATGGAGAAATGTCTTAAATGATTACATAATACTTTCATATTTAAAGTTTAATTCATAAAATGTAATTAAACATGAATTAAAACAAAATCCATAAAATTATCCCATGATGGGAACCCCTAAAAGGTTATATGAAGTGCCGCGCCTGGCCTGACAGAACCCTTTAAGGTTCTATAAAACATTTTCTTCTAACAGTGTTGCAAGGGTAAAGGATTAACAACAAAAAGTTTTTTGTTGCAAAGAATTGTTGCTAAACGCTTTTGAAATGGAATTAATCATTTTAGAGACAAAAGTGGATCTGTTTTGCTTTGCATATGGCCCTAGAGCAACAGCAATGAAAAAGAAAACAGAGGAAGTGCTCTTCATTAGACAATCTGTCTCTGAAATGAAATGTTCTTTAGACTGTCTAAAGACTATATTCAATGATGAAGACACAAAAGCAAATGGGTTAAGAATAAACAGGAAAAGAAGATCATACAGGAAATTTCAGTTTATAAACTAGCCTACAAACTAGAATTAGTATAATCACTGTTACAAAGTGCAATGTAATAGAATTAATTTCTACACTATATATAAGCCTTAAAAACATATATATGAGGCACTATATACATGAAGCTCATGGTAAATGAAACATTAATGTGACAAATTATTAATCATCATGAACAAAATTAATGCAGAGTGAGATAGTCAAACAGGGAGTCTTTTTTTTTAAAGATGTAAGCACATTGTCCTCCCCTGCTGCAATATCAGAGTGTAGCTGGACATATTTGCATGCTCAGCGCTGTGTGTCTGCAGTAATTCATCATTGGTCTCTGAGGTATTGAAAGCATCAGCATCCGTCAGCAAGCTTATGTCAATGGCTTTGTTTTTAAAAGAACAAAAGAATTATTTCTCATCAGTACACCACTTATTTTTAAATAGCTTGTGTTATGTGTCTCCAAAAATATCAACTGCAGTAGAGAAAAAAAAAAGCCACACCTAATGGCCAGCAAGATCACAATATTGACAAAATAATTAGAAAAATAATCAATGGCTAAATTGCAAAACCATTTAATGAGATTGTAGCCTATGTCCAGTGCAGCAAAAAATTGCTCTAAACTCTAATACAATCAGAATAGAAATGAATACACTGATGACAATGTTCAATACCATGAGTTACTGAATTATATAAACTGGTCACTTATAATGTATAGGCTTCAATACCACATAACCTATGCTCTATAACCCTAATCAAAGAATTATAAATATAAACATACTGGAATACACTAATATTCTAATATCTAAAATGCATGTTTCAGTCAGTCATTGTATATATCGTTAAATAGGCCACAAGCACACTGATATAGCATACACTGTTACTATAGGCCCATATAGACTACTGCTAACTTATTATGTAGTCATAGGCCTATATGCTGTAAAATCATAATACCAAAGAGTTACATGCCTATATAACACATTCACACGTTAATCTTTACAAATGTTCTTGATGTTCATCTCACGCAACTGAATCTAGGGCAGTTAACTAACTTTAACTTTTGCTTTTTACGGTGACCAGGAGGGGACATGTTCAGTTAAATTAATTTTGTTGTGGCCACGACATATTAACTTGTGGGAGCGTGTGTTTGGGTGGATGGGACAAAATAAAAACAACCTGATTCTAAAAAAATATAATTGTAATATTAGCACTTTTTTTTTTTACTGATTTTGCTGCAGTAGTAAGCCTACATCATATTCATATTTCCATCAAAGGGTTGTGCAATAAAGTAGCTATGACGATTGTATGACCTTATTATGATATCTAACCATGTCATTTTCTTCACTTTATGCCATTCAGGGTCAACTTCCTGTTTAGTGCCTGCACCGCCCACCTACATGACGTCACATCAACGATGGCATCAGCAAAAAATAAAAAAAAATCACTCATTAGGCGAGAAAATAAACTCCAAAAGACCATTTTACCTTATGTCTCATTTACCCTTAATTAACTTTGTGTTTAATCTATAAGCTACCATATAGAATGTGTTTTGGTGTAAAGGCCCGAGTCATGCCAATGTAGTAGCCATGACCACACCCCTTATGTAAATATAATACTACCATAAATATATAATACACCGTTCAATCACTGAACATTTCTAAATTCATACAGATAAACATACAATTTCATCCCAAAAGTCCAGTTTTGCAGATAAGAGTTATAAAAAAAAAACAAGCAAGGCTTTTACCCAAGTGTCCCTGTGCGTAAGTGCTTTCCCTCTGCTGTCCCTCTCTAAACACCCCCCTATACTCCAGATCAGATCGCATTGCTCAAGATGTGTTTATTTCTGCTGCGCTGTCTTGTTTGCGACGTGGCTCCATCAGTATACAGTCATGTCTCGCATTTGCAGCGGAGGAACGTGGATAGGCAGACGAGCGCGTCTGTCAGGGAGAATGACACGCGTGCCACTTTGCTGCGCGACTGACGGCGGGATGCGCACCAGTGTCACATCCCTGTATGTGTAGCCCGAAGCGGAGTGTGAGGGTCCCGTCCATCAGGAAAGGGGGGGATGACGGCGACGGGGATGTGATGAGTGAGTGAGTGAATGAGTGACTGGAGCCGAGGCTTTTGCCTCTCCTCATTCTCACGATCTCCAGCTGCCACATCAAACGCCTCCTTCAGCCCACGTCCGGCTCTTTATCCCATCAATTAGATTTAATCGCAGGGATGGGTCACATAAACCCCACATGCGTGTAATCTCGGGCACTGCTGAACAAAAGTACAAAAGATCAAAAGAGCCTTCATGATCTGTAAATGAGTAAATGGGATCACACACCTTTCCATACTTGGTAGCCAGTTCTGTGCATAAAAACAAGTGCATTGTTAGTGAGCTAGGCAGAACAGTACCCTTAAAACAAAGTAGCTTACTGTGGTAGTACCATAATAATAGTACTATACCACATTGGTATATGATTTGCATATTCATAGGTATTACATGGACTTTCAAAGCAAAGAAACCATGGTATCATCATGGTAATGCACAAAAATTATAAATGATATGTAATTTATACAATACATACTATGGTACTGTATGATTGTACCAATATTCAGTTGTATTTACATGGCAACAAGGCTTCAAAGCATATTATAGTATCACCCAAAAACATGGTAATATATACCATTGTACTGTATGACTGTATATTCATATTAAGTGATATTTACATGGCACTCCAATCATGGTAATGTCCAACAAACATTTCATTACCATGATACAGTGTACAAACAAACAAACATCTGCTTCATAAATAAAGGAACTCACACCACCTGCTGGACAATTCCTATAAAAATTGGATGGCACATTTCTAAAATTATCCACAAGTATTCAACAGTTTTTTGTTCATCAACAACAACAACAAAAACAATCTTTACTCTGGTCTAGTACAACTGATGTGCTTTATTTGGCAGTTTACAGCATGTGCGGTGATTCGATTGTGTGGTCCATCTGAGACTGAGCTGCGGTATAAGCCATTTTTTGCAGCTTTTCAGTTGAGAACAAGACTTTGGCTCTTTAGAATAGTTACTTGTGGGAAGAGAAATGTCTTTTTTTTTTTAAACATAGCATTTACATAGAAGTAACATGAAGAACATAGTCATTACAAAGTGTGACTCCAAAAAAGGAACAACCGACATTACTAGTATGTTAATACACATTTTAAACATTACATTCTCGTCCTTCAGGCCATAATATGTCCATCATACTATGCTTATCAAAGAGATACAAGTCCAAATCTGGTGAATATAACTACAACAATAATAGTCCAGATGAGTATTGTGTCCAAACACACTCAACATGTAACATTGATACTGGCCTATTAGTTGTTAGATGCCAGATTTTAACACTGAAAAATCACCATCTTCTCATATCTCACATTATATATTGTTCCTCTTCATTCGGAGAGCCTATAGCAATAGACTTGGGCAGGATACGCAGTACTGAACTATCGCATGATCCTTGGTGCTGATCTGTCGTTGCAGGCCGCTTTTCTGAGACGCACCCCTCTACGGATGGTCTTCAACATATCTTCTCCCCCTTTCTCATGCCCTTGATCCTGCTGGTGGCCCTGGCTGGCCTGAGGGTCCGTGGGGAACGGGAACTGGCCCTCACCGAGAGCCTGAGCATTAGCGACCAGCTCTCCAATCTTCTCCACCAGACTGTGGCGATTGGCGGCAAGCATCTGCTCTTCTTCTGAACTGAAGCCCGCAGCTCCGTGTTGCTGGGCATAGACACTCCCACCGCCAGCTCTTCCCCACGATGGCAGGCTCATCCGCTTGGGAGAGGCTTTGTACTCTAAAATTTCCAACGTTTCATCACTGTACAGACTTTCCTCACTTCCATTGTGCTCAGGAGGAGGGCTGGGGAATCCAGGTGAGTCTGGGACAGTAGGAGTCTTTACGGGGACGATAGGTGGTCGAATAGGGATCGGACCCACACTGGACGGGGTACGTCTCACGTTTGTTTTAGACGAAGGGGTTCTACGAATGGTGGCCGTTCCTGAGGCTATAACACCACTTCCCTTCCCGTTGGTTGTTGAGGATCCCTGGGCACCCATTGCTCCGTGAAGTCCTGCAGTGCTGGCGGGCCTCTTGGTCTGGATCATACGCCGGTAGTTCTGAGCCAGGTTGCTGTGGCGAGGGACGGTGGAGGACTTGTCGAAGTCTGTCTGTGTGTCGTTATCACCATCGCCATTCATGGAATAACAATCATATTCAGATCCTGCAAAGAGAAAACGGAAGAGAAGATGTTACTGAACTCTCTTAGCCTGAACAAACAACAAACAAACTCTGACTTCAAGCAATGGATCGTATTTGTGTTTTTGGTCTGTTAGCAAAAAGGTTTAGAATGAAATACAGTTTATTAAATTTATAAAACTTGGGCTCTTGTAGTATTAGTATAATCTTAGGTAGTATTTTAAGGCATCATAAGCACACTTTCGACTCAAAGACTGTTCCAGAAGATAAGCTAAGATACAAGGAAGCACTTCATGCAGCCATCCCATAATGCATAAAGATAAATTAATGCAACAGAAATGTTGATTATAAGTACACTGTATACACCAGTGACTTTAACTGGGTATTCTGGGTGGTGCGTCATGTTAAAAAAAGCACCCGACGCACAGTAGTGGTATGATGACGCACAGAAGCCAATGGCGCATGTCGCTATGCTTACTGGCATATCCGGTTTTCATTGGCATGTGTCACTTAAACCTTGTGACATGTGTCAGTGGATAGTGGCAAGTGCCACTGACATTATCGCGAAATACTGACAACGTGCCACGGAACATGTCGCCGTATGTTGTGACATCTCCAGTAATGACTGACAGATGATAAATAAATAGCCTATTTTAGTGATATTTTTAAATAAATGTTGATTAAACGTATTAAAGTCTGTAATATATTTTTTTCAAACCTGTCGTCAGTTTGTGGCACATCAGTATATGAGTGGCACGTGCCACTGAATGTTATATGTAATGCCAATGTTGTTTGATCTATATATACATATATATTGAAGGGTTGGATTCTTGAATCCACCGCTGCTTAAAAACACATCCTTTGAGTGGTTGTTAATCAAGTTATCTTCTAAATATCAAATGATTTGAATGACTTCTTCAAGCTTATGAGATTTACATGTCTGTTTACTGAAACCTGCTCTCTCTATCTCTGTGAGAGAAGCACCCAACACATGTTAAATCATATATATATTTACTCTTCTAGCTGACCATGGCAGCCTAGGTCACTTGGGTCACTCAGGCCTGTCTTCTATATGACCAATTCACAGTCAAAGCATTTACTTTATTTTTCATGATGAATATTGTCTTTATTATTGTTTTTTACATGACTTTTTGATAAGTCCAAAGTTTAAAGGGGTGGTTGATAATAATTTCACTTTTTTAACTTTAGTTAGTGTGTAATGTTGCTGTTTGAGCATAAACAACATCTACAAAGTTACGAAGCTCAAAGTTCAAAGCAAAGGGAGACATTCGCTTTTAAAGAAATCGTTTTTAATGACTACAACAAACGGCTGGTAGGGACTACACGAGCTTCCTCCCGGGTTAGTGACATCACTAACCCTAAAATTTACATAAACCCCGCCCCCAGGAACGTGATTTATAGATTATCATGACAGAATATGCTAATCAATGACTAGAAGATAACTACACATAAGCTACATAAATTCATCAACTAACTATTCAGAAATGTCTACATGTTGTCACTTCTTCTTGGGTCTCTCCATCATTGTCTAACTCCGGTTTGAACATGAGGCTAAAGGTTTTTGAAATTTCAGTGCATGTCAGTGTGAGGTAAAAGGACACAAGTTGTTGTAGCTCCGCCCCAGCTCATTTGCATTTAAAGGGACAGACACAAAAACGGTGCGTTTTTGCTCACCCTCAAAAAGTGACAACTTTAACATGCTATATACAATTATCTGTGGGCCATTTTGAGCTAAAACTTCACATACACACTCTGGGGACATCAGAGATTTATTTTACATCTTGTGAAAAGGGCATTATACCACCCCTTTAAAAGAACAGCATTTTTTTTAAATGAAAATCTTTTGTAACATTATACATTTCTTTGCCGTCACTTTTGATCAATTCAATGCATCCTTGCTGAATAAAAGTTTTAATTTATTTTTAAAAGAAAAACAAACTTCAGTAGAATGTCGGAAACCAAACAGTTGATGGACCCCATTGACTTCCAAAGTATTTTTTGTTCTACTATGGAAGTCAGTGGGATTCATCAAAGTCTGGTTACCGACATTCTTCAAAATATCTTCTTTTGTGTTCAACAGAAGAAAGAAATTCATACAGGTTTAAAACAACTTGAGGGTGAGTAAAAATTTTCATTTTTAAGTGAACTATTCCTATAAGTGCAATTTTAAGTATATTTCTGAGAAGTACATAAAGTATATTTCTGAGAAGTACATAAAAAGTAGACTTTCTTATTTTTAGTTTTAAAAAAGTATACTAATATCACACTTGAATAAACTTATTTTTAGTACGGGGACTCCCAACTTTTATACGGTAGTGTATTTACATAAACTTATAGTTCATTCAATACTGAAAACTATCAATAGAAATTGTTACATCTGTGTAAAACTGTTTATTTTATTTTTATTGGTTACATAATTTCTGCATTATACTATTTCTATGCTTTTTTTTATTATTAAAGTTCAGTTTTGTTGACTTAGCAGCAGTCTGTTGAGTCTACAATTCGCATCCAGTGAGCAATCAAAATTGGTCAATTTTGTTATTGTTTTGCCAAACAGCAAGATAGCTTACTAGTTTTCAAAAAAGAACATGTTGTCAATATTTGTGTGTGTGAACACACACTATTCTCTGAATGGAATGGACATGTGTTTTAAAGGCTGTACCAACTGTACATGTGCAACTGTAGTTTTTTGTGTGTTTATGTTTGCCTGTGTGTCTTACCCTGTGAAGGGATAGTGTCCTCTGAACATGATGGTGTGGTGTTCTGTGTGCTGTATCCACTGGAGTACTGCAGAGAGTCACAGCTGCTCTTCTGCTGCTGATCTACACTAAGCCCACGAGTCAGAACCATAGCCAGCTCACTAGCGGCAGATGACATCGGCTTAACATGCTATGGGGAAAAGAAAAGGAGAGAAAATTTAATTTATATATATACATTTGGAAACATTACTAATTTTAACGTATTTGATAAAAGTCTCTTATGCTCTTAAGCCTGCATTTATTTGATCAAAAATACAGAAAAAAATAGTAAAATTGTGAAATATTATTACAATTTAAATAATGGTTTTCTATTTTAATATGCTTTAAAATAGAATTTATTTCTGTGCTGCAAAGCTGAATTTTCAGCATCATTCCTCCAGTCTTCAGTGTCACATGATCCTTCAGAAATCATTCTAATATGCTGATTTATTATCAATGTTGAAAACAGTTGTGCTGCTTAATATTCTTTTGGAACCTGTGATAATTTTTTCAGGATTCATTGATGAACAGCATTTATTCAAAATAGTAATACTTTTTATCAATTTAACACATTCTTGCTGAATAAAAGTGTCCATTTCTTTCAAAAAAAAAGAACGAAAAAAATTACTGACCCCAAACTTTTGAACGGTAGTGTATATTGTTATAAAATATTTCAATTTTAAATAAATGCTGTTCTTTTTTTAACTTTTTATTCATCAAAGAATCCTGAAAAAAGTATCACAGGTTATAAAACAGATGTTTCCAACACTGATAATAAATCAGCATATTAGAATGATTTCTGAAGGATCATGTGACACTGAAGACTGGAGTAATGACTAATGAAAATTCAGCTTTGCTTTTTTTAAAACATTATTTTAAATTGTAATATTTCACAATATTACTGTTTTTCTTTTTCTCTTTATTCGATCAAATAAATCCAGGATTGATGAGCATAAGAGACTTATATATAAAAATCGTAATGTTTCCAAAATTTTGACCAGTACTGTATATATTTTTATATATAAAAAATACATTCTCAGGACCTTGACATCTTTAGAATTCATCCTAGCTAGCCTATAAGGATCCTCAGGGTGAATTATTCCATTTCCTCCCAGTCCACTAGAGGGCTCTGCAGCCTCAGTCCTGCGCTGTTGGGTTACAGCCGTCTGCTCATAGTGACCTGCTTTTGACCAGTCCTGCTGCAAGAGGAAATTGTTTTCAGGGTCATGGAAATATAGCCAGAATAGGACAGGACCTGTGCATTGGGTCTGCAATTTCAATTGACTTATTTAGTAGATGTTCATTTTAATTAACAAAAATAACCAGCAAGCCTGAGCCAGATGTTGGTTAATAAATAAAAGCTGATGGCAAAGAAATTAAATGGGATGAGATAAAAAGTTAACAAATTAAAATGAATAATGTTTTGCAAAGAATAACAGAACATAAAGCAAACAATGGCTGACCGAATGGTCGAAATGAAAAACAAACCTTCCAGTAAGGAACCTTTGATGTGGGTGAAGGGGAGTTTGATCCAGGGGATTGATTATAGGAAGGGGACGCAGGAAGTATGTAAGAGTGAGGCCTGATGGAGTCATTAAAACAGTGAGCAGGGCGAAAGGTAGCAAAGGATGAGCCGAACTGTGGAAACGGAACGACAGGATGGCCCAATCAAATACGGATAACACCATATAATGCCCATATACACATATATGGGCATTGTGCTTGAAAGTTTTAAATCAAAGAAACATATAAGACAAATAATGACAACAGAGTTCTGTCAACTTAACAAAAAAAAGTAAGTTTAAGGTGCCGACCAAAGAGTTTAAGTAATTAAACCATATATTTATTCAAATTCCAGACATAAAATAATACTTACTATTGTGGGAGAGCCACACTCACTGACTGACTGACAGGTTTCTGAAGCCTCTGAGGATGCAGAACTGGAGGACTTCTGTTTACCAGAGATAAATAAAGATAGGTCAGTGAAATGGATATGGAAATTAAACAGCATTAAACATAACAGATGAAAACAAAACACCAGATGAACTGCTAAAGACCTGGCTAGTGATGTCAGACGGCATGGGGGAGGGGGGTTTGGAGTGCACGTTCGCATCTTGAGAGACAAATCCAGAATCATGAGAGGAGACGCTGCTCAGGCGATGAGCGCCACCTGGTGGCAGATGCACCAAACTGAGAGGAACACAGAGAATCATTAGTGTTATTCCCAAAACTAGCAAATAACAAAATAAGGTATATGGCATCTATGGTTTATGGCATCTATGGTTCCATAAAAATCTTTAACATCCACTGAACCTTTTCATTCCACAAAAGTAAGGAAAAATGGTTCTTTTGAGAGTTGTTCAAAAGGTTCTTTGGGGAACCAAAAAATGGTTCTTCTATGGCATCACTATGAAAGGAATCTTTTGGAATCTTTATTTTTAAGAGTGTTTGGCTTAATAATATCATTATAAAACAGTAGCCGACATGAATTAATTCAATTTTGCACTGAAGGGAAATCTTAATTGTGATAAAAATGATGAGACAAGCACCTGCAAAGGCTGCTCTTCCTGGATCCAACACTACTGGGAGAAGAAGGTGGGGTCTGGTAGGACCAGTTGTAGTCAGACCCCTTAAGATCCAAAATCACCTAGTGAAAGTCAAATTAATATGTCCTTATTATTATTATCTGTGTGTGTGTGTGTGTGTGTATGTTTGTTAAATTATTTTCATGTGTATGTTTAAGCACCTGTTCACTGGCCTCTGGTAGTTTATGTGGGTCAGTGGTCAACACAGTGAGGTCATCAATAATGGCCTGAAGGTGAGTGGCCTCTCCCAGCATGGCAATTTCACCAATCTGAGGAAAGAAGTTGATGTTGATTAATTAGATATTTGATTTATTAAATTAAATTTTGCCATTTAATTTTAGATAGATAGATAGATAGATAGATAGATAGATAGATAGATAGATAGATAGATAGATAGATTCCATTTTAAATCCTCTGAAAAAATATATACAATATATTACACACACACACACACACACACAAAAAGAAGAAATAATCTTGCTAGACCTCTAGAAGTAAAACTCATCTTTAAACACCAAAATGGCAATTTAAAGTTTTTAATGGATACATGAATATGCAAATGAGCCCCGACTCCACTCACTCATACAGGCTCTTCTACAAGTCGATGTATCAGAATGGAAATGCGTTTCATTTATCACCCTCTTCAACGTCGGACACATAACGGTAATTAATGATTAGCCTTTCCCTTTACTATGTTATCATCAAACAGCTAATAATGTGTTGCTAATGTTACACAAACGACAAACCATGTTCCCATTCGCCATCTCAGAGTCATACGGCTGCCTTCTAAAAATCAGCATCCATAGAAACGCTTTGAACAACTTGGAACGTTAGTGGAGAAAGGCATATAGTTCATCATAACAGACATCAAATACATAATTATTGCTAAATGTACACACTTTTTCATATCAACAGAAAAATATACCGGGGTAACCTGGCTTCTCTTGAGACTCCCCTGCTTCACAGCCTATTTAATGATATGCTAAAGCCCACCCGCACATTGACATGATTGGTTACAAGGTAGTTTGTGACGTAAGAAACACAGGCGGTTTCAAACCGTGTTTTAGAGAACATCTTTTTTTCAATGCAGTATTAAAGAGAAAATACTCAGCAATGGTGTTGACTTATGAATTTTCACATAGTTTGTCTTAAAGCATATTAAAAACACCACATAGACACATAAACAACTTTAAAAACTTGATTTTCACCACAGGGGGTTTAATTCTCACCACTACAGGCTGCAAGAAGCTGATGAAAGAGCAGTAGCGCCCCCTTTCCTCCAGGAGGGCTCGGCGCACCGCCTGCTTCTCAGTCTCCTCCATCAGCAGGTACATGTCATTCACATCCTGCATGGCACTGTCCAGCTGCGGCTGTAGTCCTCCTCGCCCTGAGATGAAGAGAAGGAGAGGAGAGATAAATGGCAATAAAGACATGGGAGAATAAGCAATCCACGAATGGAAAATTACATTACCGTTCAAAAGATTGGGGTAAGTAAAACATTTTTGGAAATCCTTGTTACAAAAAAATGTTGATTTAAAATAAATGCCGTTTAAAACTTTCTGTTCATCAAATAATTTTGAAAAAAATATATCACACCTTCCACAAAAATATTTAGCAGCACAACTGTTTTCAACGTTGATAATTATAAGAAATGTTACTTCACTAAATCAGCATATTAGAATGATTTCCGGATGGGAGAAATGGCTGCTGAAAATTCAGCTTTGCCATAACAGGAATAAATTACATTTCACAACACATTAAAAGAAAAGAAATGCTATTTTAATTAATAAAAATATTTCACAATATTTCTGTTTTTAATGTATTTTTGATCAAATAAAGTGTGCATAAAAGACTTCTTTTTAAAAACATTTTTAAAATCCCAAACTTTTTAACGGTAGTGTACACCAAGATGCACTGAATGAACTGAAAATGCACATTTGAGCATTTTTAACACGTGAAATGTTTGATGCAGATGTCAACACAGATATCCCATGGGTCAGCATGATGAAGACAGATTAAGGTGGATAATGTCAACACAGCAACCAAGCATTGTCAGGCTTCATGCAAGGAAACCTTCATGACCATATAATGAAAATAAATGACATCGAGTTGATGCTCCGAATCTAAACACACCAAATATTGCATGATTGCACAATGTGATTTACTTTCACAACACAGATGCTTATTATGTCTGACGGAAAGAATGACAATGAAATGAGCGCGCTTTTGCAAACAATGGAATTGTGTGGGGCGTTCGCAAAGGACACTAAAACATTCTTATGAAATGCACACAGAATACCTCGGATGAAATGAAATCGATGTCAGTCATGCTAAACGTGATGAACGATGAAGGAACTCGCCTGAATACATACCTGATAGTTCTACAGTTAATAAGCAGAAGCCAAGCCAATCACAGTATGAAAGAGAGAAAAAGAGCATTGCCATGAAGAGATTGCAAGAGTATGTATTATGATACATGTAATTATACATTTTCCCTTTCAAAATACTTATTTTGTGCCCCACAGAAGAACGTCATACAGGTTTGGAACAACATGAAGATGAGTAAATAAGGACTTTTAAATATGAATATTCACATTTGAGTGAACTATCCCCTTAAAATCAAGCGAATAAAATTAAAGCTAGATGGTGCTATGGTTTACTGGTCATCTGATTCAATAGGACTACTGTGACCTATTGACCTGATTCATAATCTGTCTTTGACCTAATTAATCTTGGCATCAGAATTAGTTAGCATGCAAGAGAAAACACCCCAGCACGGCACACATTCACTGATTCTTTAACGTGCTGAATGCAGTAATCCTCTAAAAACAAAGCACATAGAGAGTGTGAGCGAGAGGGGAAATCATTGTGCTGACAGAGGGGGAAAAAAAGAGACAGACCTTTTCTGGCTTTCTTTTGCAACTTTATTGTGTCAGATGATTTCTTCTTGATCTCCTGCCTTGAGCGTTTGTACTCTGGTGAACAGAAGGAAGGTGTAAATTCAGGACAGAGACATTAGTATTGCAGAAAGTACAGGTTTGAGACCACTGTGATGAGTCAGTCCCACCTTTGGCGTGGTCTTTATCCAGCAGGGCAGCGGTTTTCTTCCACTCTTCTATCTTGTCTTGGAGTGGGGCGATCATTTTTTCCATTAGAGCACTTTGCACAAAAACGGCAAAAAAGAAACAACAGAAATAATCAAATGAAACGGGCAGAACTATGGTTAGTTATACACAAAATATATATATAAATGATATTTTACACACACATATACATACATACAATATACAGTATGTATATACAGTATGTAAATATAAATATTATTATGGGACTACATTTACAGCAAACGTCTTAACGTGTAAATATTTGTATGAACAAAAATAATTCAACAACTGAGACATAAATTGAACACATTTCTCAAACATTTGACAAACAAAAATGGAATAATCTCTGAACAAAGGTGGGGTCAATATCAAAAGTTGCAGTCAGTATCTGTAGCTTTGAGTTGTTACTCCACTCTTCCACCAAGGCATCTTAAATTACGAACACTGCGATTTATTGCTCTGGCTACATCTGCAGTCCTCATGCCTCCCTGCTGCATGTTCACACAGGTTATCAGGAGCATCATTCTCCTGCTGTTTTTCTCTTTAGTGTCCTAAGTTATTAGGAGTTATATATAGTGTAACTGTGACCTTAATTGTCTACTGCCTATAAACTACCCTCTGGTGCTCTTCGCGAGTCGGTCAAAAATGACCGAAATAATTTTTTTATTTCAATGAAATGAATGTACTATATTTTAGTTAGATAATGTTTTTTATTTAATATTTTGTGGCACTAAATTATATTTACGCTGTATTTATAATCCATTTATTCACTTAATGAGCATAGACCTGAAAATTCCCAACTTAAACTGTTGTAAATCTTGAATGCTTTAGAGCACAGACTCAAGTTTGATTTCTTTTCAAAGACGACACTTGGCAGATTATTGCTGAAGTGAAAAATGTTTTAAAAAGTGAATTAGTTTATTGTTATGAAAAATGTGCAAAAATACTATTTTTAATTTTTATATGAAATCTATATTTTAAAAAACATGTTTTACTGTAAAACTGTGAGAAAATCAAAGCCATAAATCTAAACAAGTTGAGCTTTCAGTAGATTTTGTTTGGCCGCAGTACCAAAAGTTTCCACTAGATGAAATTCTCCCGTTCATCTCCAATGTGGTCATTTTTGACCGCGAGGAGCACAAGAGTGACTGTTTTTTTCAGGTCCATTTAAACTGTTCGAATCATGTCCATGATTTGTTTTTGTGTTCACATAGCAAGTCCCAAAAACTTTACCAAGTTTTGTACCATTCCGAAGAAGAAGAAAAAAAAGAAAAGTACATTTTTTCAGCACCAAGGACTGTTCCACAGTGCATGTGCAATATTTGTTTATGGTTAATCTGTAAAGCTTATTTGGATTTTACAAAACTATCTTTAAATACAGTATCCTGATAAAGGAACAATTATTTTATTGCTGAGTATACAGTGCAATGCATAAGTGAATACACCCATGCTAAAGTTGACTAAAAAGAGGAATAAAAAATCATATTTTGGAAATTGAACTTAATGCCTTAATTTAAAAAATTAGGAAAAATCCAACCTTTAAGGACACCAATTTTCTTATGTTAAAAATATGTTAAATATGTACCCCTATGTTAAATTCCCATAGAGGCAGGCAGATTTTTATTTTTAAGTATTTTTTTTAATTTTTTTTTAGGATACTATGCATCCTGATAAAGTTCCCTTGGCCTTTGGAATTAAAATAGCCCCACATCATCACATACCCTTCACCATACCTAGAGATTGGCATGGGGTACTTTCCATAAGATCATCTCTCAATGCAAATCAAACTAGCTTTTAGGCTAACTGAAATAAAATCATGCCAATCTCTAGGTATGGTGAAGGCTATGTGATGACGTGGGGCTATTTTAATTCCAAAGGCCAAGGGAACTTTATCAGGATGCATAGTATCCTAAAAAAAAATTAAAAAAAATACTTAAAAATAAAAATCTGCCTGCCTCTATGGGAATTTAACATAGGGGTGTACTCACTTATGCACCATGCATTTTAAGGAAGAACATTTAATTATTTACGATACATTATTCATTCACAAAGAAAATTGGTGTCCTTAAAGGTTGGATTTTTCCTAATTTTTTTAATTAAGGCATTAAGTTCAATTTCCAAAATATGATTTTTTATTCCTCTTTTTAGTCAACTTTAGCATGGGTGTATTCACTTATGCATTGCACTGTATATATATATATTTGCTTCACAGCCAATGGTTACTGTATGAAGCCAAGGTCTGGAAAGGAACAGAATGAACACTGCCTGACATCTCCTTTTGTGTTCCACGGAAGAGAAAAAATAATAAGAGTAGTTTGGAATGACATGAGGATGAGTGAACTATTCCGTTAAGGTCAGCATTTGAAATCTTTGAGCTGTGAGCTAATTTGGTCTCTCTGAAGACAGCACATTAAAGCCTTAGAGCAGGCTGATTGATCTATAGATGTTTGCTGATCTCCGCAGTGGAAAATCAATGCTTGGCACAGACATAAAATCCTGTCTGTGCCGTCTGACTGGCGGGGAGCAAGGCATGAAAGCAGTCACGCCATGGATGGGTCGATCACTCACTTGGTGTAGTGGCGCAGTTTGGCCTCGATGCTGCGGTGTCGCATGCACATCCGGGTCAAAGCGGAGCCAATATCCCTGGTGGCACCTGACAACAAGACAAATGAAAGTTAAATAAAGAGATAACATTTGAGTCGTGAATCAATATTTTTAGAAACATCAGACAACTTTGTTTTCCACATATAGATTTTAATCACGGATATAAAAAATGACCACAAGGGGGCAGCGTAATCAGAAGCATTAAAGCAGGTATATTAAAGGGAAAAGTATGTGCTTAGTCGGTGAAAAAGCAAGATAATTGCACCATATTCACAAGAGACAGAACTTCAAAGACCACAAATAGAACACTTCCCAAACTGCATGGCTCTGATCCATCAAGAAGTGCTCACTCACTTGGTGACCTTGAACACAATTACTTAGCGGTGTTAACTTTCCTCTCCAGCCAACTGTAATTAAAATGGGGTCTTAAGCTATAAAGCCCGGCCTGCCTGGGCCTTAATACAACCAGCTCATCCAAGATTTCCCTCAATCCTGCAACCAGATCTGATGAGATTGAACTCTGCCGTTATGAGGGCCAATAGGTTACACGGGCTAGAAGGGCCAAAGTCTCTACTTACAGAGTTCGAAGGGCCAGTGGATAAAAGGGAATATCTGATTGATTATGATAACTAGACCGGTAACCGTAAATAAATAAACTGTTCTCGTATTGATTCCACTTAATGATTCTAGTTTCTTAACTGTGCCTTTTTAAAGTCTTCAATGCAATCAATGCAACAAACAGAAATGTGGTAACCTATTTCATTCATTATTATTAACTACAAATTACTTGGCTTGCTTGTTTGTTTGTTTATTACCAAAAAAAGTTCTATTGTTGGCAAAAGTAAAAGCCCTTTAGGCTGAAGGAAATGCAAATAAGCATTTCAGCTGTGCTGCCATTTTGGATTGCAGAAGAATAGGATGCAGGAGAAGAAAGTTCAACTTCAACTTCAACTCTTCAGCAATAAAAAAACCACAAACGTGATGTTTAACTAAAGTCATTTTTGCTTTGTATGGTTGAATTGGATCATCTAAGGTCTCAGCAGCAAAGACAGTAAAGTGAGATTAAATACATAAAGTATGTGTGTTATTTAACGCATATAAAAATGTCCACAAGGGGGCAGAGTAATCAGAAGCGTAAAAGCAGGTATAAAATTATTATTGCAGGTTTGAATAATAGTCTGAGTTTGTATTTCACTGTTTTTATTCATTTTGAGGAATACTGAATCTGTTTTGTGCACATGAGATGAGTAAATGAATGCTAACATGTAGTCTAATGTAGAACTAAGCATTGCAGCAAACTCTGTCTCCATACTTTACTACCGTATTTTGTCCGCACTGGCAGAAGAATGCATGTGCGAGAAATGTTAATGTAGCAGAACTTCTTGCGTCGTATTATTATTTTTTTTGAAAAGTGTTTTGAAAAAGAACTGATTCTTGGTTCACAACCCAAACTGATTGTCAATTTCACAAAGTTTTAAAAGAATTGAATATGATGGTGTTTGGTGTTTTTTATACACCAAATATAAATGTGTGTGTGTGCAATAAGAAATAGGAGCAGCCCAGAAGAACAGCACTGCCGCACTCTCCATCTCTCCATCCAGGTCCAAAGGGAAAAGGAGGGAACCCGGTAAAGGGATATCCCTCTATTCTTCCACTCTGTATCTGCCTTTCCTGTCTGCTCATGTTTCCTAAACACCATTATTACAGGAGAGAATGGGAGAGGCCGGCAATAACCTGCCCTCCTATACCACACATGCACAAACACACACTCTCAATGAAACACACACACAACTACTGAAACACCAGAACTGAAAACTCTCAAAACAAACAGCCTCCAAGGCACGGCTTCAGATACGAGTAAAGTAAACATTTGAAGATTTTTAAGCTTTTAAAATTCTTCAAACCAATGATTTTCACATTTGTCCCATTGGGTGGGACACTGGCAGATTGAATGGTGGCCAAACCAGGTGTGAATAAGAAGAAATAAAGGTTAAAGATCAGCCATCTGAATCCTCGGTCTGAAGAGGTGTACTCAGGAAATGATACGGCAAAAATATATTTTTTTTAAATCCCTGTGTATCGCATTTGGCACAGACCCACAGGTCCATCCCAAGGTGTCTGTCTGCTGAGAGAAAGTCCTACTGTCAGTACACAGTGTGCTTGTCCAAGAGCACGCACATCTCGCAACCTATTCCCAAAGGTCTTCAAGAGGCAAATCAAGTTCAACGCTACATAACAGAGCTGTCGACACACACACACACTTATAATTTATAAGCTGGGGACCAAAGAAATGTACCCACAAGGTCAAAAATGACTGGTATTCCTATCCTTGTGGGAATATTTGATCTCCATAACGTAGGGAATACCAGGTACACACACATAGGCATAGATGTTTTTATACTGAGCTAATGAGATTTTCTAGCCCCTAACACTAAAACCTACCCATCGCAGAAAGCTGCATTTTTAAATTAAAAAAATAGTTTAGTGTGTTTTTTAGCGATTTGAATTATGAGGACATCGGCATGTCCTTATAATGTAGGGGGCGTGCCGTGGCCTGAAACCTGAATATACTCTGCAATATAAGAGTTTTGGGTCCTCATGTAGGTCAAACCAGTACACACACACACACATTTGCATGGCTCAATGCAAAGTTCACAGCTGCACTTTAGCTCAAAAACGAAGGCTTCTTTATCTCAAAAACAGACCTTCTCAACGTCACTGCTACAGTCAAGATGATATGCTACACAAACACACACACACTCACACACCTGCCAGCATCCTTTTCCCTTCCCTTGAGGGATCAGCTGACAGCTCCATCCTGAAAGCGTTCAGAGACTTCCTGTATCCAGGAGTCCCCTGGCCTCCCACCCTGACCGGACACACACAACTCCCACAACCTTCCTTCAGATCACGTGACCAGGCTTCAGATGCTCCATTCAGTCAGACTCTCACTGCCTCCAACACCTGCCCACGGCTGGGAAGCTATTTAGCAGATCTGTGAACCCTTGAGGAACTACTCGTGTGATCAATGGCTATTTAAAGGGATAGTTCACCCAAATATGAACATTTTATCATGATCTACTCACCCTCATGTCGATTCAAACCTGTATGGCTTGCTTTTTTCAGGGGAATACAAAAAAGGTCATTTTAAAAAACTGTTTTTGTCCAGCCAATGAAAGTAAGTGCTGTTCAAAACAACATGTCTGACTTTCATTGTATAGACAAAAAACACTTTTGCATTTTTCAAAATATCTTGTTTTATGTAGAAGAAAGTCATACACTGAAAAATTTAATAAAGTATTTATTTTTTTATGAAATGTACTCCAATAATATTTGTTTTATTTACAACTTTGAAAAATCATTTTTACAGTGCACAGGTTTGGAACGACATGAAGGTGAGTAAATGCTTACATAATTCTCACTTTTGACCTTGCTGGTTCACTGGTGACCTCAACTGAGAATGAAAATAATTTTATAGCGGTACAACTTATTGCGCAGCTACAAGTGTGAATTTCTGTTTTAAAGAATAACGTGCATAGATTAATTGTTCACGATAACATGAAGAATCCGCATTAAGAAAGTAAATGTTTAAATAAAAGTTTGTTTTAGCCACCTCAGTGTGGAAACAACTAAACGAGACCCTAACATTATTTCAGTCAAAACATCTGATAAGTAACGGCCTTCACTGCCATCTAAACTGAGAACCGGTGGCCATGGACCTCTCAGATAAGCCCTCTCTCTCTCTCTCTCTCTCTCTCTCTCTCTCTCTCTCTCTCTGAATGGATACATGTGCAGGTGCAGAAGTGGTTGGCAGACACTCTTAACAGAGCCTGTGAATGGCTGGCATTGCAACAGTCATTATGAGAGCGTCAAACAAGATGATTCATGGTCTTCCAACAGGTCACTGTGAAAGTTCTGCTTTGTGCAAATACAAATTTATATATATATATATATATATATATAATATATATATATATATATATGAAGAGTTCAGATGCAAAAGCCTCTAAGTGCCATCTGAAATCTTCTAGAATGATCATTTTTATAAAGCTTGTATATTTAAGTTAAGTAATTTCACTTAAATGACAATTAATAGGTAATTTGCATTGCCATGTAAGTGAAATTATTGAACTTAAATATACGAGCTTGATAAAAATTATCATTCTAGAAGAAAATTTCAGATGGCACTTAGAGGCTTTTGCATCTGAACTCTTCATATATATATATATATATATATATATATATATATATATATATTGTTACGTCCCTCCTCTACCTGTGGTGGCTATATATATATATATATATATATATATATATTGGTCAAAATGTTTAAATACTCTTATTTGTTACAACTAAAATCATTAATTTATCTCCAATTATATTAATGGTTTAAATTTTGATGTAATATTAATAAAAAATATTTACTTTACAAAAGACAAAAAAAAAATTATACAAAAATATTTATTATAAAGGCCATACCACACAATCAATATTTTTTCTAAATCAATATTTTCAATAAAATGTTACTTAATTTAGGTCAATATAATATTTTTCGGGATTCTTACAACTTAATTATACCATAAACAAAAGCTAAATTAGATATAATATAACGATAGAATTTTGTTAGTCATTGTTTAATTAAGTTTACTTTAAATAAGGACAAATTCAAAAGACCTTAATATTTATTGTGATGTCTTTTTAAAATATGCACCATATGTAAAAATCTGAAAAAAAGAGAAAAAAAAGAGAAAAAAACCCCCACGAATTTTTGCATTCAGTAAAGCTTGCCAGAATGTGTTCTGCACGTCAACAACGTGATGCCAAGCAAAATATATTCTGGTAATTTTTTCAATGGGAAACCATGATTTTCGCTTGGGCAATATAAAAATGCACTTAAAATAATTGACACGTTTGTTTCACTTTTTTCAGTGTAGCCATTGTTTTAGCAAACTCACATTCAGATTGTTTCCATTATGGGACTTTCCAATCAAGTCCTGATGGTTAAAATGAAGTCTTTCCCAACATTTTTTCTCACTGAATATCTAGTTTCACTCAGAAATACACCACATTAGAAAAGTACATTGGGCTACGAATGAGGATTCACTTTACATTTAAGAAATATCTCTTTGGGGCCAGAGCGTGAAGTGCTGAAATACTCAATGCTTCATATAAACACATCCACGTAACCCAGTGGTAACCTCAAACATAAATGCACATGAGTAAAAACAAACACGTGCACTTTTTCCCTCTTCTCACGTTTTTAGACGCCTGAAGATGTCTGTGAAAGTTTCTGAGTGTTATATAACGATCTAATAAACCATCAGACTGCTAAACTGAAAAAGAACTCAATGTCAAAGACACTCACACGTTCAGTCTAGCACGAGTACATGGAACGAGACAAGAGACAGGAAGACCAATGACAGCAAAGCTGAATTTGGCCCCCTGCCTTCACTCTATCTGTTCTCAATTACTCCAGACTTCCCAGGACTCTCTCCTGGCATGAGGAGGGGACATTAAGGATGCCCATGTGTGTGTGTGGCTTAGTGTGAGTTTGTGCATGTGTGTTTACAGCCTGTATAAGACTTCCTGTCTGGGGGATAGAGTAGTGCTGCTAAAAATACTCTGCAGACCTTTCTCGCCAGATGTGCTTCACATTATAGCTCCAGCAAAAACACAGTCACACATTTTACTAAAACAGACATAATAGGGACCCCTCCTCTCTGTCTGCCTCTCTCCCTTTCTCTCTGTCCATCTGTCTCTCTATTAAGGTTGACAGTAGTTCGGTCAGGCGTGATTTGGAGATTACAACATCAGTTACTTTTCCCTGGCTGCTATTCCTCATCTTCTTTTCCATCGCTGGTTCTTGTACGTGTTCCTGGGGTACTCCTGGTGGCACTTGAACACATTTTGCTTTGCTGAACCCATATATTACAAAGGAATTCACAAATTTAAATGTAAAATTACAAATTAAAGTGATGTCAAAAGATAATTAATTAGTAAACAACAGTTAATTAATTTTAATCTAACAATTATATCTAACAGTATATATATATATATATATATATATATGTGTGTGTGTGTGTGTGTGTATACTGTATATATATGTAAATATATTTATACGTATATGTGTGTGTATATATATGTGTGTGTGTATGTGTGTGTGTGTTTAATAATTGAAATAATTATAAATAATTAATCTATGACTTGTTTGTAAAGAAAAAAATAAGTCATCCACACAAATTTATGAAATTATATATATATAATATTTAAAAAACTGTTATTAATATTATTATAATAACAAAAAAAACATAGCACTTTTTGTTACTGAATAATTATGGTAATCTGAGGTTCAAAATTAATTTCCTTACTGTTAATATATATATATATATATATATATATATATATATATATATATATATATATATATATATATATATATATATATATATATATATATAGCCTATATATTATATTCAAAGGGTGAATCTACATATTACACCAATATACAAATAACTTAAACACAGTAAGCCTCATTTTAGCAAAGATAATGACCACAT
Organism: Abramis brama; assembly: GCF_963993115.1. Classification (NCBI taxonomy): domain Eukaryota; kingdom Metazoa; phylum Chordata; class Actinopteri; order Cypriniformes; family Leuciscidae; genus Abramis; species Abramis brama. The sequence goes on from NC_139971.1 coordinate 31,909,624, forward strand.
ATGAACAAATTCTAAGTGCTTAATAAAACATTTGGGATCAGTTTGAGGACCCACGGACCTGATAAAAAGGTGAGTTAATAGAAAAGGGTGAAATGTGGCAAGTGTGAATCTGACGGTATAATCTCCGGTGCCAAGTAAGGCAAATTCTTGCCCATGCCCCACACTCCAGATGGCTGGCACGGATACATGCCATCTGCCAGTCCAGAGCTGCAGGGAAGATTAGCAGCCCACTGCGTCCCATTGACACACACTCACACTAACATGCACAAACTCAGTCTGTGTGTCAGAACAAGGTAAAGAGGATTACACATTTCTATCTTGCCACTGCAAGCCGGGGGAAATCGCTTCCAAGCTCGCTCCTTGTAAAGACATACACACTCATACAGTATATACATACGCTGAGAAGGGCCTTTCATCAGCATGGATGGAAAACACACAAATACAGACCCAAGAGCCATCATTAAAACACACCTCACTCCAATCCCATGATAGAGAGGTTTGTGAACATCTCCCATGGTGCATCTCTCACAACATAAGAAATTACCCACAGGACTAACTATACACTTACACAACTAAATCACTATGGGGTGGTGCAAGCGCTGACATCATATAAACAAAGTGACTTAGATGTGCTAATAAAAAACTAGATGAACGAAGAATGTATCATTACATCTGACTTGTGTTCCAGTAAACATCCCTGTTCCAGCATTCATCACTGGAAGTGAATGTAAGCAAATGCAGCTATTCTTAGAGGCCAGACATCCAAATGCAAGTCAAACACAGACATCAAACACTTCCACGCCTGTCTAACACGTGCTCTAATAGACTGCCCACATATGCTCTATAAAAAACACTGACCATGACGCCATGCCTATAAAGATCACAAACAAGCCAGACTGCTGGACTCCTTTGCTATCAAAGGCAGGGAGTCATAATAGAAGAGAAAGGTTTAAGAGAGAGAGAGAGAGAGAGGGAGAGGGAGAGGGAGAGAGAGAGAGAGAGAGAGAGAGAGAGAGAGAGAGAGAGAGAGAGAGAGAGAGAGAGAGAGAGAGAGAGAGAGAGAGAGAGAGAGAGAGAAAGTGGCAGTATGTTATTTCCTTCCCTATTGACGTTCCTTGTATTGGTATTCGCAAGCCTACTAACACTCAACTTAAACTGACCTTTTCTTGACAATCTTAAATGCATATATGGAACAATAAGTCGAGTTGAAAGGAGATGAAACCCTTAATACCCTCTTAAAAATCCAGCAAGGCTGGTCACCAGCATTTTTTGCATGCTGGGACCAGCATGGGATGCTTGTTTGTTGGTCCCCAGCATGGGAAGCGGGAGAGCTGGTGGACCAGCAAGCCAGCTCAGTTTTGCTTGACAACAGCATGACTATTCTAGTCCACCAGCTTGACCAGCACTATACCAGTTCTAACCAACATAAACCAGCCTGGACCAACATGGAATTCATGCTGGTTTATGATGGATTTTTCAGCAGGGTAGTGGTCAAAACTGACATCCAGGCAATCATGAAGACGAATTTGAAAGGTGAACAGGTAACACTGTACAATAAGGTTAGAAATGTGTTCATGTTCATAAAAAAACATCACAGCATTTATTAATTTCTATTTTTATTGTTGCTTATATATTAACATTTAAAGTTGTATAAATGAACATTAACATTAATGTATTCTCAATAAACATGAATTAACAATGAACAATAGTATGTTCACAATTATAATATAATTAAGTATCATGAATAATATGAATGTAATTATAACTAATTGTAAATTATATGGTATTATATTATATTTAGATATTTAAAAAAGCCATTTTATGAATATGAACAAATTGTTGTTCATTGTTCGTTCAGGATACCTACTGCATAAACAAAATGAACCTTACTGTAAAGTACTGTACTGCCACATATTCAACCACTTTACATGTCCAGGTCACTGAAAGGCTGTGGTCGTTAGTTAATGTGACTGTCCGGCCTGCTAACTGGGGTGATGGGGGGGGGAAATGAGTGTCACTGGAAGCCGGTGAGACGAGAATCCGTCTGATGTCAGTGTTTTAGCGAGATCTCCAGCTGTGCCACTGCCCCCAGCCTGACCCTAATTCAAAGAGGACGCGGGCCTACTGTTGCTGACACTTAATGCCAGGGATTATATACTGTCCTCTCATTGGTGTAGAGTAGATATCATTTCACTGTGGAGCTACTGTAACCCTTTTAATTAAATAAAAGTGAGAAGCTTGTAATGAATTCTTTCTTTTGGAATTAGGGCAACAATCATTTGATACACTATGGCGTACAGTGCAACTTGTGACTTTTATATCAACGCATATGCAAAGTCATAAGCAACAGCCAGACAAGGTCAGAGGTGAAAATGCTCCAGTGACAGCTATCTACTAAAAGTATTGACAGTTCACTGAACTAATTTATGCCAGTGCTGTATGTTTGAAGTCCGGTGCAGGACAAAGCGCTCCCGCAGGACAAATGGAATCAATCTGGTTCACTGGCATCTGGTAATGATTCTGAACTGGGCAGAAGGGTGAAGGTGGATAGGTTTGCATTTGCTGTTACTAGACTGAAACAAAATAAAATGTGACATAGTCTGCCTCTTTAGACTCTAGTCTATAGTGTATAGTCTGTATCTTAATTTCTTATCAATGCAAGTGTGCCATTTTTAACCAGGTGTATAGCTGTAGGGGTTGGGTAAAATTTTGATTGATTTATAAATATATCTCCATGGATATATTTCTCTGGCCAAAATAAATATATATATAAATCTATTCCACCATAATTTCTCTCCCACACTAAGGAGATATTTAAAACAAGAGCTTTATATAACGTACGTCTGAGATGTAGTGCTGTAACCTTGCAGATTTTGGTACCCAATAGCAACCATCCATTTTCTCCAATGTGATTGGTTGGTGAACACACGCTAATACACACAAACCCACATACTCTACATGGGATATAAAGATCCATTGCATTCAGCGCTTGTGTACATATGGTGCAATTTACAAGAAATTTACAAATGAGTAATTCAGCTCTAGGCCGACAGCTATGCCTGACCCACATCCTTTAACTGTGTTGATGAAGACTAGATTTGTCTGGCCTTGTCTGATCCCTGCAGGCAGTAACTAGAGGATTTTAAAGGCACAGGAAGGATTCGGTTTCAGAGATCCAATAGCAGCCAAGCTAGAAGCAGAATTAAACATGGTGAAACATGACTCTCAAGCCATTTCCTAGTTATCAGAACAAACCCAAAGTGACCTTTCTGCTGTATTCATATTTAAGTATGACTTTCAACAAGGGCTGCACGATTGATTGAAATTAAAACAAATCACAATATGCCTTGGTGCGATTATCAAACCACAGAGCCTGTGATTTAATTACACTTTAATCTGTATGCTTCAGAGTGAAGCGCAGCACAGTGTTCTTACAATACACGTGAGCATCTCATGATCTGGTGTTTTCGGTGTCTCAGAACAAGTGAATGTTCGCACTGCTCTACACAAATCTCTGCATCTGATCTGAGTTTGGGTCACTCTAATAAGCATTTGGAGACGAACATGTGCCGACCATCTTCCCATACTTGTAATGAGAAGCGCTTATCAACAAAAGAGAAGCATTAAGGGCTCCCTGCATACTTTTATTTAAAGGAATAGGAATGAAAATGAATCCCAAAATGTATGGCCATCCTAGGTGTATATGATTTTCTTTGTTCAGCCAAAAACAATCTGAGTTATATTAAATAATATCCTGGCTCTTCCCAGCTTTGCATTGGCATTGAATAGTGTTTAAAGCTCCAAAAAGTGCATCCATCCATCATAAAAGTAATCCATATGACTCCAGTGGGTTAATAAATGCCTTCTGAAGGTTTTTGTAAGAAAAAGATCCATATTTAAAACTTCATAAACTATAATCACTGGGTTCCAGCAACAGTCATACACGCGTTCATGAGAGAGCCGAGTTCCAACGGAAGGGTGACCTCATTACCCACCGTAGGACATATGACGTTAGCTTTATCGCATTTTAAATCAATATCACAAATTTTAGAAAAATCGCCATTCGATTTTTTTCTCCAAATTGTGCAGCCCCAATTCCAACTTCTTTACAATGCCATATTTTGGAATGTAATTGTGCAATCTGACTATGCAAAAGTTTGCTATAGTCTCCCAAAACACCGTCAACAACCTTCTGCAACTCAAAAATGTTGATCGTTGTGACCTCAACTTTTTAACTGAAAAATGTACCTCTCGTGTTGGTCCCCATGTCTGCCACCTTCTGAAAAGCATCAAGGAACGCTGAAGCCGCCAACACTGTGGTTCTGTGAAGGGAGTAAACAGCAAAACATTTATAGTCATCAATGCCAGTGCTGATTAAGAACAGCAGGCAGACCTGTTGAAAATCAATCTGATTCACTTCTTGAGAATGCAGATTATGGCCAGAGTGGAGGGCTTGATGTGGACTTGTGGTCTCATGGCCTTCGCTTATGCGAATCCATGAAGTCCATGAGACCTCAGGGTGTCCCGTTTGTCATTTTATGATTCAGAAGTGTGCTCACGAGGGCTATTCGACTTTCTGTCGATTCCACACTGGTGTGGACTATTACCCAACAGCCCATGCGGCAAAAATATAGACCGCAAGGGTTGAGGCTGACATTTGGGACAGGACCTATAAGGTGAGCACCATTATCTAAAAAAAGATTAAATAAATAATCAATAAAAGGACATCTGAAGTGTAAAATCACCTTAGCTGGGAATGTAGTTTTGTGGCCTTTGCAATGAAGTCTTCCCACACCGGGTATGAGTACTACAGGAAGGAAGAGACACATATAAGAGAGTTAGTAAGGACATAAACCTCAAAACTGAACTGCACACATACAGGTACCCCAACACGGACACATTCAGAACTCAATGCACCACAAAGAGAAAGCAAAGCACTTCAGATGAGGACCAGATGTCTCATTGAATACAAACAGTCATGACACTCTTCCATGTGTTTTAGAAGAACATTCTCGACAGAAACACCAGCTAAACTCCGTCCAGGTGTGTCTGTCATCATAGTTTCCTACGCGGTTTAAAAGACCAGCAAATGTTGTTCCCCAACATAGGATGCTGGTGTTCTCACAATAGGTTTCTTAAAGGGATAGTTTTTTGGAACATAAAAGAGGATATTTTGAAAAATGTATCAGTGTTGTTTTTTTTCATACACTGAAAGTCAATGGGCACCAAAACTGTTTGATTGCCACCAATAGAGGTTTGGGGTGACATGCGGGTGAGTAAATGATGACAGAATTTCTGAATGAACTATCCTTTAACTAGCTAGTCAAGTAGAACCTCTGTAAACAACAGCAAGATGCAAGTTTTATACAAAACAAATGAGAAATCAACAAAGGCCTCAGGCTTTCACACTGGATCAATTCAAGAGAAAGTCTGTCTTTAATAAACAGAAAATTGAAGAGACAGGAAAGAGGAATCCTTTTAAAGCTGTGCTGACAGCTCTTGTTAAGAAACTGGAGAGGTTGGAATAAGGTTGTTTTGCATGGTCTCTGTATCTGTCTGAACAACCGCCTCAGTCTCTATAGACATTTGTGTTAAAAACTGGTAAAAAATTCTGGCATCGGGTTTGCTGACACAACCGCTAAAGATGGAAAGACACTAGCCACATGGTAGAATACCTGAGATATCTACTATAAGCAGTGGTTTCTTATTATTTCTTTTAAAAAAAATAATTAAATCATGGGAGTCTGATTTTTTTTTTTTTTTTGTTGATGTTGGAATCTAGGTTTTCTTGTGTTTTGGAAGAAAGCTTAATTCTGCTCTGCGTCCCACTGTGCACTTAATATTACACCCTTATGCCGGGGACACACTTAACGACTAGCTGAAACATTCCAAGGCTGAACTGAACACACTTACAGACTGTTTCCAATGACTGGAGCAGATTTTAAACACTGACTGTGAACACCGACTGAACGCAACTGTCTCTGACTAGGCGCGTTTGGGCATGATCAGTCGTAAGCATCAAATTACATTCATAATCGGCCTTACAGTCTTTAAGTGTGTCCCCGGCTTAAGTTACACACAATCTGCACTACCATACAATTGTTTGCTAAGAGTTTTTTAAAAGTTTTTGAAAGACGTCTCTTATGCTCATCTAAGGCTATACACAAACAAACAGTAACATATTTGTCACTGTTAGTTTCTGTTTTCATTGACTTCCAGTTTGTTTTCATTCTCATCATGTGCTCCTTTGTTCAGTTTTCCCTCGCCTCACTATTAGTTCATTTGTGTCAGCTGTGCTCTATTAATTATCCTCGTCTGTGTTGCTATATAAGTTGATCCCTCACGTTCATTCTCTGTTTAGTCTACGTTGCTTTAGTGTGTTGCCCTGTCTGTTTGTTAATTCGTTGTATCTTTGTCATTAAAACTACTTCAATTCTACAATTTGAATAAATTACAACATGTAGTTTATTCCATTGATGGCAAAGCTGAATTTTTAGCATCAATGCTCCAGTATTTAATGTCACATGATCCTTCAGAAATAATTCTAATATGCTGATTTGATTTAGTGCTCAAGAAACATTTCTTAGTATTATCACAGTTGGATTATTTGATAAATAAAAGGTTCAAAAGACTAACATTTATTTTAAATATACAACAATGTAAACATCTTTACCGTCACTTTTGATCAATTTAATGTGTCCTTGCTGAATAAAAGTATTAATTCCATTTTTTTTTAATCGTACTGTCCCCAAACCTTTGAATGGTAGTGTACATACTGTAAAAGCATACAATAAGAAAAATGATTTTGACTCACTAACTCCAACTCCTCTAAACAGTCAAAGTCGGGTCTATTTAAAACCCACAGGTGGTTAATTAGCTTTCAGGCAACAAGGACGAAAAAGACACAAGGAGATTGAGACTGAAACTGATGAATAAAGAAGGTTGTTGCAGGTTAAGAACAATCTGTAGATGCTGTGATCAATTCACTTATAGGCCGCAATAGACAATACAGTAGCTTAATTCAATAATATGTGGATCATCTTATCATATTTACAGACTTTTAATCAGAAAAGTGCATATTGTTATAAACATTTTGCTTTTTTTTTTTTTTTTTTTAATATATATTTTCATTATCACAGGTTTAAACTTAGTCTAATGTAATGTTGTGTGTTATTTTCACTGATTGAGCTATTCAGTTGTACAATAAAGGAAACAGTAAATGTATTTCTTCATTGAATGTATCTTCTCTGTTTTAAAATGTAGGCTAATGAAATATTTACAAATGAATTGATATTAAATCACATCAGAATCAAATTTAGAGCTTGTGAATAGGAATTAGATCGTGTCGAATCAGGAAATCAGTTAGAATCTAGGATAAAATAGGACTTTCCTAATAATACATTAAAATATCAATGTCTTGCTTTTTTTGATGAAAGAAGAACAGTGTTGTGATTGGGATCAGTTACAAAGCCCAGATAAGACTTTAAAGAAAAGCCAAATTTTGTAGTTATTTCCTAGGCTCCATGCAAGTTTCTGTGGCCAATGAACACATTAAACAAGATGACAGAAAGTCTTAACATTTCAGCCCAAGATTGAAACAGTAATGATGTTATTTGTATGGTCAATTTATCATAAAAGCCCTTGAGTTTATCTGAATTCATGGAGGCTATCTCAGTCACAGTCCAAAAGCTGAAAACAAACAAACACCAAAACGTCTGAAAAAATATATTATACAAAATTTGTGTAGACAGAATTGTCAACGCTGGAGAAATTTAAAGTACACAATTACAAACATATACATAGCATTTATTAAATGAACTGGGTTACACTTTATATACACTTTAGACATTCTTCTAACTATAAGTAGGCTAACTTTGCAACTACATGTCAAAATGTCGAAATAAAGTGTTAAATGTTTTAAACTCATGAGTATAATTATTATTATGTATTTATTTCAATATTAGTTTCACTATTTAATTTTGTTTTAGAAGTGAAAAAGTATGTTTCTGTGTTTTCATTTCATATTTTTCTAACAAAAATAGCTGTCATAAACCTTTAGCCACAGCTGTAAACTCTTTTATAGACTTTAGTCTGCCAAGAGAAATCAATGAGTAGAGAAATGTTACAATATGCTAATTTTTGAAGAGGAGTTTGCCCTACCCAATCAAATCATCATCTCTTGACATTACAACACTCTCCGGCTGTACCCTCTTTACGACTGTTGATATACTGCATGTCAAACAAGCTGAACGTTGCCAGGGTTGGTCCTGTGCCAAGTCTGGAGCCGTTCACAACATATGAACTCCAGATCTGGCATCTGGCCACTGAACTTCACTCAAACGCCAACTTTCAGCAATAACATTCACTACTGGAGCCACACGAGAACATGGAAACCATTTATGGAACAGTACGTACAACCACGGGGTTCTGCTTAAGCAACGCAACAGGCTGGAAAGCTCTCCAAAAAAATGAGATCATATCTGAGAGATGGCCATTAGAAGTTTAAATGTTACAGTGGAACAGATTAAATTCAGTTTATTTACACAAATGTGCAAAGACCTTGGATCTATTTTTAATGACATTAGACGTTTCACACAATAACATAAGATTTTGGCTTGTCTTCATTAAGGAATACTACAAATGGTTCTTCTTAATAAGATATGTGGTTCAAAAATAGCGCAAATAAAGAAATCCATTATTTACATGCCATGTAATATTATATCTCTTATCCTATTCCTAAGGTTGGACAAAATAGCCAAAGTGATATCTAAATCAATTACTCCCCAAATTTTGCTTAGTTAGAATGAGTTTCTGTATTACAAACTCTCTTCTGACAAAAATGTATGAATGTCAATATTCTGCATACTGCATTGCATACAAAAAGATGTATAAAAGCTGTTTTTGATTCTTTTTACTCAACTGAAAATCACAACAAGGCTCTGAGCAAGTGAGATTTTAGCCGAGCTCCACGTTTAAACTCTCTCTGATGCATTAATATCTCTTTATGAGCCATGCATAATCCCTGCGCATTAACATTGCTTTCACAAATCATCAATATGATAGAGGGTCAATCTGAGAGATATTTTGACTCGGGTTCAAAATAGTGGTAAATGTCTTTTGGTCATTGGATAACTAATAGCTAGGCAGACTTTAAGTGCACCATTTTCAAATCTGTAAATGGTGAGGACTATATGTCAAATAAAATGAATTGGGTTAAAATGGGATTATATGGTTGTTGTAAAATTCAAACGACATATGAGCCTCTAAACGTGCAATAACAGACCGTGGTGCTATAGTGCACATAAAACACCTGACTTTCAAAACATAATTTTACATTTCTGTCCAAGCCTGGAAAAGTGGGTGGTGCCCATGCTTCTTATAAAACCCCTATATTTTGGAGAAAATTTATTTCTTAAGAATTTTTTATCATTTCTAGCTAAGCCCCTAACTGGACCTGTTTTCTGAGGAAAAATAGTCTTTTTCGTATTTTACGTAGGCCAATTATTTCTCAAATAGAATGCACAAAAATATGCTTTAACATATAAAAGGTTCTACAGGCATCTACAAAAGGGTTCAATTCTCATTTCATAACAAAGCCCTCCATGCTGAGACCCCCATGTCATTAATCACAGCATCAGTGGTGCAGGCAGCTGGACCCCTAATGAAAACAAAGGCAGTAAAACACAACCATCTTTTTTTTCCCTAAATATCTGCATCAATAAAACAGTACTGGTACCTTCATATCATTGACGATCGCCTGAAACAATCCACCCAGAGCGCCGCACTCCTTCTCCACACTCTCCATCATGTCACCAAGCCCTTGGTTGTTATTACACGCTCAGTGAATCAACAGAATAGATTAAATGTTCTGATCCAAATGAGCTGATTTCTTTCTTCAGCGATTGAGATGAAAGTGTTCCATCACAGCCGAATACAGACCTCTTGTTGCTTCGGATGCAAATGTGAGCAACATGCAGCAGATGTCGGCAAAAAAACGGAAACAACAATTGAGGCTGTCGGGTGGCTCTGTGCCCGTTATCCAGGGAATGATGGCTGGGGTCAAAAGATTTGATTCTCCCCTCCCAACCCCCGGTCTAGGATACAGATGACGATTGGGGTATCATACTAACAATCTGTGCTGTCAGATCCGCGTGGACGAGAGGTTTCAGCTTAAACACTGACAGTGTAACGGCGATTTTTGGATGAAAGAAGGAGTCGAGTGATGCAGCGAAAGACGGACGTGATATTCGATCCTCCAGGTTGGTGGGCGGGATCTTTGGGTTGGGGGCGGGGCTTATGGGTGGACATATGGCAAGTCTGTGTGTGTTTGTATGTAGGGAGAGGACAATTGAATGGTGGTCCTTTAAAGTAGCTTTAATGTGTCTTTGTGTGGCAGGGACAAAGTTAACTGCACAGCTGCCACTGCAGGCACTTTTTTTTAACCCTTTAATTGTCACAACAAGAAAAATATTTAAAAATATAAAGAAAATCGTTTTTTTAAATAAATTAAATAACATAACTTTGACTTAATAGCCTAATTATAATGATGATGATGAAGTAAAAGACCACTTCACCAGTTTTTTATTTATTTACTTTTTTTTTTTTTACAAATAGTGATGCCATTTTAATAAACTTTTCACATAAATATCCCTGGTGTGACAAAAAAAAAAATGTAAATAAAAAAGTACAAATATTACTAAACTTTTTTTTTTAAGTCATAGCATGCACATTAAACTTTCATTTAATATGAAATTGAGCTCTGAACATTGATGTGATTCAGAGAGTAATCGTGAATCTATCTTGGGTGTAGGAAACCTTAAATGAAAAAAAGCACCTCATTTCAAATGGCAAATAAAAGTGATTAGAAATGTTATAAGCAAAGCAGTGCATTTTGTAATCCTTAAGGAAATCCTAAACTGTGATCTAACTGCATAGGGTAAAGTGTCCTAAATCTTGACCTTGCTGCTGGACACTGTCCCTCGAGAGCTAAATGAGCGAAGTGGATACAAAAATTCATTACAGCCCTCTCCTACAGCATATCATATATCCATCTTCTTTTAACTGGCCATCTCCACAAGCATATCTCCTACATACTGTTGCCATCTGCTATTTGACCATAAAATTCTGATTACCTTCGCTCCCCAAATTCTGGAAAGGATGTTATGCAAGTACTTATAGTTATGTAACGTGGTTGAGAAATAGAAGGAGAGGGTCCCATATCAAATAAACACTTTCTGACTTTGAGCCACAGTTTTCCACCACAGTTTCTACAAAAGCACTCAATACAGGAACCAGATAGTTTAAAATTAGCATGACCACAGACTGCAGTGGGAGATGATTGCGGCATGACTGGTTTACTAAATTTCCAAACTAAAAATTTAAAATTATAAGACTGTCCTGTTAATCTTTTGTGTGCGGGTAAGTTTTATATTAGTAAATGAATGTATATACACTTCTGGGCAAAGAAAAAAAATCTTTCCAGAGGTGAAGTATCCCTTTAATAGGCTATTCTTGTGGAAACAGCAATACATTATTTTAGGTTTCTTTGATACATATAATATTCCAAAGAACAGCATTTATTTGAAACAGAAATCTTTTGTAACATTATAAATGTCTTTACTGTCACTTATGATCGATTTAAAGGTATGAGTTGCCAGTATGAGTTGCTTTCTTCTGCTGAACACAAAAGAAGATATTTTGAAGAATATGAGCAACTAAAACAGGCCCAAGGCCTCATTTACTTATAGGAAAAAACACACTATGGAAGTCAATAGGGCTCATCAACTGTTCGGTGACCCATATTCTTCAAAATATCCTATTTTGTGTTCAACAGAAGAAAGAAAATCATACAGGTTTGGAACAACATGAGGATGAGGAAATGATGACAGAATTTTCATTTTTGCGTGAACTATCCCTTTAATTCAACCTTGCTTGATAAAAGCATTAATTTCTTTAAAACAATCTTACTGACCCCAAACTTTTTAACAGTAGTGTGTATATAGCCCTATAATTATAAATAAAATATTATATTTGAGTGTATTATTCATTTTCATGTTCATTTATGCTTGGACTTCATATTTTGGCTCAACAATCCACGACACACAAAAAATCAAGAACTTGCAATAGACAGCGAGTAGCATATATGTAAAACTAAACTGAATTAAAAAAATGTATTCTAAAACTGAATTTCAGCAATAAGCAAACCACTTTAGTGAACCACTGAAAAGCTGTTTTGATATAGTTATAATAAATGAGCCAACTGCATATAACTGACCACAATGAAACTGTGACCACAATTTCCTGGAGTAGTGCTAAAGAAATCTAAAAGCCCCCCAGAACTTTTCCAAAGGAGGAGGATGTTGTTGTGTTTCTCCCATCACTTACAACCAGGAACATTCTGTTCTTTAAAACAGCTGAATTCCTCCAAAAAGATAAAGTCAAGGAACCACCTCCGACCTTCACAGTATTTAGGAGGCTGTAAACCTCATACTTGACAGGTTTGGTCGAGCCAGAATGGGAGCTTGATGTTTTTCAGTACAGCTCTTATGTACATGATGGCTCTATTGGGCCTTGTTTTAGATGATACACACGTACACTCCATCAGTGAACCTCTATGACCCTCACAATTGAAAAAAAAAAAAAACGGAACAGAAAGCAGCCTGCATTAGATCATTTCTAAAAACAGAGCTGAAACTTTATAATCTGTGATGGGATCACTCTCACCTTTCCTTTATTATTATTATTCATTAACAGAGTTATGACGTGGGATGAAAACAAGCAACGAATGGCAAGTATGAACTTCTTACGATCACGCACATATGTTTTGGGTAACAGTTATTTTTATGACCATGGTGGTACTTAAAATACCATTCTAACCAGAGTCTGTCTCCTGACTGGAGGAGAACCATCTGTGGTACCGTCACATTCATTCCTTCCCGGCCCCTCGCTGTCCCTGCTGAGGAGTCGGTGGGTTGCAGGGATTCCGGGTGCTTGAGCCACGCTGGGGCCTTTACTGAGAACATTTGAGCCAGTGGAATTTCCTCTTGTGCAGCCCGCTAAGCCAAAGGATTCCTGAGGATCTGCTAAACAGCAAGAAGGCACGTGCATCTCCCTGTGCTTGTGAAAGAGACAGAGAAAACAGATAGTAAAATATGCAGAGAGCATGAAGCAACAGAGAATGATAGACAGTGTCTTACCAATGAGAGATTGTCTTACCAATCTACTCTACCAATCAAAATTTTGGGGTCAGTAAGTTTTTTTTTAGGATATTCAGCAGGACACATTCAGTTGATTAAAAGTGTCATTTAAAGACATTTATAATGTTATAAAAAAAAATGTATATAAATGCTGTTCTTTTGAACTTTATAATCATCAGAGTATCCTGAAAAATGTGTATCATCAAAAATATAAAACTGTTTTCAACATTGATAATAAATGTTTCTTGAGCACCAAATCATATAAGAATGATTTCTGAAGGATCATGTGACACTGAAGACATAGCTTTGCCATCACAGGAATGAATTACATTTAAAAAAATATTTAAATAGAAAACTGTTATTTTTAATTATAATATTAATTCACAATATTTCAGTTTTTACTCCATTTTTAATCAAATAAATGCCGCCTTGGAAAGCATAAGACCTATCCATACTTAGTCACTTATGCAATAGTTCAAGATCTCTAAACTATGTAAACATAAGCAAACAATGAAATATTGTGTTTATCCCATTTCAAGTGTGTTACACAAGACAGGATGTTTGACAGGGACAGCCAACCATAGATTAATCACTGGACATAGTGTTCTCAGTGTAAAGAGATATCTGTGAAATTGCGCGTTTATAAACATACAGTAGCCTCGGTAAGTAGGCTATTTGGACACTTAAAATGTCTGAATTAAAGTCCCTGCATAGATATAAAACCTCTGTATTATTATCATATACATTATTTTAGTAGATGAAATCAGTTCCTCTCAAGTTCACAGATGTAGCTCATCATATAAACTATGAACATGATAAACCAGAAGACTGACTGAAGTGTAGGCCTACAAATACTTTTGGGGTGCGCTGTATTACAATTAAAATTAAAACCTTTTGTTCCTCCTCAGTTTTACCCGAAGCACAAAATCAGTTGCTAGATGGAACAATCCACTTAATATGAAACAGCTTTAAAATATTCAATGATTTTTACAAACACCTTTGTGATATGCGCTGCGCAGCTGCTTATTCTAACAAACAAAGAAAGATGTTTGTGTCAAGAAATCAGAGAAGTTCTTTAAATAAACCAGCGAAAGGAGAAAATCTGCTGGCTTTGCTTGCTATCTTCCTCTCTTCCTCTTTCATTCTGTCTCATTACATCTGGCTGCCAAGAAGTAGCATGACAAATGTATTTTCCCTCTCCTCTAGTTTTCTTTCGGGCAGAACATTCTCTGACCACATGAACCACACAAGGATTCTAAACAGAGGCCAAAGGTATCACAGACAGGCTGCAGGAACAGAGAAAGGGAATTGGATGGGACAGGGAATTGTGTATTTAAACTAGAAGTGCAAAGGTCAACTTAAGAAATGAACGAGTATATCTCTTTAGAGACTACCGCGCTGTATTGACATGTAGCAGCAATTCTCATACCTAAATTAATTACATAAAAATAAAGGATGATGATGCCCAGGGACCTCAAGTCTAAATGGAGTTTCTAGTGTAATAACGCAGCTTTCTAGAAACTATTACTGTGAAATGTTATTGGAGAAAGTGCAAAAGAAGTGTAAATGTTGCCCTCTGCTGGATTTCATGCCAAATGGTCCAGAATTCCGTTGACTTCCATTTCCTTTCCAACAAGTTCAAGCGTCAATAAACAACTGAGGATAAGAATTAGAAACATCAAAAGCAGAAAAGTTACCAATTGTATTTTTTTTAATCAATCATTCTAATTTTCTTGACAAATCGATTGAAAAATATACAACAAAATAAAATGTGATCAATTTAAAAATACTTATTTTACAGTACATTGTCAGATTCCTTTGCATAATTGCGTGATTTGTCTGGACTCTTGCATTCGTGACCGTGGTCAGGTTGACAAACTGTTTTAGAAGATAAGTTAATACTCTTTCAGATACTGAAATATATGGCTTTGGGGTTTGGCAAAACCCAGAAAAATATTTCAGGCCTAAATGTAAACCATACAGACATTTGCATTGCAGCATTTCAGTGTAATAATTATGTCAGCATTAATGCTGGATAGTGACGTGCTTTGAAAATAAAATAAAATAAAATAAAATAAAATAAAATAAAATAAAATCACAAACTTGCAAAAATTTATGCTAAAATCTCCCAATTAAATTGCAGGATGGTGCAGGTCTGCTGATGGTTCAGTTGTGCCTAGTTCATCTGTGTCAAACACTAGCACACAACAGGCTAAAAGGCTGAAAAATAATCAAATGTACTGACTGACTGTGTAAAAAAACCCGTTCAAAGTCTGTATGTGACAAATGGTACAAATGTAAAGCCTTGACGATGTAAAAACAAGCAATCTCAAAGAGCTGTCTCCTTAGATTCTGCCACCACTGGTGCCGGACGGAAGCTCAGAATTTCAGTGAAGGTGAGTCCTGGGGTCAAAGAAGGAATAGAAAGAATGGAAGTGGACAGAGGAAGAGAGAACGGAGGGAAATTGGTTATTTCTTTAGCTCTTTGGAATAAACTATCACACCTATAAGAAATACTTGCTAATTAATGCCTTATGCATCTTTAAACAAACGTTAAAACTAGTTGTCTTATCCATTACACCAATTACTGTGAATTTAAAGTCACTCATACACTGTAAAAAGTGAACAGTTGGATCAACTTAAAAAAATTACTTCAATTGGTAACACCTAAAGAAATTAAGTTTTCTCAACTTAAATTATCACGTTTTTCACGATAAAATGTGATAATTTAAGTTGAGAAAACTTAATTTCTTTAGGTGTTACCAATTTAAGTAATTTTCTTAAGTTGATCCAACTGTTCACTTTTTACAGTGTATCAAGCTTTTCAGCTCAAACCTACGTTTCCATTGCTCCACTGACTGATCAGCCTCATCTAGTGAATGGTCATACGGTGGGGCCTCAGTCTCCTCCTCTGGTTCACGAAACTCCGAGAAGAAAGGAAGAGCCAGTCCCTCTGCCGCTGTTATTCTGCTCTCAGGGTCCAAGAGCAGCATGCTGTCTAACACATTAATCGCTGAAAGGGAGAGCAACAGAGTCAATATGACAAACAATTATGTGACATTCGAAATTGTGTTCATCAAATGTATGCATGAAAGATGTACTTGAATCAAATAGTGTAGAGCATGGTGCTAACCAGAGTTGGGAAAAAAAAGTAATTGATTAGTAGCTACTAATTACATCTTCAACAGTGTAATTACATTACTGTACTAATTACTTGGTTTAAAAAAAACTTTCTAAATACTGTATCAATCTCAACCAGTTGAACAATACAAGGATAAACATAAAACTGCTCTTTTAATTCTTTCAAATAAATAAATAATACAAAATTGCATAAATTATTCTTGAAATTACCAAAGTGAGAAGGTTACATTAAAAACAAGTAACATTAACATTTAAAATGAGACATTACATTTAAACATTACACTATTGTTTTATATAGAATTGTCTATACAGTATTTAATGCAATTACATCAGAAGTAACTGTAATTCAATTACAGAAAAAATAAGAATAATCCCTTACTTTACTTTTTCAAAGGAAAAGTAATTGAATTCCAGTTATCAACTGTAATTAAATGCATGAACTGACTGCAATAAAAGTTGTGGTTACACTTTATTTTAAGGTGTCTGTGTTACAGTTTAATTATACTTAGGGTTAGGAATAGAGGTTGGTTTAGGGTTAGTTGCATGTAATTATGCATAGTACTACAGTAACTACATGTAACGTGTAACAAGAACACTGTAAAATAAAGGGTTACCAAAGCTGCTTTGAATAAAAGCATCTGCCAAATGCATAAATGTATTTTATATGAATGAGTTTCTTTCTTTTAAACTTAACATGACATTAACTTTTAAGCTTTCCTACACAAGTTTATTTAAAAGTGATCCTGGTGTATATCTGGATTTATAAATGTACAAATATTAAAAGTATAAAATTGCATGCATATTAAATAAAGATAATTGCATAATAAAAAAAGAATAAAGCAATTAGCAAAATACTTTCACAAAATTATGATATGAATACTATTTAATAAATGATAACAATATTTAAAAACATTCAAAACAAACACTAATCCCCTTTTTTTTTGCATTGACTGAGCAAAACACTCTTACCTTGTGGGTTAACGTTTGGTAACAATGCCCAAAGATCTTTCTTTTTAAGTTTTGGCAACTTTGTTATGTAGTTTCTAGCCTAGAAAAAAAGAATATACCATGTGACTTTGGATTTTCACATCTCGAAAGTATTCATTATATATCTGGAGAGAGCTCTGCAAACTAATCTTAGTAGGAAAATATGAATGAAACACACATCTTCAGACTGTAGTTTGGCTGTGAACTCTTTTGTTGGCGTCCCTGTAATCTTCATGATCTCCATCAGCTGATCCAAGTCTGACGGAAAATGGTCAAGGATTCAAATACACTGGGGATGAGACTTAGGGACATAATCACCACATCAAAACCACAGTTTTTTTGACAGTTGTCCTACAAGGAAGGATACGGTCATTTCCTTTGAACAGTGGTTTCCCTAGCAGCATCTCTGCCATGATGCATCCGACGGACCAGATGTCCACTGAGGGGAAAATTCAAACAAACACAACACATACAGTATCTCTGAATTATCATTAGTTTAAATAAATAATTAATTAAGCACTTTCTAATGCTTTTATGAGAGCAGCACTGATATATAACCACTGGTATATAACCTATAACCACTAATCTATAATAAATTATATTAAAAAATACAATATTATTATTATTTATGATATTTAAGAACAACATATAGAGATCAGTGCATGAAATGTGAGACTAACCAGTCTGTGTGTAATGCATCCAGCTAAGAATGACCTCAGGCGCTCTGTACCAGCGTGTCACAACATAGCCCGTCATTTCACTGTCTGTTTGCCGTGCTAGACCGAAATCCAGGATCTATAATGTAAGACACGGAACAATAAGGCTTCAAATAAATCTTAATCTCTACAAAAGGCATACAGGATTAATACATGCACGTGGTGAGATACCTTAAGCTCACACTCCTCATTTACTGCCAGATTGCCTGGTTTGAGATCCTGCAAGGCATCAGATGAGGTTAGTGGTTTCGTAGTGAGAAATACATGTTTACATATGTGTTTAAGACTGACACAGCTGTGCTCACCCTATGAATGATTCCAGCAGCATGGATATACTGTAAACACAAAGCGATTCATGAAAATATGTTTGCGAGGGTGTGTTAGCCTGCATTATTACAATACTCACTTTGAGTCCTCTCAAAATCTGGTAGACCAGGTACTGGACCTTGTCCTCTGACAGTCTCTGCATTTTCATCAACTTTCCAAGATCAGTAGCCATAAAAGGCATGACCAAGTAACTGTGCAAAAGACGAGGAGAATCAGAAAATGATCATGCCTCCATACATCCAAAAAAACAAGCTGTCACAATCACAATTGTGACCAAATGGTCAAAGCATGACAGTTTAAGATAGTAAAATACTCACAAGTCATGGAATCTGTCTAGAGAAAGGTCTGCAGTGAAAACATCCACAAGTCCAATAACCTGTACCAATTTAAAAAGAGAAAGTGGTTGCCAAATACAGCACAACATGAGACTGTAAATCTGTTTATTTACAACAGGGCAGATGTGAGTGCCCAGAGCATGCAGTATTAATCTTTGGTGTCCTACATTATCATGCTTCATGTGTTTGAGCAGCCTGAGCTCCCGATAAGCTCTTTTGGCAAACAGGTCAGATTGGAAGGGACGATGGAGTTTCTTGATGGCAACCTTTGCCCCTGTCCTCCGGTCTAATGCATAGCTGAGGAGTGAATCACCAGTTGTAAACAATTACATTAGAAATGTAATTAGAAAACAGAAATTACCACAAAAGAAGCTTGCTTTCGCAAGAGAAACGCCTATGCACAAAGAATTGAACATTTGAACACATACTGTAGCTATGTAAAAAAAATTAAAAAAATATGATCAATAAGTTGACAACAAATGTTTTTACATTGCTTTAACTCATCAAAAAGAGTTAAGCAATTTTCAACCTTTTTTATAAGTTACAAGATTCAGCTTTTTTTAAAAGTCAATTAAATGTCATTCAAGTTGAAATCACTAAAACGTCCAAGTTGATTGTACTTAAAAATGTAAGGAATAGTTCACTTAAAAATAAAAAATCTGTCATAATTTACCCACCCTCAAGTTGTTTCAAACCTGTATGAATTTCTTTCTTCTGCTGAACACAAAAGAAGATATGTTGAAGAAAGTCGGTAACCAAACAGTTGATGTACCCCATTGACTTCCATAGTAGGAAAAAAATACTATGGAAGTCAATGGGGTACATCAACTGATTAGTTACCGACTTTCTTATCTTTTTTGTGTTCAGCAGAAAAAAAGAAATGCATACAGCAGGTTTGAAACAACTTGAGGGTGAGTAAAATTTTCATTTTTAAGTGAACTATAAGGCAGCAAATTTTGTACAGTGTATATTTCTGTTTTTCTTAAGTGATCTATTTTAATCAATATGAAGGTCTGGTCTGAAGACGAGTGATTTTAGGGGTAGTGATATTATATTATTATATATTTTGTATAATATTAATATAATATAATTTCAAAGTGCGAATGTTGCTATTTACTAAATTAATGGCAGATTAAGTTGTGGGACGTCCCTCAAGACGCGAACACTGGTTACTGGGAGATAATCCTCTGGGACTTTTTAAAGGAAGCATGAAAACGTAATAAACCATCATCACCTGGCCACAGCATTAGTCAACAGCTGCCATCTTACAATTATTACAACGTGGTTTTGCAGGCACTTAATTTTGAAACTCTCATTTTCTGTGTTTATCTTATATATCCCAGTAAACACGCATGAATAAAACATATGACTCGCAAATATGCAACAATTTGGATCGCATCAAAACATTTTAGAGGCATCTTTATCATAAAAAAGTATTAAAAAAAATCCCTTGTGCTCGCCTATACGGACGTTCACATCATTTCTGAATAGATCCCAGACACATTTTGTTCTGCTACAGTGACAATGCATTGTGTTTTTAACATATAAATCACGATTCTTTCCCGGAAGTGGGCTACAGAAAATGAGAGCAATTACTCACCATACTGTACCGTATGCCCCCGTCCCCACCTGTTTCAGATCTTTGTATCTCTCCGGGACTTCCCAAGCGGTTTTATTTACCTCCTGGCGATAATATCCAGGTCTTGATCGGACTGACATATTGGTGAATACCCCTTTAAATGTGCTGTCCCGAGTACCACAGCTGTGATTTCCAGGTTTACCTGAACACGGATAATAGCAATCTACCTGTCCGCGTTCAGGCTGTGCGTGTGCGCGTAACCGCTCCCTCTCCTGCGTGGCTGTTTATGGCAAGCCGTTTGAACAGTTATTGCGTAAACTGAACTAATTTTCATTTTTATGTTACTACCTACTAGTAATTAAAAAAAAATAAGTAATCTAGGGTATTTGTATCTTCTTATTTTTTTATGTCACTAAGAGCTATTTTTTTAGATACTAGCTGTTAGTGACTAGTGTAAAGTCCTTTTCAAGGAAAGTCTGTTCACTAGGCAGCGCATCGCCCCCGGGCAGCCAAGACCAAATCCTATCTATTTGAATGGGGAATCCTAAAATCTCTTGAAAAATTCAAATCAGCAACAAAATCTGACATTAACTGTCCCATAATTGTTTCTTATGCTCAAATAGCATTAAAAATGCTTATTTTTCAGGCTAGACGAGCCAATGCGCATGTGCAGTCCTAAACGAGAATCTCAGGTTTCTCAACTGGAACACTAACTATTTAAAGTAAAAGATAAAATAAAACTGAAAGAGGACATGAGCACAAATGGAAAACATGGTTAAGTTAATAACATTCAGAAATTAATAGTTGATAACTGAACCACAGACTCCCAAAGAATTCAATGGCAATAACATTTGTTACCAGTATAAATAATTACTTGTCACTATTAGGGTAGTGACTCACTACCCTAATAGTGACGAGTAATTATTTATACTGGTAACAAATGTTAGTGACTAATACAAAAAAGGAATAAATGCTATTATATAATGAATATATAATAGAATCAAGATGATAAAGGAATAAGTTCTTAGTATTTAATAATAAAATTGAAAAATACTTGTCACTGTTGGATTACTTGCTAATAATTATAAGTATTAGTACCATAAAATCTATACTAGTTGGTTTTAAGGAATGAATGTCAAAACAGCTTTCCATACATGAGTTGCATTACTGAGATCCAAGAATGTTTGTCCTTCAGTGAATGTGAGTACTGCTGCATGTTCTTCCAAAGCCTTGAAAATGATTAAAACGAGGGCTTTGGGGCTCCCATAAGTTTTGGTATTTTACAATATGAACAAAGAATGCTGTTATATGCCATAGATTACAGGGAGATTTTTTTTTTTGTCTTTAAGTATTTGACACTGTTGAAATCTGCCTTAGTATTTTTAGGTGCACACCTAAACCTGTGTTAACATGTTTAAGCATTGGGCCCCAGGGATTGACATTCCTCCCTAAATGAAAACAATGGAAATTGCTTCACCACACACTCTCACTGATAAAATAATCCTGGTTGACAAAAATTACAACACAGATGTGCTATTTGTTATGTTTATTAAATTAGTATTTAATCTTAGAAATATTGCATATTCATCAGGGAAGTTCATAAAAATTATATAAATAATGTCTGAAAAGTTCTTCACAGTTGTTGAAACTATGCCGAAAAACGTTAACATTATTTTAGCCATGTTTTAAACAACGTTTAAAGGAATGGATACAAAGCATATGAAAATACTTCCTTCGTTGACTTTAAAATGAAAATGTAAAATGCCCACTTCTAATGATATATGCAGTTTGTAATCACACTATTCAGATTAGGTGAAGTTGTTTGGTAGGGAAACTGAAAATACTTAAGTGAAAATAAAATACAGGATACTATTTGCAAGTAGGTGTATTTGATGAATAATATACTATTCTAGCTTCAGATAGACTGTGTGTTAAATCAGCGCTACATGCATGATTTAAAATGATGTAGATACCTTTTAAGTAAATTATTTGTGCGTTTAAGCTTTAAAGCATTGTTGCTCAATGTCTTGTGCGTTTAATTTCAACTCCTTCTACATTCAAATCCATAGTCATTTTATATATAGAGGCACAACTTCTGTCTTTCAGACTGAGACCTGTCATGGTAAGACTAGTGGTCTAAGTCATCATTTGTAACCAGTTAAATATACAGCAGTAAACGTGCTGGATTTTCCTTTTGCCCCTACACACCATCTTACTGCATGTTTTTAACTGGTGGACAGGAGTTTAATACCTCACTTAATACCTTCACCAACACCTAACCAGCTTCTGCAGGATTACTCTGCTTAAATGAGCAGGTTAGTTGTCGCAAAGGTTTTATGATGATCAGGTGACACAGATCTCATTGGCCCAAATGGGGGGCTTGCTATCATATGGGACAAGTACTCGAGCCTCTACTCCTTCTCCGGTCTCATCTCTCTCCTCTGGAGCTGCCGCTCCTCCTCTTGCCTCCAAACCTGGCTGTTCAAGACCTTCCTGCACAGAGAACGGCTTTTCCAACACTTTCAGAACTCTCTGAACCTAATGGATTTGAGAAGATGCAAATGAAAAATGTTAAGACTTTATGGAATTTATGAATCACAAACAAATGTTTTTGAAAGAAGTCTCTTATTCTCACCAAGGCTGCATTTATCTGATCAAAAATACAGTTAAAGCAATAATATTCTGAAATATTTTTACAATTTAAAATAACGGCTTTCTATTTTAATATATTTTTAAAATGTTCCTGTGATGGAAAAGCTGTTTTTAACCATTTAATTGGAAATAATTTTGTTGTAAAAATGTAAAAGTCTTTTTTGATCAGTTTAATGCATCCTTGCCTAATAAAAGTATTTAATTATAAATAAATTAATAAATCTTCTTGACCCAAACTTTTGAATGGTACTGAATGTCTCTTGCAATTTAGGTGCTCTGATTTACAAAGCTAGTATAAGCCTCACCTCTGAGAAGTCACCATTTTCAGCTGCCTCTATTGCATTCTGGGCAATGTAGTTTCTGAGTACCACATGTGGGTTGTTGTTGTTCATCACAGATACTCTCTCCTTCTGTAGATCTTTCACATCAACCCCTGACTCGCACTCATGAGCAAGCCGCTGCCTTGGGAATTAAATAGACAACATATCCAAAAGTACATTGTAGCAGGAAAAAATAATAATTTATTTACACAGATGAATCTAACCTAAACTATTAAAACAACTTATTCAGGTCTTTTTGGTTTCAAATAACAATGCTTTATAATACACTTTTCATTAGAAATAAATGCCAATGGGAAATGAATGCATCAGATCGAAAGAACTTTCTGTACCTGTATTTCTTGATCCAGCAGGCCCAGTCTTCAGTCTGCTTGGCCCTCAGTTGTTCTGCAGTGGTGTCCATCAGCTCCTTCAGTCTTGAGAGTATTTCAAGCTGCCGAGCGACCGTCTTCCTGTCTGAAATCATCTGGAACAGTGCAGGGTTACTCTGAGCCATGGACAGCAGCATTGCAAGCTCACTAAATTGAAGAGAAAAAAAAACAGAAATATGTAAATAAAGATATTTAACCATTTATTAAAGTCCCCGTCTGTAGTCAATAATTGTATCCCTTAAAACTCATCTTTGATCACAAAAATCCTTTTTCCTGTGATTTTTTTATTCATGCCATAAAATAGCTTGAATATAACTCTACACCCTTGCTTCATTTAGTATACGCGATCCATAAATATGCAAATGAGACCCGCCTCCACTCACTCATACAGACTCGTCTACAAGTCGATGTATCAGAATGGTAATGCATTTTATGTATCGCTCTCTACAACATTGAATCCATCACAGTAATAATTTATATGATTAGCCTTTGGCTTGACTATGTTATCAAACATCTAATAATGTGTTGCTAATGTTACACAAACCATGTTCCCGTTCACATGGCTGCCTTCTAAAAATCAGCATCCTTAGAAACGCTTTGAACAACTTAAGAACGTCAGTGGAAAAAGGTATATAGTTCATCATAACATTGTAATATACATCATATACATAATTCACCCGCTATTTTTCATATCAACAGAAAAACATACCGGAAAACCTCCCTTCTCTTGAGACTCATTTAATGATATGCTAAAGCCCACCCGCACGTTGACGCGATTGGTTACAAGGTAGTTTGTGGCGATTTCAAACCACTTTTGACTGCGGTGCTACAGTATAAATACTCAGTAAATATCAAACGATCTGTAACGGACAAAGCAATAGTGACACACGGTAAAAACATTTTTACTGACAAAGTTGCAACATTGCTGTAAGATTCAATATAGTCGTCGTCACTCCATCATCTTTTATTATTATTTCACCACACTATTATGTAATAATGTGACAAAATCCAAAACAAGTCGTTTTCAATAAAAGCTGTTTTTGGACCTCTTATGTCAAAAGATCAAGGAATATTTGATTTCTCAATTCATGACTCCTTTAAGCAACACAACTGTTTAATAATAATTGATAATAATAATAATAATAAGAAATGTTTCTTGAGCACCAAATTAGAATATTAGAATGATTTCTGAAGGATCATGGGACTCCGAAGACTGGAGTAATGATGCTGAAAATCAATAATATTTTCGATCAAATAAATGCAGCTTTGGTGAGTATAAGAGACTTCTTTCAAAAACACATTTATAAATCTTTCTGACCTCAAAAATCTGAATGGGAATATACAGTAAGGTGTTACCGTGGATCCATGGAGGGTTTGTTCGCTGCTTTCAGCTCCTCTAGAGAAGCACACTGCTGCAGGAGCATCTCTGCGGCTTGTTTTATCACTTCACTTTCATCTTCCCCTGCCTCCTGTGATGGGCAGGAAATCTGACTCAAGCTACGGAAAGTGTTGGTGAAGTCCGCACCTAGGAGGAGGAAGAGGTTACTGTCCAGCAATTATCCCGCTTCTATTTGACACTTTTTATTTGGACACTCTAGTATGACAGCTACACAATCTTCATACCTGTGTTATGCATGGTCTGCAAAAGTTCTGTGATGAGCATCTCATCCTCCGGTTCCTCCTTCCTCAGCAGACCCAGTTTCTTCCTCATATTGCTCAGATAGAAGCTATTGTAGAGCGGCAGGTACTCATCCAACACCTGTTCGGCCCGGTCCGGAGGTAGGTCAGGCTGCAGGGCTTCAGCCAGCCGGGCTAAATTCCAGCGACAGATCGCTGGTTGGGCCTGGTAAGTATACCGGCCTGAACTATCAGAAGCGTTACAGATGAAATCTGGGTCGAAACTAAAGAGAAAACAAAACAAGGAAATTCATGTTCATGAACAATAAATGCAAATAATTGCTGAACATTCTGAATAACATTAAGGCCATGTTTCACAGACATGGCTTAGATTAAGCCAGGATTAGGCCATTTAAGTAGCTTTTATAAACATGCCTTAGAAAAAAACATTACTGGTGTGCATCTTGAGACAAAACAACGGCACTATCATGTTTTTAGATATGTCAGAGCAAGTTGCTTTCAGTTAAACAAGCATGCTGAAACATGCATTTTAGTCTGGGACTAGCTTAAGCCTTGCCTGTGAAACCGGGGGATAATGTTTAAGTGAGACCTTACCGATCCATGAAGCCAAAAGGCCCATAGTCCAAAGTCAGACCCAGGATGCTCATGTTATCAGTATTGAGGACTCCATGACAGAACCCCACACACTGCCACTGAGCCACCAGCCTTGCTGTTCGTAAAGTCACCTAGTAATAAAGATGCACATTCAAATAAACACAGATTAAACATTTATATATTAAATATAGAAAATAAAAATGCAAATGCTTTATATAAAATATTATGCTATAATATGTTTCAATGGATTAATACTACAACCACAGCAATGATCTCAGTCTACCTCTCTGAAGAAAGCAGTATTCCTCTCAATGCGGTCTGAGTGATTTTGATGGATCTCTGGGTAGAAGTTCACAATGACATAATCCAGCAATTGGGTTCTGATGTCATCGTGGCCATAGCTGGGACCTTGCCGGCCCGTGAACTCATCGGCTCGTTTGAAGATCTCAAATGATCCAAACCTACATCAAGAGTCAGGACAACTTCTTCACATCTAGAAAAGCTAGACCTAAAAGACCTTTACGAGCGAAACCATTTCAATTATAGACACAAAAACTGAAGTATCATAACAGTGTTGTTTTTGGCCAGAGGAGAACGGGCCAACTGATTGAGCCTGGTTTCTCCCAAGGTTTTTTTCTCAATTTCTGTAAGCAGTTTGGGCTCCTTGCCACGATCACCTCTGGCTTGCTTAGTTAGGGACACTTAATATCCAATAATATTACCGATTTGACTGCACTATCGGATGATAACAAAACTTAACTGAATTGAGCTAAATAATGACACTATTGTCTTCTGTAGAGCTGCTTTATAGCAGAATTAAACTTGTCTCATAATAAATTTGAAAAATTCAGCACAATTTGAATCTCTCTCTTATTTGATAGTTTGCAATTCTATTACTTTACTGTTATTACTATAGTAACTACATGTAACATATGTAACAAGGACACTTTATAATAAAGTGTTATCTAAATAACTATGACATGATAATGAAAAACTTAAACTTCAACTAAAATTAGTAGAATTGACCTGGCGAAAAATAATTGACAAAATAAAAGCACAAAAAGATTACTAAAACCTAAACTAAAATTCATAAACGCAAAATTAAAATATTAATAAATAATATAATAGGATATAAATAATACTAAAATAACACTTCCACAAGAAAGCATTTAGGAACGAAATAAACAACTACGGTTACCTAATAAAGCTGGGAGCAATGCGTAAGACCACAGAGCATCTTTCCATGCGTGGATTGCCATTGTAGAAGATATCCCTCATGACTCGTGAATCAGACGTCACTACTGATCCAGCTCTCGTGGTCGGCACTCCCAAGCCAAAAACCGCCTCGCTGCACAGAAACTCTCGTATGCTGGAGCGCAAAACCTTACGCCCATCTGCCTGTCTAAAAAGCACAAAGGACAAAAATTGAAACCTTAACATAACTTTAAGTGTATTAAGCTGGATGATGACACCACTGTTTTCTGCAGAGCTGCTTTATATATATATATGTATATATATATATATATGTGTGTGTGTGTGTGTGTGTGTGTGTGTGTATTTTATGTTTATATGTCTATGTTTATATAGTGCTATTTAAATGACTTGACTTATTTATCTTAAGGAAAGCAAAGTTTCTTTTGGTGGAAGTTTGGTAGAATGGGCGGCTTATAAGTTTGTTCCTATTATGCTCCTTTTATACTATGTAAGGTGTACGATATGGCTTAAGAAAATTAAATTAAATAATAAATAAAAAAATACTACTTTTATTTCACATGCCATCTCTAGTATGATAACATACAATAGGAAAACACGTGTGAAGTGTGAACAGCCAATGAGAATATCATAACATGATGTGGCAATATCTAGATAATATGCTGGCAAAGTTATATTACAGTAGCAAGTCTACCTAGAGTATGGTGTCAGTCCGGCACCCTTCACCTGGATCTCCCAGCGTCCTGTGGGATTCTCATGCAGTAATTCAGGGCTCTGGCCCAATGGGGCTTTCACTTCTCCCAGATAACATGCAGCTCCATCACCAAGCTGTCCTGCAAACTGTCCAAACTGGTGTCCGCAGTAACAATGGGCAGCAGGTTCTGATCCTGGCAACACTTTAGACCCACTGAGATACTCTGGGCCCAGTGGATCCTTCAGAACCTCATCAGCATCAAGACCCAGAAGTGCCAGAGCTGGACCTGAAACTGACACAAACTTTGGGTTCTTTAGAGGGGTTGGTTGTACCCTAGAGAAGCACGCCCCCCGGACCTGTCGGACTCCTGGTTCGGTGGACGGGTCCAGTGGAAGTTGTTTAAGAGCAACATTCTCAAACTGCAGTCGTTCAATGCAAGAGCGGCTCGTGCTTACGCCCATGTCGTCCATTACTGCATTTGACAGTGATCTAAGTAAAATAACACCGGGACATGAGATATAAAGCCGTGTTAGACGAGCTCCAGCAGAAGCCATTCACATTGTACTAAAGTCTAATAAAGCTTGTTATATAAGGAGAGCGAAAGTGGAGCAATCCTTAAATAATTCCTAACAGAACCGAGTTGTTCTCAAATCCGGTCCGTCGTTGTTTTCTTCCCCCCTAGAAACAAACGCATCGGAACGTAAGCTACTATTCGAAAATTAATTATTCGCTTATTGGATTTTTTTAATGGAAAAGCTCCATTTACTTTCATTATAAAGTGAATGGTTGTCATTGATATATGACAGCTTTCACAATGGAATAGTCCTTTTTTACTTTCTTTATAAAGTGAATGGCTGTCATTGGTAGGCTATACATTTAGCTGCAATCCAACTGTTTAGGAAAACGCTGGAAGCAGGGAAATGCATTATTAAGTTAACACGTTTGATATAAAATTCAAACTAACACATGTCTGGGTGTACAAAATCTTTCAGTATCTTCTAGAGTTTTCTTCTTCAAAAACAGTAATTAGTTGGCGTTTTGCCACACCTTATGCTGCCTATCAAGGGCCTGATAACTAGCTCATAAATGTCAGGGATAAATCTTCAATTTGCAGTGTTGTGAGTCCCTAGACAAAGGAGTAAAATTTTATCACATTATGAAATAAATGTTTTTCTCCAAAACACGTTGGCCACAATTATCGGCACCCCTAGAATTTTTTTTAGAAGTATATTCCCATTAATATTTACCTTTTTTTTTTTTTTAGCACAATAGGGTGACTAGGAACATGAAATTTTCTAGCTATGACTTCTTGTTTCATATGATTTTAAATATGAAGAAACACAAAGGCCAAATTCCCTTAATCATCCATCACAATGAGTAAAACCAAAGAAAATAGTTCTGATGTGCATCAAAAGATTGTTGAGCATCACAAAATAAAAAAGTGGCTGTAAGAAAATAGCTAAAGAATTGAAAATCCCCATTTTGACCATCAGGGCAATAATTAAGAAGTTATAATCAACTAAAGATGTTACGAATCTGCCAGGAAGAGGATGTGTGTCTATATTGTCTTAATGCACAGTGAGGAGGAAAGTTTGAGTGGCCAAAGACTCTCCAAGGATCACAGATGGAGAATTACAGAGATTAGTTGAGTCTTGGGGTCAGAAGCCTACCAAAAAAAAAAAAAAAAAAAAACCTACATCACCACATGTTGTTTGGGAGGGTTTCAAGAAAAATCCTCCTCGCTCATCCAATAACAAACTCCAGCAAATTCAGTTGTCAGACACGACTGGAACTTCAGACGGCACAGGGTTCTGTGGTCAGATGAAACTAAAAATAGCTTTTTGGCAGCAAACATGCTAGATGGGTTTGGTGCACACAAGGATAAAAAGTACCCCATGTGTGTACAATTTAATATACCGTTGGATCTTTAATGTTGTGGGCATATTTTTCTGCTGGAGGTCCTGGACATCTTGTTCAGATACATGGCATCGTGGATTCTATCAAATATCAACACATAAAAAAATCAAAACCTGACGGCTTCTGCTAGAAGTCTTATAAAGGGCCGTGGTTGGATCTTCCATCAGGACAACGATCCAAAACAAACATCAAAATCAACACAAAAATGTATTACAGAGTACAAATTAAAGCTTCTGCCATGGCCGTCCCAGTTCCCTGACCTGATGAGTGGAGTGAACTGAAGAGAAGCACCACCAACATGGATCTGGGAATCTGAAGGATCTGGAGAGATTCTGTATGGAGGAATGGTCTCTGATCTCTTGTCAGTTGTTCTCCAAACTCATCAGGCATTATAGAAGAAAACTCAGAGCTGTTATCTTGGCAAAAGGAGATTGCAAAAAGTATTTAATAAAAGGGTGACAATAATTGTGGCCAACGTGTTTTGGAGAAAAACATTAATTTCATAATGTGATTTCCCCCCCCACTTTCAATTCTTTTACTTCAATGAAAGGTTAGCTTTTTGCAAATTTTTTTGATTGAAAGATTTATGCAATGCAGATTTTTTTTTTTTTATCATATTTACCAGGGGTGCCATTAATTCTGACCACAACTCTGTCTGTCTGTCTGTCTGTCTGTGTGTGTCTGTCTGTGTCTGTGTGTGTGTAAAGAGTCGGAGAGATGAAAAGGCAAATATAACATGTTGGAAAATTTATTTTAGATTTTAAGATATATTTTTAGTTCGATCTGAGCATTGGCTTGCTGAAAATGAAGGATAACCAAAAAAAAAAAAATAGCACTAACAAAAGAAGAGGGACCATTTATTCCCCCTCTCCACATTGTTAACAGCGATTAGGGGAAAAACTACTTTACCAGTATAGTTCAAGGACATACAAAGAGGTGCATTAAATATACATTACTTAGTTGACCATGTAATTTCTCACCTAATAAGTGATCTCTAGATGATCAAAAGTAGCACTGCATGTAGCTGACAGGAAGACCGAGTTTAAGTTTTCATGAAGTCAGCAGCATTTCGAGAAAAAAAACGTAGAGTAGAACTAGCCTACTGGGTCATTGGATCTTTAAAATATGTTTTTTAAAATCAATCCGTTAATCAACCATTTTAATTGTGCAACAACCTCTCAACAAATGCAGGGACTGTTGCTCTACAAATAGAAATACTCAAACACCAGGGCACTTAATATCCCTTAATATATGTTGTAAAGATTTCTTAAACTCCAATTAAATAATCCCAATAAGCCATTTACATAAGAAATCATGCAGAATGAAGATACATCCATATAGTCATCTCCTTCTCCAGCATAAATGCAAATGGCACACATGCAAATAAAGCCCCAATATTGCTCGAAATGCATAATTTCCATTCAGCACCTAAAAGTTTAAATGAAAAAAGAAAGGCGGATTTTTGGCATTAGCATCACACTCAGACACACAAGCGTTACGTGTTTCGAATGTGCCTGTGACCTAACATGCCACATCTAAAAAATAATTTTCAGTCACCCTATAAAACACCATTGTAAAAAGCTACCTGGAAAAACAAAAGTCAAAATATGAAGCAGCAGTTCCAGTAGTATAAGGCTGCAAGCACAAAAGCAGAAACACTCCTAAATTCCTTCTATCCATACAAAGCATGCTCCCCAAATATTGCCCTGTTGGCTCATGCTAGTGATAGGCTCTTCTGAAGAAGCATTTTCTTGTCAACATACCTTCTTTAATTGTTTTCTACACTGTCAACAGGAGAGTTTCAAGTCATTGATGGACCTTTTGAGACAATGGTAAATAATGAATAAGAAAAAAAAGGACATTTCAAGTGTTAGAGTATTCCCATATTATCAACAATGAGCTTTCAGTTTGTTTCTAATTTAGTGAATTTAACCTTTTTGCAACTAGATTTCTATGAACATGGTAGCAAAAAAAAAAAAAACGTCAAAAAACAAACAAACAGTAAATTAGGGGAAAACAGACGTTTCCTTCTAAAAAAAAACAAACTGAATCAAGCACAATCTCATATATTACGTAAACAAAATGTATCTTGTCCAATTAATTGCATAATTTACTCATTTCTATAAATGCCAAGCTTTTCTTTAGCAAGATTACCAATTATTAAATGGTGTGAGTGAAACAGAGGACTCCAGATTTAATAGTACCCATTTATTATGACCATATGGAGAGAGAGCAAAACACCCTGACCAGTCTCTGTTCCTTTAAGCCCTTTCCAGGTCATGTAGTAGGAGGCACTTGATAGCTAGCACAGGCAAACTTTATGCTTGGCTTATCAGGTAATTACAAAAACCAAGAAACCGCACAGAGTGAACAAGACTTGAAACTCTCAAACACTGTGCGCAGTTGTTTTAGTTTCACTCATTTCAAGCCATTGTTTCAGAAACATACATAATTCAATCACTGAAACCAAAAATACTTTGGTCAATCATTTTCCTAATGTGCATTACATGTATTTATAATCAAGTCATACTTTCAAGGATTTATGCTTTTCATAATAAATGGTCCAATCGCGCTTTTAGTGCAATTCAGGTTTTAAAAATGAGTTCTGGGATACTGTTCCATTAATCACCTACATAGAAAAGCTGGCTTCACTACTCACACTTCATGAACTACAGATTATGGCTGGAGTAGGTCACAGATTCAAATGCTGACTTACAGGGAATAACAATACTGGACTTGCTGGGAAATCAATGCATCAATCATTTGCAGGAGCCAACCAAAAGAACAACAACAAAAAAAAAACCAGCAAAATAAAACTTCATTCAGTTCAAGTTGCATGATAACATGGGAAATCCTGCTGCAGCTAATTTTCTAGTGGGTCATACTTTAAGAATGAGGAAAAGGGAAAGAAAGCATGGTCCGATTTCTTTGGCAGTACAGCTCTGCGTCCACAGGTACACAGAGGGTTGAGGAGGTGACAGAGCGTTAGTCAAAGGCTTCCACCCACATTCATATGGGATGGAGACGATGTTTCCCTCTAATCTTCCTCCTATAATCTACCCAACCACCATCCTGTAGTTAAGGCTACTGGTGTTCAGTGTGCATCCTGATCTCACTGCTGAAAAGTCTGTGCCGATAAGAGAAGGGTCAAACGGAAGGCGTTCGTACATTTTCAAATAAAGATTGGACAGTCGGTATGGAGAGTAACGCCCTCCCCACGCCCTTGCTGGCACGGAAGCAGGCATAACCCAGAAGCCCCCACATGGCTCCCTTCAACACGTTGCGTACTACCCAGCCTAAACGAGATGGTGGAGCCACACTAAGAGAAAAAAACAAAACAAAAATTGGTCATGACAGATCTTGTACTATTAGATACTGAAGTACAATTGTTCCAATACGCACCTCATGATCTCATGGATATTAAGCTCTTTATCCCAGTTCTTCTCAATACCAGGCACATGACCCATCCCAACCACTCCAACCACCACAGCAGCCACTTCTAAAAAGAAAAAAAAAGTGTGTATGAACAAGAGGTTTCAAGTAGCTCGGCAGGATTCGGTCCTGTTCCCACAGAAATATGGGTTACCTTCTCCCGCTCACAGGATTGATTTTTTCAGTACATTCATGAAATTTCCATGAAATAAGTTTCAACTTATGGGTCACCTTGCAACAATATTGACATCCCAGCATAAACGTGCCTGATAAATTATTTGTTATTAAAGCATCTACATTAACAAACCACTGTTAATTTTAACAGAAAAGCAAGCATAGGTTGTGCAAAGTGTGTAAAGAACACTTCCTTTATAAAAGCTGTCACTTTTTTGTTAATCGCGATCTCACAAAGTTCCATTTTAATTAATAAAGCTCACTGCACAATGAATCTCTCATAATGTCTACACTGTGTTGTAATGAGAGGAATTATGAGCGTGCAGAACTGACCAAAAACTCTTCCGGTTTGAGTGGATTCTAAATTGTTTTTATTTTAGTTTAGTTTTTCTTGTGCAACAGATAAATAGCAATTTCTTTGTTTTTAGATATTTTATTTTTTAGATATTTCTATTTTGCGGAATCCCTCGAGTCATTTATTTCATTCTCCCGCACCCGCAACACATGAGTGTCCCGCACTCACCCATCGAATCTTGTCCCACACCACACTCTGTTGCATCGTGTTCTGTGGGAGTGCAGGCCTCTAGTTTCATGTAACAAGTAACCTGACATATGTTTTTTGCCTGTATGAAGCATTGAGTGTGTTATTTTAGTATTTTTAAATACTATTATAGTATTACTTTTATTTTAATATTTTTAGTTGTCACTATTTTACTTTCAGTAATTATATACATTTTTATTAGTTTTATTTTTTTTAATGCTTCTATTTAGCTTTAAGTTACATCGCTTTTATTTAGGTTTAGTAATTTTAGTACTTCAACTTCTGTTCTAATTGTTCATTTTTTCTAAATGTTCTAATTTTTCAAGATTTTCATCTAACATTTGTGTTTTATTTCAGTGCTATTTCAATTACAAAAACAATTTTTAATAGCAGTCACCCTGTAGTCAATGATTTTATCCCTTAAAACACATCTTTGATCACCAAAAAGACATATTTAAACGTTCATACACCCGCTATATTGCGAGACTTCCTTTCTAGTTCGTGTTAATGATATGCCAAAGCCCGCCAGCACGATGACGTGATTGGCCACAAGGTAGTTTGTGACGTCAGAAAGACCAGTGATTTCAAACCGCTTTTTTGAGACTGTCTTTCGTTCACCGCAGTATTAAAGAGAATATACTCAGCAATGGTGTTGACTTATAAATTTGCACATGGTTTGTCTTAAAGCATATTAAAAACACCACATAGACATATAAACAACATTAAAAACTAGATTTTTACCACAGGGGGACTTTAAAGGGATAGTTCAACCAAAAAAATTTAAATTCTGTCATCATTTACTCATTTTCCCAATGACTTCCATAGTACAGACAATAAAAAAAATGGAAGACAACGAGAACCGGAAGCATTCTTCAAACTATCTTTTGTGTTCAACAAAAGAAAGTCAGTCATACAGGTTTGGAACGACATGAGTAAATGATGACAGAATTTTCACTTTTGGGTGGACTATCCCTTTAACTATGACAACACCGATCACTGGGCATACCTGAATATGCAGTTTTAAATTCAAGACATTTTTCAAATCAAATTAGCACCGAATTATCTTCAAGGCAGAGCACTGGAAAAGACTGCAGCATGAGAAGAGCGTGCCGTACTCACTTTCAGCATTAGGAGGCGCCTCCACACAGCGCGCTGCCTGTCTAAGTGTGTGAGTGAGGTAGATGTCTCGTTCTGCAACAATAGTGCGGTGGAGGGCTGGAAACTCGCCGATCATCTCTGACATGGTCTGTTCCAGAAGATCTTTTTGTTTACACTTCTCTACATCCTCCTTGCTGATAAGAGCAAAAACACATACCGAAAATCTGTTCATGTGAATCTCAAAACAAAAGAGCATATACAGGCCATACTTCCCCACAATCAAAGAAAAAAAATTATGTTTTGCTTAAACTTTGCTTAAGCCCTTTATTTAGGACCATTATAGGCTTCATTAAGCTCAGTGGAGCATCATGAAAAAAAACTATTCTTATTACTGGAAGACCTTGTTACAAACATTTTAATAACTGTAATACACCATTTAATTTGTGAAGAATTTCTACATCATGGTAGAATCTGCTGTACCACCTTTAATTTATGCAGATTTAAGTAAAAATAAATACTACAAAAAAATGCAATTAAATTTAATTACTTTTTATATATTCTTTTTTAAATATTGAATTAATCACAAATTATTGTATATACATTTTAAAAAACAACCCTAAATGTTTTAATAATTTTTCATTATAATATAATAAATTAAGGCACACAATAAAACACAGTAAGGTAGATTAGATCAGGGTTTCTCAACCTTTTGCTTACTGCGACCCACTTTTTTTTTGTATGCCAGTCATACGACCCACTAAGGCTGGAAATAATTAAATAACTGAAATGCCTCTCAGATCTATAGGCTACTATACTCCATAGGCCTATATGTTTATTATAATTAATTTCACAAAAACACAAAAACATTTTCAATAGACAGACTATGAGGCAAACTGATTTTTCTTTACTCACGTTAATGTGACACTTGAGACACTAGTGGCGAGACGGATCGCAAAACTTATCACGGATCCGTGCGGTTTGATTAAAGTCAATTTTATTTTAAAATGGGTTTATCTTTGGCTGGCTCTGATATAGCTGGAAGGCAGCATATTCAGCATATTACTGAAGCGGGAATAAACATCACAATCTGATTATCTGCTTCTATGATGACAAGCAGAGTTAGAGTCCCAGATTACTCACTCACTCTTGAGCGTCTGGCGCGAGTGATTTTTAATTCAATGTAAAGACGCGTTTATGCGCGTCTAGAGGTCCTGCGGCGCGAATGAGGTGTTTAGCGTGGCGCGGGCGCGTCCAGTTCGCGCGAATGAGGCGAAACACGAGATAATGCATCTGTCTTTTCTATCATTTCACTGTAGCTCAGCATCGCGATGTAAAGTTAACATTATTACTTTAACAGCAGCAGTAAAACTGGGCCATTTAATTTTGCCATTCATAAATAAGTGTTTTAACATGTCTAGCCGAGTGGCACTATCCATGGTACTGGGAGGGAGATTTAATTCTTGCATGTTTTTTAAAGTAAAAGTTACTGCTGCGTTGGGCTACTTCATGAGTTAATAAGAAAAAATATTTTACAATTCCTGCAAATGCAGTGATTAAGTTCATGTTCTCATGATTTATTTTTATGAATAAAAATGTTTCAAAACATCCATATATTTAAAAAATAATAATTCTCACAAATCGCACCCTGAATACAGCGTTAGAAGCCACGGCAATAATGAAGTAGTCTACGACATTCGAAAATCAGATTCGTTGGAGGACTGGCTGTTTACATGCACAACTTTTGTTTCAATCTGTGCGTGTTTATGATTAGGTGTTTACATTAAGGCTTTTTAGTCCGATTGAGCCGCCAATGCGTTTACTAACGGATTATTTTGTTGCATGTAAACGTAGTCTATTGCAATGAGACTATTGTGAAGCCCATTTATTAGCTGTGCTAGTGAACACAGAAGTCTTGCGACCCCCTATAGAATTATCAACGACCCACTTGTGGGTCGCGACCCACCGGTTGAGAAACCCTGGATTAGATCACGTTGAATTGGACAGATACTATAAAAGAACCTGTAGAACCTTTATATATATTATGTGTTAACATAATTTGCTTTATTACATATCATTGAACATAAGCTTATCGCTTCCAGTCCACAGCAGTCTATCTCGCAAAACTGGTCTATGTACACATGGAGACTAGTATCTTTGGCATTCGTGTCTCTTGTCTGTTTTTCCTGTTAGTTTCTAAGACACCATATGAAGTTTTTACATTCTAAGAGACTTCTTAAAAACAAAAAGTGATCGCTGTGCACATAAAGACAAAGTGGTGTCGACTTGTACCTGATTGGGTCAGAGAGGAAGCACAGGCCCCAGGCCAGACGAGCCTTCTGCCAAAGGCTGAGAGCAGCTATTGCACGCTTAAAGGTTACTGGAATGGGACGATCCCCAAGATGAAATTTACAGAAGGGCACTTTTCCTGCCTGAATTGGTTAAAAGAGAAGAAATGCATATTTTATATTTACAGGTTTCAGTTTTCATGCATTTATTGTTCTTTGATAATTGGTGACATCTGCTCGAAGTCAGGAACGAGTGCATGAGTTACAGTGCATGTCAGAACCATGAGGACTGTGTAAGGGAGGGAGAGCATGTGTATTTGCACTGACCTCCTTAAAGGCTTCTCTAAACTCTCCTCCAGGGGCCATGCCCAGCTGTTCTGTAATGTGAGCTGAGACTTTGAGCAGCAGTATCTGCATGAGGCCAGACATCACTCCATTCTGACACAAGAAATGAGAAAAAAGGATTTAGCACGTTGATAAATGAATTCAGAGGAATGCGTTTGGCAGTATAATAACTATGTCAGCGCAGTCTTCGGTTTCATGGCTGACCTGTTTAATAGCCTGCTGGACCTTCTCCAAATTAATGTCTTTAGCCTCTTTTAGCAGTGTTTTCTCATCCATTTTAAGCATGGATACTCTGTACTGGCACAGCTCCACCACCACCACATCAGGCTGGACCGCTCGGATTGTCTAAAGCAAAGAGCATCAAATCAAAACAGCATTTAGTCAATCAGTAGCTAATACTAAGGTGTTTTACACTCAAAAATTGGTTGTGAGCCCATAATAAAAAGAAAGCCAATGCTTACTGTGGCAACATCATTCTTGCTGCTGTCGCTGAAGTGGGCAGTGCCAACCAGGTACACAATACTGCCCTCAGGTGTGGTGAGACGCGTCACAGTGTCCGGAAGGTCAGGCTCTGCTTGCCGACGCTGGGTACGAACCTGCCACAACACTTCCACGGCCTCAGAGTCTGCTAAAAAGACAAAAACATTTTCATAATCGTAAGAGGTGGAGCAAGAACACTACATACATACAGGTAAAAAATTTGGAAGGATTTTTATTGTTTGGAAAGTTGTCTTAATCTCACTAAGGCTGAAATCTGTTTGATCAAAAATTACAGTAAAAAACAGTAATAGTGTGAAATATTCAAATTTAAATGAACCTTTTCTATATTTTAAAACGTAATTTATTCCTGTGATGGCAAAGTTGAATTTTCAGCAGCCATAACTCCAGTCTTCAGTGTCACATTATCCTTCAGAAATCATTCTAAGATAATTTCTTATTATTATCAATGTTGAAAACAGTTTTAGCTGCCTCATTTTATTTTTTTATTTTTTAAGTAAGATCTAAAAAAAAAAAAAAAAAAAAAATTTATTAATTTTATTTAGCAACGGCACGTTAAATTGATTAAAGTCAGTAGACATTTATGAAACTAATACATTTTACAAACAAAGTACTATTTATAATAAATGCTGTTTCCACAAAAAATATTAAGCAGCACAACAGTTTAACTTTAATAAGAATGTTTCTTTAAAACCAAATCAGCATATTAGAATGATTTCTGAAGGATCACGTGACACTGAAGACTGGAGTAATGATGCTGAAAATTCAGCTGAATTCAAAAGATAATGGCAATGGAAAGATGAGTTATCTGTTTTTCAAGCAGTACTAGAACAAAAACATAGAAAGAATGAGCTTTAGAAAATATATGGTTTGAACCTTTGTGGTGTGTATGGAAAAAGTTGAAATGATTATAATCTGCTGAATTTCTAACTTTGCTTAACTAAACTAAGGCTAACACTGAAAACCAAATGAAAACAATAAATGAAAAATAAAAACCCTACAACATATAACTGGGAAAAATGAAACGAAAATAAATTATGACTCCAAAACTAAATAAAATAAAAATAGCCAAAAATTAATTTTGGTTTTGATACACAGTATATTATAGAAATTGAAACCTTAGCAACCCTCCTGTATTAAAATGAAAGTGATACTACTAGACAGTAATAACAGTAGATTGTTCTGAGAAATTTAACATGATTACTTTCTTTTAAATTACACCAGTTAACACACTTATGTTGGCAGCACTAAAATACTACAACTAAAAATACTTTAATCATTTTCCTAATTAATAAATTAACTAATTAATTAAACATTCAAATCTCTAATAATCCTGCACTGAACAAGGAGAGGTTTGAAATGATATAGTACGACGTTCATTTTGAGCAGCATTTCATACAAAACCATATGAAAGAATCCTGGGATTCAGATATACTATTTTGTAAAATTTAAATCAGAGATTACTCACAAAGTCCGAGAGGAAATGGAGGTTGTGCGTCATCTTCTGTCGGGCCAACTGAGTCATCCTACAAACAAAAACAATGTATTATAACCTATATAATTCTTTGTATGAACATGCTGACAATGTACACAGAACAGGTGCGAACAAGCTTAGCATTCACGTCTATCAACTCAGAACTTTTGCGGTTTCATTTTCGAGGTTGAGCTAAGGATATTTTAAGCGATTTTGAAGCTTCAGTAAAAAAATAAAAAAAATAGACTGAGAATTCTGTGCAAGTGTGCATATTTCTCTATCTTGGGAAATGCCCAGCTAAATAAACAAAATACCATTATCCAGTACTCTCAGTACCCACAAGACAGCAATAAAGAAACCATGTGCATTAAATCAGAATGAAAGTCAACAAAAAGCACAGAAAACTGAATGACTCATAAGTTTTACAATGGGATTTTTTATTTCTTCCTTTTACAATTACAAACCACAGATGCCAATTCTATTTAGCAACTTGAATCAAACCCTCCTTAATTATTACAGATAAACATCCATCACCAAGCAAACTAATCTATATCTATATATATATATGAAGAGTTCAGATGCAAAAGCCTCTAAGTGCCATCTGAAATTTTCTTCTAGAATGATCATTTTAATCAAGCTCGTATATTTAAGTTCAACAATTTCACTTAAATGGCAATGCAAATGACCTATTAATTGTCATTTAAGTGGAATTACTGAAATTAAATAGACAAGCTTTATAAAAATTATCATTCTAGAAGAAAATTTCAGATGGCACTATATATATATTCTTGTTTATTTTTAAATAGCCAAATAAGACAAAAAAATACTTATATTCTGCCAAAATATTACCTCCGAGTTGTCCTGTTCCATTGTCCGCTGTTCAGTAAACCTTCAACCTGGAATAAAAGATCATGAGTCAGATGCACAGTGCACACACAACTCACATATAACTCCACAAAATGGCATTTAACCATTCAACAGAGTTAAACACCCTTGGAAGGCTGTGTACTGGCCTTTCCTGTTGGAAATATGGCTCATTACTAAGCCAGACACTGTTTAATTAAAGGATTTGAAAGTTGTTTGACTTGTGTAGTTGGCTAGGCTGAGTAAAGTGAGTCATCAGGCTTGACTATCAGCCTGCCATCTTGCCTTGTGCAACTAGACCACGTATACTTTTCAAACTACTGTGATTCCAGCACAACAGTATTAGTTGGTGTTATGCTGAGGTTTTAGATATGACAAACATCTCTTTGAAGTTGCACAACAAAGCGTTTTTATGTTGACCATGTAACAGATCTAATCCTACAGAAGTCAGACATTAAAGGTGACAACCTGCTGTTATCAGACCACCTGGTTAGCACATCAAACTCAAGACAGCTTACCGTGTCAACCCTTCAAAACGGGATCGTAAACAGTTAAATTTGGGAGAAAAAAAGCCTCTCCTGCGAATTTTACATTCAAATTGTAAACTGACAGTTCTGACAGAAGACTAAACTAACCGCAAAATCTGATGGACTAGCTCCAATCTCAGCCACCAGTCCGAAAAAGGACCAAAAAATTAAAATAAATCTTACATTTGACTTGGTAGACAGCTTGCTCACTCTTCCCACGAGAGTAACGAATCGGACCGGGATCCAACTGTCAGTTGTAGAGAAGGATGGATCTTGACAAGGTAGCTCGGCTACAGGCTAACTGCGCACACATACACGCAGCTGTTAGCTGATGCTATGCTAATATTAGCTAAGCCCCTTTAAAAACTTTACAGAACTGACCGAGAATAAGTTATTTAGTTCGCTCGCTGTTACGATTATAATAGTGTATTTACATTATAGAGAGATGTAAAGAATACTAAAAACAAACGCCTTGACTGTTGTTTGGTTGCTAGCTTCGGCAAAAAAAAAATGAAATGATTAAAGTTATAGCTACAGTCAGCTGCTTGCATGAAGTGTGGATCTGTAACACCGCCCATTATTGCAATGCTTCCTGGGTATAGGAGGACAAAGACTATACAGATAATTTTATGGAAAAAGGTCGGGCCTATACTTAATCTATATTTGATTAGAAATAGAGCTAAGGACGTATCATTTTAATGTTGACAATAATAATGTTAAACAACTTTATTTATTTTTAAAGGATGTCGACTGTACTTTCATATTAATTCATATATTTAACAGGAAAATCACTTGCTTTATAATTTTAATCATTTTATTATTTTAAAAAGGAGATGTAATACTAAATTAACTCACTTTTGCTTTCTCTCAAACAAAAAGCGATTTAAATCTTCAAAAACCTTCAATTGCGTCCTTTATAAAAAGTAATTCATCGTTGTTGTTCAGATAATATTGCAGTAACTAAAGACAACATCTCAAAACATGTCTAACACGTTTATTACTTTGATTCATTACCCTGGTCATGACCACTGCCATCCCTTCAACACAAAACCATTTTACTTTTGACTATTTCACATGATACAGGATTGTTAGGTTCTTCGAAGCTTATCCTGGACTTGCTGTCATAGAAGTCCCTAAACTCAAACCAGTCATATTTCATGTAAACAATATTATTCTGGTGAAAGTTTTTCTTCGCTCATTGCTGATCATAGTTTTGACTATTGATATATCTGACCTTTCCATTGAACACAAGAACATGCAGTAATATCAAGCAACTTAATCCAGATATTTTAATAAAATATGCAAATTAGTTTGAAGAACCAAATTAGCCAGAGATCAATGATCACAATTAGAAGATCTGGCATCTGTCAAATTATATCAGAGGTAGCTATTAAAGAAATAAGAATTAATAGGAATACAAAATATCCCATAATTTACTCACCCTCAAGCCATAAGTGTTTATGACTTTCTTCTTTCAGCCGAACACAATCGGAGTTATATTAAATAATATCCTGGCTCTTCCCAGCTTTGAGCTTCAAAGGCAGTTTGAGTTTTTGAAGCTCCAAAAAACACATCCATCCATCATAAAAGTTATCCATATAACTCCAGCTATTCCGGCCATATGTGCAAAAATCCATCACTTTGCTTCAGAAGGCATTTGTAATGCAGGGTGAACTCAAAAACAAAGGAGAGCTGGATCCAAATGCAGTTATTTTATTAAACACAATAAAATAACAAAACAAACACGGGATCTAGAAAACCAGGGAAACAGAATGAGCACACAAACAAAACATCAATTTAAGGACAAGACTTGACAAGGAACACAAGAAACACTTGGTTTTAAATACTAGAGGGCTGCTAATAATAGGCAAACAAGACACATCTGGGAATGATCACAGAACTAATCAAATAGAAAAATTAAAAGCGCTACAAAAATGCCACACAGGACAAGACACAGTGTAAAATGCAAACTAAAAGTCCAATCAACAAAACATATGAAACACAAGGCCAGGGAATACAAAACAGAGCATTCCCTTAAGGAGCGTATTCCAGATGCTCGCATAAAATGAAAAACAACAAACAAGAGTCCAGGAGGATGGTGGAGCGGAGGTGGATCAGGGGGAGGGATGGAGGGCCAGGCCAGTGTGGAGGTATTGGAGACTGAGGAGGATCAGAGAGCCAGGGTGAAGACAGCAGAGCAGGGGGCCAGGGCGGAGCCGGAGACCACCAAGGCGGGCAGGCGAAGCTGGTGACCACCACAGCAGATCAGGTGGAGCTAGAGACCACCACAGTGGAGCAGATGGAAACGGTGACCACCTCTGCAGATCAGGCGGAACTGGAGACCACCATGGCAGCTTCAACAAAACTAAAACAGAGAATACAGGGAGGTTAGAAACAGCCTCTGTGGCCATAACAGGAAGCACAGAGGGTTTAGAGAAGGCCACCTTGGCCAATACAGAACAGGTTGAGATTTCAAGGATGGCTTCCATGGTCGTGTCAGGGCAGACAAAGTTCAGGGGTGACCTCCGTGGTCGTGTCAAGGCAGAAGGAGTTCAAGGATGACCTTTGTGGTCATTTCCAAGTCAATAGAGAACACAGGTGATTCATAATCTGCCTCCTTGGTCGTATCAGAGCAGGCAGAAGGTTCAGGAGCAGTCGCCGCCTCGGGATGAGCAGTAGTGGTTGCCGCCACCTCAGGAGTAGCTGTAGCAGTGTGTGCGGCCCCAAACACACAAGATGGCCTTAGCCATCATAGACCAGTAACCAGCTGGGGACCAGCTGACTTGGATACGCTGAGACCACTGGACTTGGCA
This sequence comes from Abramis brama, assembly GCF_963993115.1. NCBI lineage: Eukaryota > Metazoa > Chordata > Actinopteri > Cypriniformes > Leuciscidae > Abramis > Abramis brama. Next base: position 31,953,372 of record NC_139971.1, read on the forward strand.
GCGCTGGGATCCGTGGTGGGCCGGGATCCGCTGCCACCGAAGTTTGAGGCCCAGTTCCTGCCGAGTCTTAGCATTAACAGTACTTACCCAGCTTCCTTGCTCGGAGTGCTCGACCCGTGAGAGCAGAGATCATAAATGCTATCTTGGCTTCATCAGTGGAATAAACATGAGGCTGTTGAGCGAGAAGTTACTCACACTGTAACAGGAATCCATTGCAGCGTGCTGGAGTGCCGTCAAACTTGTCCGGAAGCGAGAGACGAGGGTTAAAGCCAAAGGGAAGCCAGGCAGACAGACTGAGACTAGCTGTAGCTGAAGGGTTAGCTGTGCAGGGTGGCTCGGAGTAAGACGGCAACTGGAGAGTTTGCAAGGACTTGACTAGCTCCTCCGTTAGCGAGGTGAGTTTGCGCAATTATTAATGATGTGGTCGCTTGGGAGATCCATGGTGGGGGCGAAGTTTTATGTGATGAGGAGGCTTCAGAGTTAGGCTCAATGTGCAGTTTATTAGTTGCAATTGTGAGAATTACAAAGAACGTGCAAATAATGGCAGCAGAATGGCGAAACTGAGAAAATGGTGACTGTGGCAAACAATAATCCAAATCGGGAAGAGGCAAAAATTAAAATCAAATCCAAAACACACGCAAGGTCAAACAGGTAAATCCAGTCCAAAGAATAATCCAAAGTGCTCAGAGATGTTTGCACAGGAAAACAAAACTTCGCACAGAGCCAAGTGAGCTCAGTATTATTAACCCACTGGAGTCGTATGGATTACTTTCATGATGGATGGATGCGCCTTTGGAGCTTCAAAAGCTTGGCCACAATTCAATGCCATTACAAAGCATGAAGAGCCAGGATATTATTTAATATAACTCAGATTGTGTTCGGCTGAAAGAAAGTAATATACACCTAGGATGGCTTGATGGAGAGTAAACTATGGGATAGTTTTCATTTTTGGCTGAACTATTTCTTTAAGCAAGGTATGAAGAACAGACACACGATGTCAGCAAGCCCTAACACAAAAACAATTCACAGCCATTGGGTGTTTCTGATTGCCTAAAAAACAAGAGCCGCTCCTCGGAATGCTGTTAATGTTTTATGCGCAACTGTTACAGATACAGTGACAGGTGGGATTTCTCATGATACTGTTCAATGTTTTCTGTGAGTTAGTAAAGCATTTTATGCATTGTATAAATATTTTTTTAAAAATCGCTTACAGCATCTTAAAACATTATGAACTTTATACACCTCTTTCTGAGGTTCATGTATAACAGAGATATCTAATCAAACACACAGAGAGAGACTAAAAAGATAAAGACCCGTGTAAGACAGACTAGGTGAGTTTATGATTCAAATTCAAGTATTTTTTCCCCATGTAAATTATGTAACATGAGTTTAATTAACAATTGAACATGCAGTGTACAACCCATGAGGTAATCTAACATTTTTTCTTTTTAGCATAGATTCATCTATTTCTCTAAGCAGGTTATTTGGTTGAAATGCTGCAGTTCAATACACATATATGAAACTTGACATTTGTCAAGAATTTGTGACACAAAAATAGGCAAAAGAAATTTTCAAACAAGCAAGGTGACATGACCATGAATTTTTTTTATACATACCTTGTCTAATCCCATTTGAACATATCAAGTTTGAGATTAGTACCCATAAAACCATCAAATTAAATTCAGATCTAAAGATTCAAGCCTGGAAAGTCCGTTGTGTTTCCTTCCCCTCTGAAGCTATGGCCATTCATGATCTGTGTTCCCTGTATCACATAAAAAATATTGCACTTTGATCATGATATGTGCTAGAAAAACAGTGAGCTGCAGCTATCCCTAATATCAATCTCATGCCTTGTGGTTAGAGGTGCTCTTGGATTTTAATTGTGAATTACTGTGCGCTTCACTCGCAATCATAATAGTGTGTTAAAATTCACTACAAGGTGCATCAGTGAATATCAAAGGTTTTAACCAGGACTTACAAAGTTGGTTTAACACTTACACGAGTTGTGGTTCATTGTGATCTTGGTATCAAAAGCATGTTTTATGAATCCTCCTTAGCTTGAAAATGTCCAGCTGAAGAAGCTGAAATCTTTTTGTCACAACTCTGTCTGTTCAAAAAAGCTGGTATAAGGATCCATTTTTCTTCGGGCAATCCGGAGTTGAATGTCTTTGAGCACTTGGCCCAAAGACCCAGAGTGATATAGTCTCATTGAATAAGGGCACCAGAGGTGTGTGGATGAACGTCATGTGACAGTCTTTTTTAAATAAGGAAAAATCGCATATTATTAGATGTAAGAACTTTTTTTCTGTACAGCTTAGTATATACATTCCAAATGCGCATATTATTGCAACAATAAGAAATGAGGTTGCATATTTTAAGAATACATGTATTGCGTTGAATCCCTCAAGACATCTATATGAAACATACACTGATTGTGTATACAGACAAACAACACAAAACTATGTTGACATTGATGTTAAACAGGAACAAACTGTGTTTTGTGCAAAATTCTGATGTGCCTTTGCCTTCATTTGGAATGCCATAGGGAATTCATTAACCCATATGGTGAGCAACAAGGTCATGGGTAATTTTATTTTCCCTCAAACACACACTTCCAAGCATGTGGATGTAAGGCTGGGAGATGATGTTTAAAGGTGCACTTTTTTTTACACAAAGTCTAGCGTTTGTTCATATTTAAAGTGATCTACACTCACATGAGATGAAGATACATCAGTGGTCTAAAAAAAAACATTATCGACATTATGGAGCGTTATGGTGGTTGACATATTAAGATCATATGACCAGCCCAATATTTCACTTTATTTCAGATTTATTATTGTCCCTGTTATGGGATACTTTTGCTTGCAGAATAAATGAATCATGTCAGACTGCGAATAGGGCATTTCTGCAGTGACACCAGTAACCGAAAACTCCTGCATCCATCCTGCAACCACTTTCATATAAGTCAGCTCAACATAAGAAAAAAATAAGTGCACCTTTAAGAGTATAAAATATGTTAAACACTGCCTGCCCCAGTGTTCAATAATCTTCATCTCTGAAAATGAAATAATCTGAGATTCACCCATAGCAAAACCATTAAAGGGTTAGTTCACCCAAAAATGAAAATTCTGTCAGTAATTACTCACCCTCATGTTGTTCCAACCCCGTAAGACTTTCGTTCATCTTCGGAACACAAGATATTAAGATATTTCTGATGAAATCTGAGAGCTGGCTCACTCCTTCATAGGCTGCTTAGGTAATCGATATCTGCCATCCCAGAAAAGTTAGTAAAGACATCGTTAAAATAGTCCAAGTGACTACAGTGGCTCTACCTTAAGTTTATCAAGCGACGAGAATACTTTTTGTGTGCAAAAAAAACAACATGAGGGTGAGTAATTACTGATAGAATTTTCATTTTGGGGTGAACTAACCCTTTAACATAAACCCAAAAAACCAGCATATTCCTTTGTGCTTCAGTTCATATTCTAGTGCTTTTGTGTGTGTGCAGGTGTGTATAAATTTCCTTCAACACTCTCCAGCAGCAATCAACTCGCCTGGTCTGGCTAGTCTATCCCTTCTGTTTTGCTCCTCCTCGTCCTCTTCATACAAGGTGTGATGAATGCTCAACAGCGGGTGTGAGGGGTTTCGACTAAAAGGCCCGGACTGGCTCTCCGGCTCTGCCCCATGGTTGAGAGGATCCTTTGGGGAGTCTGGAGGAGGCACGCTGGTCGTTCCACCATTCATATATGATGTTGTGGAGAGAGTGGCTGTGGAGAAGGTAGTGGTGGTGGACAGTGGAGGAGACTCTTTCTTCTCTAAGGGGACAAAAAGGTGATAGAATTATCGGTAATACCAATATAAAATAATACACGTTTTATGTCTGATACCAGAATGCTATACTATTGTGTCTAAATAAATAATGATAAAAAAACTAAAATATATTGTTTTAAATCCTACCGGTAAATGTAGACCTCACAACATTGTAATGTACATTGTACAGTATAAAAATCAATAGATTCATTTTGAGATTTGCTTAAGATTTAAAAGAACATTTAACAGTGTTACTAAATTATTACTGTTTTTAAAGATTACATTTAAGTAAGCTTAAGTGGGTGAGTTAGGTGACGGTGAAAGAAATGTAAAAATAGGGAAAATATAAAAATGGGAAAACTAGGGCAATTTATTGCATGCATAATATTGCAGTCCTAACCTAAAAGGATTTTTGCACTTCTGGTTCAATGGTTCCAAATCAATGGGGTTTTATGAATGCCTGAAATAAGCTTTTTCTAAGCTTTTATGTGTCTTGGGAAAAGGCATTTGCTAGCATGTGACTAAATGGGACTACAGAGGTTGTCAGGGACATTAAAGGCAGGGTAGGTGATTTGTTCCAGAAACATTTTTGTTATGCTGGTTAAAAGTCTCTTCACATCCTGATAGCAATCACTACGTTCAGTGGTCTAAATGTATTTATATGTACATATCATCTGTGGAAGGCATAGGACCATAAAATGTTCATCCAATCATTGAATTCAGTCCGACTGCAATGATACGATGTTCTACTTGCCTGTCAACGTATGTATTTCCATACCTCCGCACACCCTGCATGTGCAGACATTACACCTCAGTCACCGAGCACTGTCTGCAACCAAAACAGCTGCCACCTTTTTCAGTTCCTCCTGAACCAAAAAAACGAGCTTATGCTGCGTTCACGCCATAACTACTGTAATTTGGAAGAGATGGAAACCCGTGACGTTATACTCGGAGCGGACTTGAATTTATGCATGTCAATGGCAACATTATTAACGCCAATATGAATCTACAGTGCTCTTTAAGTTGTTTATGTTCATTATTATTGTAACGTTATGTGCTTTGAGACACAAGATAGTTTAATGCCGTCTCTCATGACGCTTTGCTACCTTCTGTACACGTGTTTTATAAGAGGTGTAGCTTTGGAGACGCTCTGAAGGGAGGGTGGGATCTTATGCTTTCAAAGCTAGCTCGCTATTGCTAGCCTCTCGGAAAATTGCCTACCCTACCTTTAAATGTCATCACATAAAACAGGAAAAGTCATCTACTCACTAGCTCGCTTTTACAGCCTTGTGTTTATTATAGTGCTCTTGCAAACTATTCTAACTCAAAAATATAGGGAAATGTTTTTTAAATAAAGTGGAAGTGACGTTGAAGTCATGTGATCGTGGTATTGTTCGTTTATAGCCTAATTTGTACCTTTTACTTCTGCCGATTGTATTTAGGCTTTAAAATTCATTATAGTTGTGTTCATTTGTGAAGATTATCATGATGTGTACATGTAAGAATTATAAACTTGTGTTGGTCACAAATCTTTTTTGCGGCATTTATCCAAAAGCTAATGGAACATTTCTATTAGCTTTTTGTGGAAGGAACCAGGGTGACACTAGCAATGCCATATATGGTTCTGATATACTGTACATCTCTAATTCAAGCATACCAGTAAGAGAGGAGGAGACGTGGACAACTGCATGTGGACCCTCAATATACACATTACTGAGAGAGTGCTCAACAGGGACTGGCTCAGGGTTGACTGTCTCTGCTTTCGCTTTCTGGATGGTTAGCATGTAGGGATGAACATCCAACGTGAGGTTAAGAGAGTGTTTCTTCTCTATATTATATGTTTCTGTAGCTGAAAAGTAAAATTAGAAACACGATCAGAGGACCATTTTGACCACATTAGCTATAATAACTTAAACCAGGTTTTACTTTGGCATTACTTATGCTTGTAGGAGGATGTTGTGTGCTCTTGCTGTCCAGAAGTGGAGCCATAATGCTATCTGGTACATTCTTCCTTCGGACTGGTTTAGGTTTATCTGCCTTTATACTATTATCCAGTCTGGTTAGAGTCAAAGGTTCCTGTATGAAAACAAAGAAATATAAGGTACATTTCACTAATAGAAGGACCATACTAAAAGTAAGCTATTCATTCACGAAATATGAATGAGAACCTCGAGTCAAGTCTTACTTTAAAAGACTGTGGCAAAGGGTTAGATGATGGGATCCACTTCATCTTCTTGCGGGGTCTTTTGATTACTGAGGGCTCTCCTCCCAGCTCTCCCACACCGAGCACTGACGGGTCCATACTGGGGTCAATAGTCTGGATACCAGAGTCTCTCATAGTCGGAGTGGCATCGTGATTGGATTGAGCCAATGCTGCCAGCAGCTGCCGCACCACATTATCATACATGAGGTCACTCTCGTTTGTGATAAAGTCCAGTCTGTTGAGAGACTTAATGTGGTCTCTGTTCTCATTACAGAACATGGCCAGAATGTTAATGTCGCAAAACTGTGACTTCTGCCAGCGCCGACGTGTTTTAATGCCAACTTTGTGCAGCTTGTCGAAAACAAAATTGGACTTGCGTACTACAAATAAATGCAGCAAGTTCACAAGGATAATGAGGTTCATAGTACACAGCAAAGAGATGTCCACCGCGGCCATAATGCGCTGGAGCTGCACGGCTGGTAGCTTGCAGTTGACATTCAGTCGCAGTTCAGGGATGCTGCTAGTGTCCGGCGGCTCGCCAAGCGCGCAAGTGAACTCGTTCTGTCTCTGACGGGCGTAGTAGGTGCTCAGGTACGTAATGGGCATTGAGCTGAGGCAGATGATGGCTAAATGTCGCCCCAGGTACAGCTTCGCCAGAAAGTTACTCTGCCCTCTGCGCTCAAGATACTTTTCAAACAGGTTCTGCTCGGGGCTCTTCTCCTTCTCTGCATTCTCGATGATCTCCCGTCGCTCACGTTCCGTAATCCCCGGCCCCTTGGACTGGATCTGCTTTTCAATCTTAGGCGCTCTGCCCTCGGCCGCCCTGTGGTAGCAGTTGTCGATCTCTTGAAGGAGGAAGTTGAGCTCGGAGGTGAGGCGAGTGGAGGCCAGGAACTCCCATCCAAGGGCAGGTATGTACATGATGCCTGCGAAGGCCAGCAGAGCGTAGGGCAGAAACTTGTGCTCGAACAGGGAGGGCCGAAGATCGGGATCGACACCAGGAACAGCATCCCGAAGCTCTGTCCAGCAGTAACCTCTGGCATACAGGGCCTGGTCTCGGGTGAAGTTGTGTGGGGTGTAGCAATATATAGATTCCTCTGAAAGAGAAGGAGATAGAAAATCATAAGAATCCCACTTCACAAAATAATCGGGATTTTTGCATAACAATTAATTAGATACCACCAGTGTTAAGGCCTGTACACATCAAGAATGATAACTATAACTAACTGTTCTAATTCTAAGAGAATAGCAAAGTCCACACCACAACTATAATGATAACGGAATCACTTACAAAGCATTTTGTTTTTCTAGTTGATTAATCGATAAAAACATTGACAGAGAAACAGAATTTATCCGATTTTAAAGAGCTTAAGCATTTAAAGCGGAAGGCGACATAAACATTCATGTTAACAAACGTTTTGTTAATTGAAATAAAAAATGTTATTTTAGATGAAAAACTTAAGCTAAATGAAAATTAGAAATGCTGTTGGCATTACTGCAAATGAAAATGTTCATTAACAAAGACTTTTTTATTTCAACTAAAATGTTATTTTCATCAACTAAACAACTCAAATTAAGAACTATGATATGATTTAATACTGAAGTTATATCAAATGACAAAAAAACGGACTAAATCTTTGTAAAAATTAATACTGTATATCACTCACAACTGACTCCCGCTGGGATTTGTTTCTAGTAATGAGCTGTCATCAGGTTTCTATTAAGTGGAATGGGTTTACTGCATAGTGTAAGGCAGCACACGCCAATCTAATGATGAATCAGTGATCAAAACAAATGCTACATTTGTCTGTGCCAGCTGGACACAGAGAGAGGTAATTCTTTCACAGCTGCTGTAACTCCTATAGACGCCTCCACCTTAACTCTGGGTCTCAGTAGATTACACTCCTGCGCAGAATCAATAATGTAAGATAATATGGTCACAAGCTAGTTTCATAAAGCAAGTATATGTTATATTTGGTGTGTCTAGATGGAAATAACCTCTGAATGGTTACAGGCTCTATCTTTTCTTTCAGTGCTTTCAAGTTTCATACTATTTATTGTCCTTGCATTTTATCCTATAAACGGCCTCAGCCAACATGACAATGAGGGTTTGACCTTCACTAATCCTCTTTCTTGATATAATAAGTGTTCCTAATAAAAAATAATTGTAATGTAGTAGCCCTCAAATTATATGAAAAGGCAATTTAGCTGCAGTCTCACAATTTTTCGAAGTGTAAATGTTTGTATATCTCCAACTATACTGCATGTTTCTGCCCAGCAGGGTTTCTCAATGTTCAGTCACAGCCAGTTGGTGCTGCTATGCAGTAAGACTGACTCAGCGTTTAGAGTAAACCCCCCTCCTACCACCACAACCCCTCTTTATCTCTCTCTCTCTCTCTTCCTACTTAATCACCCCACAATCTCTCTAGAAACAATCTTTTAACCACTCCTCTGCTGGATACTAGAGGACAACAGGAATATAGAAAGTCCTATAGAGCTATTAACAATGGGTAAACTTTAAAAACTTGGCAGAAATCTGGCACTGTCACCAGTGCCATTCAAGTGTAAATCCAAAAATATTTCTGATTTAGAGTTCAATGCCATATCATGATTTTTTTGTGAAGTATTAAGTGCGTTCAATTTAAGCATGTTTCCCTCTATACATTTTTATGAAAATTTTAGGATTTTGCATAAAGAATACTGGATGGAGACACCAAGATGTGAATAAAAATGCCAATATGTTCACACTCAAATGAGGTGTATAAATGGTTTAATGGAAAATAAGCACATAAAGTATTAAGGAGACACATTCACCAAATAAATCCCTGTAAGTGCATCGGAAAGTCATGTGATTGAATAATTTGCTCAGATTATAGGCTACTATCATCGTTTCGCTGCTCATTTGCATAAAGTTGAGCTCTGCAGTTGCTCATGTCTTCAGAAATCCCTAACTCTTATTAAAAACGAACGGCTTTCAAAACTCTTTGTCGCTGCATACTGTAAGGTGTTCATCATGTACGTTTGTCCAAATAATGCGTAACACCACTAACCTGCAAAGTTCCGTGTGAAAACTAATGTAACCAGCAGAATAGGGATGATGACAGTTCCTATGGTGACGACCCGGTCAAAGGGCAACTCTAGTTTGAGTTGCACCATGAGACCTGCGAGAACCCCGCCTTTCTCATCCTGTGTGGAACCTGGCAGGATCAACTCCTTCAGCTTCTCACCCGCAAGCAGAGCCGTGGCCATGTCCAAGTTCTGCTCGAAGATGTTCTGCATCCGGTCCCAGCAGCCTGCCTCGCCACTAACCTCACAACACTCCTGATGGGAATCGAAGCTCCTCCTCCTACTCCTAACCCGTCAGCCAATGGATTGGCTGAGGGCTTTTCCCTGCAACAATATAATGAGTTATGTGTAAGAGGTGTTGACTTGAAGGATGAAAGTGGATCTTCTAAGAGTCACAAAGGAAGCTTTGTGATCAGCCTGAGTTGATGGGTTATCGATGGCTGATCTTGTCAGAGGTAGATTGAAGAGATCAGATGATTTGTTGTTGTCGCTTATATTGACAGCTGGGATGAATTTGTCATCCTATCTATTCCATTCTGCAAAAACCTGTAAATGAACAAGAGAGTTCATTCAGAATCTGAGTAAACAGATATAGATTAAAGGGATAGTTCACTCAAAAATGAAAATTTTGTCATTATTTACTCACCCTCATTTTGTTTTAAACCTGTATGAGATTCTTTCTTCTGTTGAACACAAAAGACAATATTTTAAAGAGTTTTGGTAACCAAACAGTTGACAGTAGCCATTAACTTCCATAGTATTTTTTTTCCAACATTACCAACATTCTTTAAAATATCTTCTTTTGTGTAAGAATCTCTAACAGGTTTGGAACAACATGAGGGTAAATAAGTGGTCAAAATTTATTTTTGGGTGAACTATCCTTTTAACGTTCAGACTCTATGAAAGTGCATACTCCTTTAATTCAGAAACCAATGGAGTGTGCCAGGTGTGCCTCTCTGCAGACTGAGTCCTTCGAGAGCATGTACTAGTGACAAGGACAAAAGGACACAATGACATCCCTACTAAAGGCTTAATCATTCAAGACAGTCCAGATTAGAGTAAACAGATGCTTTTTTGGTCTTAAACTCATTGGAAAGTTTTACTGTATACTTCTGAACTACAGATGGAAGCTTGATATGTTGCATTGTGTCTTTCCCCATGGCATAAAAACACAGACAAGGAAATAGCTGTCGTACATTTTGAAATCAATATATCTCGCTTTGAGCTCAAGAAATCAATAAGGAACAGCTTTCTAACAAATGGGAAGCACAACAAAAAACAGCAGGAATTCCAAGTTTGTAAGGTAACTTAAATACAAATTTATTTTTGGGATGAAGTTAATCAAGTTTTTCAAATTAATGCATTAAACATGTTTTAAGTTAATCTAAAAATGTAAACTAAGCAAGGTCTTAATGGTCAGAGCTGTTGTGTTTATGATTTACTTATGCAAATATATAATAATATTAATATATAATGAATGCAAAAAGTAAATAAAAATGTAGTAAATGCCAAAATGCCCAATAAAAATGGCTAAAAATGCAGAAATGTTTTTAAAATAAATAAATGTTTGTATTAAATGCAGGATTAATACTGTATATATTTAATGGGATGAATCGTAGATGTGTTCAGTATCCTATCTTGTATGTGTTTTACTTTGGGCTAGTTGGACAATGTGTTCCTCTATGAGACACTTGGACAGCAGGTTTGATAGAACTCAAAAGAAGTTGATAGTAATACGAATGTGTCATGCAAACTTAAAGCGACAGTGAAGTAGTAGGCTATCTTTTAACATAACACAGCCTCAGACATAATCTAGTTTTATACTGTGACTATGCTGTAACGACACTGCCCGACATACTGACATTCTGACAATGTTTAGGTGCATTAAAGGTCATGCACATCACTTACGCTCAGTCGAGGACCTGTCCATCACCGGATCATCAGGCTATCCGGCATCATCACTGACTAGAAAGACATATAGCGACTTAAGACACAGATATGATCAAATACATGATAGCCTACTATATACGGCATGAGTGAAAGAGATAGGTTGCATTGACTCTCATCGTCAATGATGTCACATACCTGTCAGATTACTCGATTATATTGAGGAGAACACAGAGCCTGAATCCCTTGCTCAAATCAACAACACCAGGACAGATCTCTTTCTCTTCACAACGACCACCAGATCTCCAAAAAAAAAAAAAAACAACGAACGCGGATGCAGTGACTTGTGCTTTATTGTTGAGCATCCCCGGCGTCTGTAGAGTTAATCTGCAGTGCGGGCGAGCCGTTTCAGCGTGTATCCGGGCACACACACCGGTTTGTTCCGCCTCTCGCCATCCCTCTCACTGACAAACCTCACACACTTCTCCAGTTCACACGATCATCTTCACACAGACCTTCAATTAACATGGGCATCGCTTGTTCTGCCTTGCACAAGACTATCGTTAGTAGGCAATGAGTGTGTGGAAACGCATACGATAAAATAGGCATAACCAAAAGGCGACAGAAACCATAAAGATTAGTAGCCTATTATAGGCCAATGATATGTAATATAATATATAATCAACTTTTTCCCTGTATAATCTGTCATGTATATGTTCTAATCGGTTTTATTTTGTGCTGTAGCCTATGTTGCTGTGCATAAAAAATCCACCAGCCCTGTTTCTATTCTATTCTATTCTATTCTATTCTATTCTATTCTATTCTATTCTGTGTTCTACTCTATATATCGTATGTATTATTTTTAATGTTCACTGTAGGCTGAACTTTGGGGAGATGTTTTGGCTATTGTGCAGTAGCTTTTATTTAGCCATATTATAATTTATTTTATAGCAAAATATATAGCTATTTTTATTTTAATTAGGCCTATTTTTTATATGTATAGGGCAAAATTATTTATGAGAAAAATAAAGACGAAAGAAATTTGTTTAAAATCATGTAAATACACTGTAAAAAAAAAAAAGTTGCTGCCTTACATTTTTTAAGTACAATCAACTTGAATGTTTAAGTCTTTCAACTTAAATTACATTAAACGGACTTAAAAATAAGTTGAATCTTGTATAACGAAAAAAGTTGAAAATACTTTTGATATACTATAGCAAGACATAGTTATGTAGTGTTTATTAATCGCTTTGGTCTATCATAACATCTTAACTAAATGTAAATAATAATAATAATAATAATAATAATTAAATAAATAGATAGTTCAACCAAAAATTTAAATTGTCATTATTTACTCAACAATTCAAGAAAGTCATACAGATTTAAAACAACACGAGGGTGAGTAAATTAAGAATTTTGATGTGAACTATTCCGTTAACTGCATGTGTCCAACCCTGTTCAGTGTTCTCTTTTTTGCTGTATTTATTCAAGACTCCAACTGCACTTGGACTAAAACCTGAACAAACATACCAAACTGTTACGTCACTATCTGGAATAATTAGTATTCACATTTCACATAAACAGTCTTTAAAATTTTATTGATCTACAATAACATCACAAGATGCACATATTTATACAAAAATAAAATCTAACAAAGTAAAAATGGTTGCCCGCAGCAAGGTAGTGAACAGCACTATGGTCCATTAAAGTGTGTTAGAATTATTAAATGCATCATATATTAGGTCCCCTACTCTTTCAACATCCAACCTATGGGATTTCAAAATAATGCATTACAAGTGCTGTGGATTGTACAAGCATGGTGTGTTCACCATTTATTTGCATATAAACTCGTTCGAGCATCACATATGATTCTATTTTCAAACTGGAATGGTAGGCTATATATTCATGATTGTGAGACACAAGTTTAAGGATCTTTACAGAAGATTTTCAAAACCCATCCCACATTTTGACTTTTACTTATTAAACTGTCATTCAGTAATATCTTTGACAGACACACTGCCTTTTAAAAGTCTGGGGTCGTTAATTAATTTATGTTTTTTTAAGGATGTCTTTTATGCTCACCAGCTGCATTTATTTGATTAAAAATACAGTAAAAACAGTAATATTTTTACAATTTAAAATAACTTTTTTCTATCTGAATATATTTTAAAATACATTTATTCCTGTGATAGCAAAGCTGAATTTTCATCAGCAATAACTTTGTCACATGATCCTTCAGAAATCATTCTAATATCTTAATTTGGTGCTCAAGAAACATTTACCAATGTTGAAAACACTTGTGTTGCTTAATATTTTTGTAGAAACTGTGATATGTATTAATTTTTTTCTAAAAAGTTCAAATAAACAGCTTGTATTTGAAATAGACGTCATATACTTTTATATAACAATGAGAATGTCTTTGCTTTTACTTTCGATCAATTGAATGCATCTTTGCTAAATAAAAGTATCAATTTCTTTAAAAAAATCAAATAAAGTCTCAACCCCAAACTTTTGAACGGTGGTGTACGACTCATAAATGTAACAGATCAGATGACAGAACTCTTAAGTTTCATACCCCGAAAAGTGATGCTTCTCTTCCAACTGACATTCTCATCTTCCCTATTTGTACATTCACTTTCTTTCTCAGTGTATTTCCTTCTGTTGCCTGTATCTTTGGTCACTGGGCCATTTGGACCACCACTGCTTTCCAGGCCTTTTCTTTGTCAAAATCCCTTAGTGTGCCATTTGATGTGTGTTGCTGTAAGAAAAGAATGAGATGGTGGAAAAGAAATGGTCCAACAACCACCTTGAGATCTTCCTTTGTTACTCACAACATCCCCCATGTGTGTTTTCACGGAATCAAAGGAGCGGAACAACTCTGCCATTCCAGTGTGATTGTGTTTCATGCTACATTTGACACCGTACAGTACAGTTTTCCTTTATTAATTTTTTGCTAACATCATCTGCACAGTTATAGTCACATATAACGCACACAGTACAACATTTCCTGTACTCTTAAATTGACCTGTCAGTCATTGTAAAGGGTGTATGTTTGTGTGTTTACCTCACAGTGCTTTTTGTGTAGCGTGTCCCATTCAGTACCTCCCATGCGGAGCTGGCTCTTGTAGGAAGCACACTTTATTACGGTGGCTAACGTCAGCACCGCCTGCACCAGCAGCAGTCCCATCAGGACAAGCAGCAGTATGTCATACGTCTGCTGCATGCACAACATACATTCACATACTTAACATGCTTCAAACAACCTTCAAGATGGGTGTGAAGGTGAACATGTATCTGAATTCCTAGTTTAAAGGGATAGTTCACCCGGCCAAAACCTATATGTTTCTTATCTGAACTGATTCAGGAGTGTTGTTATTGTAAACTATTAAAAATGGTTTTCCGTAAGATGAAAAAAAAAAAAAATATGAAAATTTGAAATGTTGCCTTGGCAACTAAATTAAATAAATAAGTTTAAGTTGTAGTATTAAAATGACTAAAATAAAAATAAAGGCTAAATAGAAATAGATTTAAAAATAAGGAGCAGCTTTCAATTAAAATACTGTTTGGTCACATAACATGTCAGAAGCAATGATGTTTGATGATGTCATTGATATCCAACATGATTTCACTACTGCAGCACAGAATATTTTCATCACAGAGTAATAGTTTCAATATTTAATGAATGGACTAAGTTTACATGCTTTTTTGGTGTTTTTTTATATATATTTTTTATGGCAGACATGCTCGCTATGAACTGTCATATGGAAAGTATGTTTTTTTTCATAGAAAAATAACATCATATTGGGTTTGGAGAACAAGAGGGCAATGTTATTTTAGTATTATTTATCTACTATTATAGTATTATTATTATTTTGAATTACCTTTATATTTTTCATTTTGAGTTCATTTTAATTTTAGAAATTGTATTACTGTTACTTTTGTCATTTGTTTTTTTCTATAATTATCTTTAATTAATTTTCATTTCAGTTTTAGGTTTAGTAATTTTAGTACTTCAGTGTAAACATATTAATTTCAATTAGCTGCCAAGGCAACATTCTAATTTTCATTTAAGCTTTCAAGTTTTTCATCCAATATTTATATTTTATTTTATTTCAGCTTTATTTCAATTACCAATTTTTTTAAAATAGTTTTAGTTTAGTTTGAGATTCTCAGTAGTTTGGCTCATTTGACTGACAATAAAGAGAACAGGATTGGCAGAAACCTCATTTTAACAGAATCATAAATCTGATATCAATGTACTTCACCTTAGTTTTTCATGTGATGTTATGTCAGGATGTAGAATCAGCAGATCTTAAATTTGTAATCCAACACAACACAGCATGAGGGCGAGTAAATAATTCAAATTTTTGAGTGAGCTATCCCTTTAAGGAGTCAAAAAGGTTCAAATCTGACATATTGGAACTAATTTTATTTTATTTTATTTTATTTGGTGCACAGAAATGACTCACCTTGACTAATGTCACTTCATGCAGAAAGATCTCAATAAAATTAATCACACTGCTGGACAAGAATCCAGAAGCAGAGAAAAGCAGTGGTGATGTCACACTACTAATAGCAATCAGCATCTCCACCTACAGCAGTGGAAAGAAAGAGAGAGAAAAATAAGGAGAGAGAGAGAGAATCACACTAAAGAGAAAGCATGCAGGCAGCTAAATGAATGAGAATAGAGAATGTCCTCTAGGGACGTTTGATAGCGCTGCTTTATTGCTGGAGAGACCCTGATGGTGACTCACCAGACTCTTGCTGGGGTATTCTGCCACCACATGGCTGGCAATGGCACTGGGGAAACACTGCAGAGGAATCACACACAAACCACCATCAAGAACCGAACGAAATCATTTATAATCTGAAATGGAATCGTATTTTATATAATAAGCTAAACTCACAGCTACCAGAATCCAGAAGAAAGTGACAGAAAGGTATGGCTCTGGGAGGAGAGCACCCAAATTGAGAGCAATAATTCCTCCGAATACAGCGGCGATGCCCAGTATAACCTCAATTACCTGCACCAGAGAAAGAGCAGCAGATCTACAGTGTTCTTTGTGTTGATTTACAGCGGATACAGACACATATCTAATTTGTAGGCAACTCACGGCATAAGCCTTGAGAAGACGTGTGGGGAACGAAGCTGGGGTCGCAACCACAGGGCCATCAGACACTGGCTGGAGGAAAGAGATGGATGATAGCAATGAGGATAAGAAAAAGAGCAGAGAAACACGAGCACATATAAAATGCAAATCACATAAGCTAGAGACAAATACAGTAAGCCATAGACATCTCACGTGGTGATAATAGCTGGCAGGGATTTAGCATAAAAGGATTTTGCAGTTATTTTGCATTAAGACTGCAAGAAAAGTCTGTAAAAAAAATAGGACCCAATGTACTGCATTAACTTTTCACAGGTGTTAAACCTGTACCATTACGCACTGCATTGTGTTTAGGGTTTTAAGGAAATGTCCACAAACGTAATGGATAGTGTTCTGGCAGAAAATGACCAGTAGCTTTACATTTTCCTATACGGATTTATTTAACAGTGTGTCTCATGCAGAGTCAGATGGAAAATTAAGATAATTCTTAGAAATTTCAATTTCCACTAAGCATGCACAATTCATAATGAAATATCGTAGATCATTTTCTGATTGATTAAACACAATTTGCATATACACAGGCAAAAATGATGATATACTGCAGTCAGTCGATACACATAAAAGGTCAGAAACACAATATACACACCTTGCAGTGTCTGCAACAGTCCTCCGCTGAGCGAGCTGATAGGATAACAGTACTAGCCGTGAGCACTTCCAGCACAATAAGCAGGAGCAGGTTAAAGTTAATCTTTAGGATGACAGACAGCAGTAACTGTTTTAAATTGTATATATTTTTACATGAACATCATAGCTTACTGTCTGTAGAGCACTGTAACATGTGTAAACATGCAGTTTATTTAATAAATAAACCTTACTTCTTCCAAATCCTTTAAAATGACTTTTGCTTTGCTATTGTCATATTATAAAATATACTAGGCTTGCGCAAAACCATTTAATTTGGATATTACCACATGAAACACATATTTTTTAGGTTACCTGACAAACATTTTAGGGGTATTAGAGTTGTGATGTTCTCACATTGATGGCTGAGGGACTAATGGCGAGTTTACATCCGAACCACACCAGACACGTGGTTGTCACAGCAAAGGATGACACGTAGACCAATTGAAAGTCTGAGACCTGTAAACATAATATAGGTTACTTACTGTATTTGTAAAAAATATGAATAAGTATTTATCCACCAAAAGAAAAAAAAACCTCAATCAGGGTGATTATACAGAAGAATACACCTTGAATTATATCCATATGAATCAAAAACGTGATTGATGAACAATGTTTGACTAAATATTATATTGATTTATAGAATTAATGTAATAAATATTATAGTTATATTGATAGTTTCACATTACTGTATGTAAAGCAGTTATTCCAATAAAGATGAGTAGATAAATAGAGATTTTAGATGAGTGTGTTTGATACTTATGTTCACCTGTAAAGCTGTGCAATATAATACTACAGACAACCTTGTCATAACTTTCCTACTGAATAATCTACATTGATTTGGTGATTTATTTTCTGGAAAAAATATCCACTTACTGCAACTTGTCTGTTCTTGGCAATAGCAAAGCTCACCACTGCAGCTGGAATACTCTACAAGCCACAAACAAAACGTACATCAACAATGTCAAACTGACCAGTGGCCTCATCCATGAGTATGTAGAAGAGACACTCACAGATCCAGCAGTACAACGCAGGTAGTCCATTGCAGCTGGAAACACATTACCCATATAGAGAGAGAAAGCTGCCGCTATCAGCAAGCTGCTCTGGAGGTTAGATACAGATGAATTTAAGAAAAACAGTGTGTTAAGTCTCTTAGCCACAGGAGTGAAAATCTGCTGAGCCAAAGCTCTTACCCCTATGACAACGCTGTACAGCCAGATTCTGTAGCTAAAGCAGGGATGTAACGGCCCAGGCCGATCCAGCTGCAGGTCACTGGCCCTGACATCCACCGTGTAGCTGTCTCTCTCCAACCTCTCTCGCTCCAGATGCCGACTTAGCGTCCCTACCCCACTGTTTCGCTCCAGGGTGGACATCTGGGCATAGCTGAACACTTCCTGGGCTGATGCCTCATCTCGTTGCATCCTGATATCCATGACCCCTAGAGAACCAATGCATATAAATCACATATATTGAAAAAAAAGCACTGAGTGCAAACATTTACAGAAGCAGGTAAAGCATACGGCTTACATACTATTGACAGATTGTCATGTGATCCTCATGTGACACAAACTTGACTCATCCATATTGCCTTTAAATGGCATTCAATACATAACACTTTTTACTTTTCTAAGTGGATTTGAAGGTTAACCAATCACAAACCTACATGTTTGAAGCATTAAACATAGTGTTAAACATGAATATATATTGGATTGCATTCCTGTAGCTAGCAAGTTTGATTGAACTCTGATGAACTGATAAAATGTATATCTTGAATGCAATGCAAGTCGCTTTGGATAAGCGTCTGCCAAACACATGAATGTAAATATATTGGCCGATATTGTATATTTAATAATAATGGATATTAATGTGGGTTGTTACCTAATTTGCCATCCATCATTTCTGTAAAAAACAAAACAGAAATTACAATTTTCAAACATTATTCAACTCATTGTTTCCCATGTTACTGTAGGTCTGAGCTTTGTTTATTGGATTTTTTAACAACAAACACAATGTACATCCATCCATCCATCTTCTTCTGCTTATCCGGGGCCGGGTCGCGGGGGCAGCAGTCTAAGCAGGGATGTCCAGACTTCCCTCTCCCTAGACACTTCCTCCAGCTCAACAATGTAACAACACAACGTACAATGTAACAAATTAAACTACTGAAATACATGAAAAACCCATTACCATAGCCCGGTTTAAATGAAACTCACCCAGAAATGAATGAATGAATGAATGTATAGGCCAAATTTTAATGTCAGCCATAACATGGAAATATTTATCTGCAAAACGATATTGGTCAGATTTTTTATATCATCCCTATAGCCATTCTGAACAACAACAACATAAACAACTAATGACAATCACACACATGGTCAATATTCTCTCCAATTTTTAGCATCTTGTTTCATTAAATACATTTTCATAAAATCTTCCTTAATTATACACAGTTCAGACAACATAGGGTGGACCATAAAACTCTGGCTTTAGTGACATAACCGCAGCCTACTGAGTTTTCCTCTCAGTGACCCACTTTAGAAAAATCAATTTTTTACAATTTAGAGAAAGCAGGGCCTTGAAGGAGCTCCAAGAACACAAAACTGTACTAAATGCACTATTTTCATCTCTGAAGTGATAAAATCATCATATGCGACCTATAATATGAGCTCTGAGTGTTTTACTAATAACTACCAATATCTCCATCTCCAGGAGGAGGGGGGGGGGGGGGGGGGGGGGGGGGGGGGATATTTTTGGTCAACAATAAAGAAATAAAATGCAATCAAACAGCTCCCTCTTGAAAACCCACACGCACAATGAATATAAAGCACTTTCACGTTATTACGTAAACAGCCACAGGAACACAGAGCAATAAAGAGGATACAGTGCGGGGATAATGCATGAAGGCAATGATTCATAAAAAAGTTTGAAAACACACCAACCCCTCCTCCCTCAGCCTATGCTCCACAACTTCATTCTGAGCCTCACTTTCTTCCCTCCATTCATTCATCTTATCTCTCCAACCCTCTTTATCTTAATCTCTGCTTCCCACTCACCTGCCTCCAGCTTCGTTTATTTCGGCTTAGCCCACCTGTTCCCCTGTTCCTGAGGAAGTCTAAGGTTTTAGTTGTACTTTATCTTCTTCCTCTTGTTCTTCTCCTCTCTCCACTCTCTCTCTCTCTGTCCCCTCCACTCCAAGTCAATAAAAACTTTTGGAACGCCTCAAAGCCTGGAACAGAAAGTTGCGAGTGTTGCCCTGCCAGCCAGTTTTAGCCAGTGAATGCAAATGGAGCGGAGATGGGGCTCAGATCAGGGGCTGCTGACTGAGGCCAGAGCCTCTTACTGCTCTGTTCAACTCAATGAGAGAACTCACACATAAATCAACACCCCCTCGCTGCCATACACACAGAGAAAGAATGTCCCATGTGCACACACAAACAGGCACCCACAATGTATCTTTTCTTTTTGTGAGTACATGTACACTACCAGTCAAAACAGTTGTGTATTTTTGTGGAAACCGTGATACACTATTTTCAGGATTCTTTGATGAATAGAAAGTTCAAATCGATTTTTTTTTGTAACATTACATTGTCTCTACTGTCACTTTTGATCAATTTAATTTAGCCTTGCTGAAGAAAATTTCTTTTTTTTTATCTTACATAACCCAAACCTATGAATGGTAGTGTATTAAAGTTTCCGCAAAAATATGAATCAGCGTTAACTGTTTTAACATTGATAATAATAGGCCCTAAATGTTTCTAAAACAACAAATCAGCATATTAGAATGATTTCTGAAGGATCATGAAGAATGGCTGTAAAATGAAAATTCAGCTTTGCCATCAAAGAAATAAATTATATTTTAAAAGATTAAAATAAAATAAAAAAACAGTTATTTTCAATTGTAATATTTTACAATATTACTATTTTTACTGTATTTACTGACCAAAATAAATGGAGTCTTAAGAGCACAAGAGACCCATTTCGAAAACATCAAACAATTGTAATTATCCCAAACTGACCTGTAGTATATGGCAGAAAACAAGATACGCATACACAGTTCTTGTGCATAACAAGTTCAAAGCTGTGCAGTCCTGCACTTCTCTCTCGGCCCCTCCCACTTGTGCCTTTGTTTTACTGGAGTGGACAAAACAGACCAGAGAATTGGGACGTCCCATAGAGCTTCTATAACCAGTGGGCTCATAAACAGTATTTTGTCACACATACCTTTGAAGTGATTGAATCCAATCCATTTCTTTTGAGAATCATAAATATAACTGTGTACCACTGTTTGGTTTATAGGTATAAAAGAGATAAATAAGAGAAGAGTGAACATACTGTATGTGTACAAATTCCCACGGCTGTATTTGTTGCAATGCAACTGTTCAAAAGTGTCCTTGAAAGGCAGTATCCATGGAGACCATTTAAACAGCCCCCTTCCAGTGGCTGGCCACCACACTTCACTGCCCTCTGAATATGCTCAACAAAAAGATCACACGCTCATGTGGACACGTACACACACACACCAGAGGCATGGCAAACCACTGAAATCCCTGCAGAAGCATTATTGATTCACTGTAACTTAGCTTTAAATAGGCATTTTAGGGGTTTATGAGGCAAGAGAGAGAGTGTTAAGTTTGTGGGCTGTAGCAAAGAGAAACTTAAATGTTTATTTTATTTTCACCTAAATCATAAGTAAAATGTTTCTATAGTGGCCTGATGGGAAAACTTACACACCATAAATACCTAGTGGTCCTTTAAAGGTAGGGTAGGCAATTTAAGAGAGGCTAACAATAGCAAGCTAGCGTTGAAAGTATTAAGGTGCGTTCATGCCATGCCATAATTACTGCAATTATGTGATTTCTTGTAAAAAGCGTTCATGTCCTCGTAGCGCTTGTAATTATAGCTTGTAAGATGGGAATTGTCTGAGAGCTCCTACCTGTACCACCTGACCGCTACGGATTAATTTAGGTGTTGCTAGAGGTGCCATTGAAACGCATAATTCCGAGTCAGAGGACGTGAACAGCTCTGAATATAATGTCACGTGTTGTCATTTTGAGACTGTGGTAATTAAGACATGTGAATGCAGCATTAGATCCCACCCTCCCTTCAGAGCGCGCTTGAAAGCCACGCCTCCTCCAAAACACATCGAGCTGGTCAACCACAGCAAAAGCAGATTCTGCAAAGCAAAGCACAAAACATTTCAATAATAATGAACGTAAACAACTCACAGAGCAGCATAAGCTCATTGTCTTGGTTCAGGAGGAACTGTAAAAGGGGGCTGCTGTTTGTTTACGCCGCCCGGTGACTGACTGTCTACAACTACACGCTGATGACGTGTGATGTCTGCGCGAGCAGGGTGGAAATACATATGTTGACAGGCAGACAGGACACTGGACTGCCTGTCTGGATGGATGGATGGACATTTTTTTTTTTTTTTTTTTTGGTCCTGAGAGTTCCACAGAAAAATATATGTAGTAAAAATATATATATATTTAGACTTAGACCTTCTATTATTGATTGCTATCAGGATGTGAAGAGAGTTTAAACCAGAATAACAAAAAGTGTTGCCTACCCTACCTTTTTAACCTTTAAAATATGAAAAATATTCTCATAAAGCTCTTGTAAATCATTAGCAATCTGGGGTCAAAGTAAAACAAACTAAAAGGCATAATGGAGGGCATCTCTAACTCGCAGGTCCTTTCTATATTAGCCTGCAAACTGTGTCTCTTCAGCCCAGACCCCTTACCATTTGGTAACCACTTCCCACATAAAAGGACAATGCTTCTTTTGTTCCTTTTCCTTAAATCCCACTTTCTTTTCACTTTTCTGACTCATATATCCCCGTCTTTTTCATAGCATTCCTTCATGTTTCTCTCCTCCCCTGCTGCCCCTCTCCCTCAATCACATCTGTTGTGCCTGTAAACATTGTCTGGTTTGCTGAGATTAAGTCTTTTTTAACACAGTGCAAACAACTTGAGGGCTGAGTTGCGCTCCAAAGTTACAAAAAACATTCTCAGAAATCAAGAGAAATCAGCTAGCAGCATTAAAATCCAGCAAGCAGCATTATTAAGCTCAGTGGTTCTCAGCTGGTGAGGAGCCTATGGCTCACAGGTCTGTTTTGATCCTGGACATAGGTTAAGGGTGGAAATGCTAAATGCAAGTAATAAAACCAACCATAGTCATGCGTGAAATAACAAAATAAATAGCCTTATTAAATTTAAAAAGTATAGGAGAAAATTATTTATCTCTTTGCCATTTTATTTCTTTATTTAATAAATTAAGTTGCAATTTATTTATTAATTTTATATATTATAATAACAAAATAAATAGCCAATTATTATGGAAGGCAGCTTGTTTCTATGTAGGGGAGAGTGGGGTGATTTGTGCCAGGGGGGGAAGTAGTTCCACCCTTGTTTCTGGAAAACAATAGAAGAAATTGGTCATGTGACCACATCATTTTGAAAAGCAATCACTTTTACTCGTCCTCCAAAGAAGAGACACATGGCATGAGAGTTAAGCATATTTTAGTGCAAAAAACTGTTTTTTCCCTTTCAAAGTAAAATTTCTATGATTAAGGTTTTTTGATTGTAGTGTCTGAACAATTATAGACAAGTTTGAAAACATTTCACACATGTTTTAGTGCTTTAGTAGGCTACACAATGAGTCTATACAGTTAGCATGATGTTAGCTCTTAACTGCTGGATCATGCTAGTTTTTCAAACTTGTGGGTCCGGGGTGATTTGTGCCAAAGGGCCTGGGTTAAGTTGTGCCAGATCCAGACCACCTAGACCTACATACTCACAGGGGATAATCTTGAGAAGTGAGGAGATGGGCATGCCTCATCATTGTTTTACTTGGGCCTGCCTGTTATTTGTTTAATTTAGCTAACATTGATTTCAGTTTTGAGTTTGCACTATGTTATTAAAGAGAAGTTTTATTCCGTTTTTAAGTGGCCTATATCACAATAGGATGTTTAGAAATGAGCCTAGTCACTTTATTCTTATATGTTACATAATTGACAAACAGCACTGTCAACAGGCATCTATTGCCAAAGCCTTTTTGCCTGAAATGATTCACAAATATCATATATTGTGTTGCTATGGTGCTCTAAATGGTTGCTAGGGCGTAGCTTGATAGCTTCACAATGATCCTGAGGGACTGATTGGTTGTCTGAGTAAAATGAGCCCGCCCCCTTGTCTCTATGACACTGTGATCCAGAGTTATGTTCAATACAAAATCCCTATGCAATTGACCATAGTAGGAAAAACGCATGCTATGGTATTCCAGGGTGACAATATCTAAATAAACCTTAAATGAGTAATTTTGTATTGAATTTATCTTGCTTTCATATAGCATTATGGTTCATAACATTAAAATGTTCTGTTTTACTTCAGAAATCACTGGCACAATTTACCCCCATTGTATTCCCCCAAAGGCACAACTTCCCCCGCACCAGGGGCAAGTTGTGCCATGAGACCACTTTTTTTCCAAGAGCTATATTTCTGAAACAATTTATTTCAAATCCAAAGTTATTGTTCTCAGGGATGCACCACATCCTGAAATATATGTACATCCTTAAGTTGAATGCATTACTGCCATGGCCTCACTTTAAAGTCACTTTGAGTAAAAACTGGCACAACTCACCCCACTATCCCCTAAGCTTGTTTCCACCACGGAAATGTAAAAGTTAATTGCGACTAATTGCGTTAATTGCGACTAATTGCAAAAAGTCAAAATCTGACTTTATGACTCGCAATTGCGAGTTTATATCACACAATTCAGAGAAAAGAAGTCAGAATTACAAGGAAAAAAAGGTAAAGGTAAAAGTCGCAATTAACGTACCTTTTTATTTTGTGTAAGAGAACCCATGAGAAAAACAAGCGCTCATGCAGCCATCTTTAGAAATTTGTCTTTGAATTTCCGTTTTTGCGGTAGCTCTGTTTTTCTATGGCATCGTTGTCAAAGAGTAATTAGCTGGTAAAGTGCGTTTATTTATTGTAGAGTTAACTAGCTATCATGAGCATTGTAATGTTTGAAGCGGATACCATAACAAATGTCAGTAGACCGGGAAGATTTTAAAATGAGCGGTTAATTCATAAATCCATTAGATCAGAGAATGTCTAATATGACGGGCTCTGATTAGATTCATGCTTCATTTACAAACCGAAGACAGAACACAACGAGACGAGAGCAAAGACGAGAGCAGCGCTGAAAAGGGGCGGGGCTACAAGGTCTAATAAATGGCAAAAAACATAATTTTTTTAAACATAAATTAAATTAACATATTTATTAATTAAAAAATAAAATAAATAGGTGTTTTACATTTTAAAAGGTATAGGAGAAAATGTTTATTATAGGTTGCAGAGAGCATCAAACCACTGAAATTCAATATTCATTTAGAAACCTATTTTGTGCAATAGATAGTTCTGGTTTTGGGTCACCACTTGATGTCTAATATACAGTAAAATCTGGGTTCTGCAACACAAGCAAAAAAAAGAAAAGAAAAAAAGATGGACCTCCAGCCTATAAAAAAAAAATCCAGAATAAATATCCCTTGACTATAAAATAAGACAAGAAGCATGAGTATTTTGTAGTAATCTTTATAAAGAACACTGATTTAGTCACCGAGTGACTAATGTCATTAGAGACACAGCACATCAGAACGTATTGCAGGCACATTCTGAATCAGTCGTTTCAGTCAGGGGATTCACAGCTACAATTCTGCAACTCCATGCTGATAATAATTCATTTTCCCAGACAAAACAGACCCCCGCACACACACGTGACACGTAAGAGTGTAAAGTCAATGCAAGACATGACGACACCAACAAAACCCAAGCATGAAAATACTTACATGCTCATCTACATTTACAACAGTTAACAAGACTTCAAGAACACTTCTATTGTACATTATTGTGAGTTCTCGATGGAAGTCTTACGATGATGACGTTTTATATACATCTACTTACAGCTGGAGATCAACAGCTCCATGTGAGAGATTTCGATCGGATATTTACATTGGCAGCCACATTCTCCGCCCACATTTTACACACATGGTTGCTGATAATAAGAGCAATATCTGTACAACTGAGAGGCATCATTTCAATGCTCGAAAATACAAATCTAGGAAGCATATTTAGTAACATCTATAATCAGTGCTGACGATGATTGAGTTGTTTTCTATCCCAGAGGACTAACTCTTTGCACCCCTAAGCCATGATGTCGTATACCAGAAAGTGGAACCTGCTTGCTGTAGCGATCATAACAATGCCACTTTTTTGGGTCATCACATTTGCTGCTGTATTCCTTCATACCGCTTTAATATTCCAAGGTTAGTAGAGGTACTGCATCTAACAAAACCATTATCTGTCACAAGTGTTATTCCATTTTCAGACGACTTGCAAAATGGCATTGTTTCCTTTATGGCTGTAACCTAAAACACAGATCAAGTCTGTTGAGAAGAGATCACCACACGTCTTAGATGGAGAACTACGAGTGCATTGCTACTGCCCATGAATGAACACATTTAGATCGCACTGCTAGAGTCCTGGAGGAAGTGCACGTGTTAGGATCTCAGCATGCTTTGATGAGGTCTGGAGGTTTTAGACGATGGATCCCTTTGAGGATGACAGATGAATGGAGCGAATGCGCGTGGCTAGCGTCTTCTCCAGGTCGTGCAACACGTCGGGGCAGCAGTTCTCCACCGGAGAGTTATAGAGCAACTGTTTAAATGGCTCAAGCTCTATGAGACCTGCCATGTTCTTCAGAAAGTAGCCCTCGATGTAGGCCGACAGCTCAGGCGCCTCCAGGAACTAACAGAGAAGCAGAGGAAAGAAAATACTGAGAATGTAAAGAATATTCCATATACATGCCAGATTGGAAAATTAAATCTAAGAATGTGAGATTGTAACAAACAGACTGCCATTACTTTAGCATGGTTGTAGATCTCCACACAAGTTTCGGTGTTGATGTTCTTGGCGCAGATGATCTCACAGTGTCTCTGTAATGCCTCCAGCTGGAAGAACTTAGATGCAGAGAGGAGCTGGGGAACGGAGAGAAGTTGAGAATATAAAAATATAAACCTCAATATAAGGCTAATTTTATATTAGCCTGATATAACCATAAATGCCAATAAACAAGTATAAAATTTGTGTTTTTTGTGTTTTATTGACAGCAAGGATGCATTAAATGTGAGAGTCAAGACATTTATAATGCTACAAAACATTTTTATTTAAAATAAATGTTGTTCTTTTGAATTTGTCATTTATCAAAGAATCCAGGAAAAAAAAGATTCATGGTTTCCACTAAAAAATATTAAGCAGCACAACTGTTTCAACATTGGTAATAATGATTCTCAAGTAACTGCAGTAATAGCTGCTGAAATTTTACTTTGCCATCACAGGAATACAATTAAATTTTAAAATATATTAAACACTGTACATATATTATACACAGTAAAATCCGATTTTACTATGCAGAGTTAGATGTCAGTCACCCAGCCTGAACCAAAACAACAAGCTTACGCCATAACTACTGTAATTTGGAAAAGATGGAAACCTGTGACGTTATACTCAGAGTGGTTTGTGACTCAAATTTATGCGTTATAATGTCAAAATTATCAATGCCGAAATGAATCCGCAGCAGTCAGGTGGTACAGAGCTCTGTAAGTTGTTTATGTTCATTATTATTGTAATGTTATGCACTTTGAGACATGAGGTAGTTTAACGCCGTCTCTTGAAAAGTGACACTTTTGTTTACTCCCTGTTGTACGTGTTAATGTGTTTTGAAGGACGCTCTGAAGGGAGGGTGGGATCCTATGCTTTCAAAGCTAGCTCGCTATTGCTAGCCTCTCCGAAAATTGCCTACCCTACCTTTAAATATAAACATTCTAGATAACATAAAGACTGAAATGGAATTAATAATACTTACATCCATAACCTCAGTGTTTCTGATGTGAAGTGAATCCGTTCCACCAAAGTACAGATACTGCATCACCAGCTATAAGGGAAAGCATCAGTATAAGGGAATGCATCAGTCAGACGCAACAGACCACAATATAAAAATGAGCTTTCACTCTCAATAAAAGTTACAAAAAAAATAACAAGACTTTTCAGAGCATTAGTGTAGGAGCCAGACTGTACCTGAAATACATTGTATTTGACATGGCTGATTTCGATACAGGTGTTCTCAGCAGCTGGTCTGTTTGCTAGAAGCAATTTAAACCTTGGGTATAAGAAGGAGAAGTTAAAACAATGATAAACATAACATACTCTATACAGAGTAACTATAAAGGAAAATAAGCTGTTATTATGCCTCATATCTGTGTCATTAATAAGGTATTGTAATTCAAACAACAAAACACAAGTTAAACGTCACTGCATGCAATTATACAGTGATTCCTTTTAGTTTGATGCAGTACATCAACTGACCTGTTGGAGGCAGTGAAGAGCAAAACTTTGTGAGCGTAGAATGGCTTGCCCTCCACCAGGAAGGTCACATCTGACATCTCCTTGTTGTTTAGAAAATGAGGATCTGACACACAAACATATCACAGATGCATTCTTACTAATCACAATTGTCATCTGTGGAAATCAACAGCACGCCACAGTTGCTGTGTCAATAGAGCTCAAAGTGTGCAAACAAAAATGAAATTTACTTCTCAGTTCTCACAATGTTCCAAACCTATATTACTTTCTTTCTGCTGTGGAACATAAAACGAGAATGCTTTCAAGACAGTTCTGGTTGTTTTTTTCCATCCAGTTACAAAGAATAGGGAAAGGGGAATGGAGCTTTTAAAGATGCAAAAGCACCACAAAAGTAGACAAAGTGAATTGAGTCTACTGAGGCCAGAAACTGAAATTTAAGTCTCTATTTACTGAAAATCAGCCCTAGATCTCCTTGTAATATATGCAAGAGTAAAGTTTGTTCTGTGAATGTATTGTTCTCTTGAGTCAGATCTTTTGAATTAATTGTTTGATCCAGTTCACAAAAGTGGTCTCAATGATTTGTCCGTGAATCGGACTCTTGCAGCTCATTTCGCTGAGTGAACAATTTCAGTTTTGGTCTGTTCGTCACTCCCTTTTTTTAATTGCAGGACATGTTATTTTACCATTTATATATATATATATATATATATATGTATTTTTTCTATTGTTATTATTATTTTTTTCTAATTAGCTTTTAATTTGAGTTTTTAATTCAACTGAAACCTTTCATATCAGCTTGCCAAGGCAACTATTTTTTAACATTTTTAAGTTTTTCATCTAATATTTATATTTTGTTTCAGTTTTATTCATATTAACGGAAATTACTTTTATTGGTTTTCATTTTTTTTTTAACCATAGCAAAACTGAACAAAATTATAATGCAGATGGAAATTAATTAAAATAAAAACTGTATTTAATTGCGATACATCCTTTAGAATGCCTCCTTTTGTGCTCCACACAAGAAATAAAGTCACACGGTATGGAATGACATGAGGGTGAGAAAATGATGACAGAATTCTCATTTTTGTGTGAACAATCCTTTCAACTTGCATTTAAAAATATGTTTCTAATGGCAGAACCACTCACAAATGACATTTTCACTTGACATTTTATTAACAAAGAGAGTGCTCAGTTTAATTCAAAAAGATACATTTGTTCTGGTCATAAAAAGCTTGCAGTTGATTGTATTTTACAGAGAGCACGGCACAACCTGATATCTGGTGCTACATACCCAGTCTTGACGTCTGTTTCCTCTTGATCTCGGTGAGTTTGGGGATCGGATACGGCCCGTAGCACTGAGTAAATAAAACAGCCAGCTGCTGACTAATAACTTCATTCTGCAAACCATGGGAAAGAGTAAAGTGTAAGACCCCTCTCATCAAGTCCCATTAGAAAACAAAACATTTCGACTAGCTTGAGGGTGTTAGCAATGCAAATGTAAGGGTTAACATGTATATGTGTGAGCTTGCATAGCAAAATCACAGCATCTGTTATTGAGAAGTATCAATGCATGGTGTTTTTTGGGATCGGTACTTTGTTATAGAGGTGAGACGAGCGCGTTGCGTGCAGGAAGATGCTTAAATCCCTGTCAGATCGCTCCCTCGGCAGTTTGAGCGATCAGCTTCTCTGAAAGATTGTTAAAGGTTCCTCATCAACTTGACATTTCTCTCACCCGGCCTGCTTCTGTCTCTACAAATCACCTGCTGTCAGCACAGCACCACTATTTCCTCTCTCTCTCTCCGCAGTTTCTTCTCTTGGTCTCTCACTCTTTGTACTAACAACCAGACACACATTATTTGTGAAGGTTGAGCAGGGAGCGGAATCTGTCAGTCATCCCTGCAGGGTTCAGAGGAAGGTTCCTTGACTCCACCATAGATCAACCTTGACAAACACACTCACACATACACCTACTGTTGCCCCAATGGAAGGAAGTCCACGTTTATCTTTACTTCCTGTACTGTCTAATATGCTGTAGAGGGAGTAGATATTGACGTGAAGTAGATATAATGGTCAGTGTCTAAGGATTCTGTTTAGCACCCTAGGTTTCAAAGCAAAACTCACTATTACATAACACTGTGGGAGGACGTCAATAGAACGCCCAATTCAAATTATGTGAGCTTCTGCCTTCACTTCCTGTTTTGAAGAACCAATGTGTTCCCCAGGGTTCTGGACTCTAAAGATTCTGAGAGAAGTAATCATATATCTCAGGCAAGCTACTAGCAACACCAAAATCACAGGTTTGATTCCCAAGGATTTCACATACTGATAAAGTTTAAGTGCAACATGCTCTGAATGAATGTGTCTGCCAAATAAGGTATTATTGTTAACAAAATCAGTGTTATTTTGGCATTAAATAATTAATATTTTGTATTGGATTTTATTTTTATTTTTACTTTTTTAGTAATTTTGTTATGTGATTGTCATTTTTATTAGTTTTTTTAAATATATATTTTTTAAATCAGTTGTAGTAATTTTAGTCCTTCAACTTCAACTTATTTTATTTCAGTTAGTTGACAAGGCAACATATTACATTTTTATTTTTTAAGTTTTTGTTTCGTTTTTCCTCTAATATTTATATATTTTTGCTTTATTTAAATGAATGATTTTCAGTAGTTTTAGTTAACCATAACAGAGCAAAATTATGAAGATGAAAACTGGGAGTGAAAATGAATTTAATTAGTTAAAATAAAAATAAAACTATAAATCTTCAATGCAATTGTCAGGTTTTGGGTGGAAGATGTAGGAGGCGAACACGAAGATGAATCAAAGGTTTTAATTCTCAAATATAGCAAATACAAGCAACAGGGAGCGTGTGCTCAGAGTACTGACGTTAACACTAACATAAACATTGACCGACAAGTGAAGAGTGAAAACCAGGAACTTAAATACACACACAGATGAACACAAGACAGGTGATGCAGATAATGATGATGAACAGGTGGGTAATGAAGGGAGTGAGTTCAGGTGTGGAAACAAGGAGGATTCTGGGAACTGTAGTGAAGACGAAGACAGAACGATGACAGACGGTGAATGTGACATTACTCCCCCCTCCCGCAAGGCGCGTCCCGCGCCGAAGAAGGCAGCATACGGGAGGGGGGGTGGGCATCCTGGAGTCCGTGACGGGAAGGTGGAACAGGTTCAGAAGGACGGACTCCAGGATGGTGGCAGGACAGACAGAGGAGGAGGTAATCACGACGGTGCAGACAGAAGACAGAACCAAGGCGGTGCAGGTTGAAGACAGGACCAAGGCGGTGCAGGTTGAGGATAAGGCCCTGGCAGTGCGGACCCTTCGGGTGGCCATGGCGGTGCGGACCCTTCGGGTGGCCATGGCGGTGCGGACCCTTCGGGTGGCCATGGCGGTGCGGACCCTTCGGGTGGCCATGGCGGTGCGGACCCTTCGGGTGGCCAGGGCGGTGCGGACCCTTCGGGTGGCCAGGGCGGTGATGTCCCCTCAGGCGACCCCGGCGGTGAGGACCCTTCGGGTGGCTGTGGTCCCTCGAGTGGCCAGGACGGAGGCATATGGCCCCCCCCAAAAAAATACTTGGGGAAAGTCCTGGGTACAGGAGAAGGATGGCTAAAAACAGTCTCTGATTGGGCTGATAGGGACCGTGAAGAGGGCTCGGTGCTGGGCAGCGATGAGGGCTCGGTGCTGGGCGGCAGGACCAGCGGTGAAGGCTCTGTGCTGGGCGGGACCAGCGGTGAAGGCTCTGTGCTGGGCGGGACCAGCGGTGAAGGCTCTGTGCTGGGCGGGACCAGCGGTGAAGGCTCTGTGCTGGGCGGGACCAGCGGTGAAGGCTCTGTGCTGGGCGGGACCAGCGGTGAAGGCTCTGTGCTGGGCGGGACCAGCGGTGAAGGCTCTGTGCTGGGCGGGACCAGCGGTGAAGGCTCTGTGCTGGGCGGGACCAGCGGTGAAGGCTCTGTGCTGGGCGGGACCAGCGGTGAAGGCTCTGTGCTGGGCGGGACCGGGCAGGCGATGGCTGGACGAAACTCTGGAGGAGCTGCCATCTTGGCAGATCGCATGGACATCAGCGGAGGATCTGCCAGGCTCGATAGTAGTCTGTGAAAAACCGATCTGGTGTCAGGCCTGATGTGAAGAGACCCAGACCTGGCAGGCATGACGCTTGCTGTCCCAGACGCGGCGGGCATGACACTCACAGTCTCAGGGGCGGCGGGCACGACGCATACTACTTTGGTCTCAGCAGATTTGGCGTGAAGTGTGGGCTCGGCTGGACTGGCGTGAAGTGCAGGCTCAGCTTGATCGGGATCGGCTGACTCTGGATCGGCGGGTGTTACGGTGAGAGAGGAACCACAAACCCAAAGAGCTCTGTCCATAAACTCAATAAAAGTTAGATTTAAATCTTTGAGCAGCAGTACCTGGGCTAGTGGATCTTCAAGTCCTCTCCAGAACCGTTGCTTCAAAAATTCCTCCTCCCAGTATACATCCTGATGCAGATGCAGGTAAACTTCAACAAATTCCTCCAATGAACTCCCATTCTGATTAAACAGAAACGCATCAAACGCGTCCTCCTCCATAATATTCTTTGGTCGGTCAATCTGTCAGGTTTTGGGTGGAAGATGTAGGAGGCGAACACGAAGATGATGAATCAAAGGTTTTAATTCTCAAATATAGCAAATACAAGAAACAGGGAGCGTGTGCTCAGAGTACTGACGTTAACACTAACATAAACATTGACCGACAAGTGAAGAGTGAAAACCAGGAACTTAAATACACACACAGATGAACACAAGACAGGTGATGCAGATAATGATGATGAACAGGTGGGTAATGAAGGGAGTGAGTTCAGGTGTGGAAACAAGGAGGATTCTGGGAACTGTAGTGAAGACGAAGACAGAACGATGACAGACGGTAAATGTGACAGCAATATTAACTATAACTTAAAAAAAGAAAAAGAAATTAGCACTGCAGTCTGTGAAACATGGAATACAGTGAGGAAAATAAGTATTTGAACACCCTGCTATTTTGCAAGTTTTCCCACTTGGAAATCATGGAGGGGTCTGAAATTGTCATCATAGGTGCATGTCCACTGTGAGAGACATAATCTAAAAAAAAAAATCCAGAAATCACAATATATGATTTTTTAACTATTTATTTGTATGATACAGCTGCAAATAAGTATTTGAACACCTGTATATCAGCTAGAATTCTGACCCTCAAAGACCTGTTAGTCTGTCTTTAAAATGTCCACCTCCACTCCATTTATTATCCTAAATTAGATGCACCTGTTTGAGGTCGTTAGCTGCATAAAGACACCTGTCCACCCCATACAATCAGTAAGAATCCAACTACTAACATGGCCAAGACCAAAGAGCTGTCCAAAGACACTAGAGACAAAATTGTACACCTCCACAAGGCTGGAAAGGGCTACGGGGAAATTGCCAAGCAGCTTGGTGAAAAAAGGTCCACTGTTGGAGCAATCATTAGAAAATGGAAGAAGCTAAACATGACTGTCAATCTCCCTCGGACTGAGGCTCCATGCAAGATCTCACCTTGTGGGGTCTCAATGATCCTAAGAAAGGTGAGAAATCAGCCCAGAACTACACGGGAGGAGCTGGTCAATGACTGAAAAAGCTGGGACCACCGTTTCCAAGGTTACTGTTGGTAATACACTAAGACGTCATGGTTTGAAATCATGCATGGCACGGAAGGTTCCCCTGCTTAAACCAGCACATGTCAAGGCCCGTCTTAAGTTTGCCAATGACCATTTGGATGATCCAGAGGAGTCATGGGAGAAAGTCATGTGGTCAGATGAGACCAAAATAGAACTTTTTGGTCATAATTCCACTAAACGTGTTTGGAGGAAGAAGAATGATGAGTACCATCCCAAGAACACCATCCCTACTGTGAAGCATGGGGGTGGTAGCATCATGCTTTGGGGGTGTTTTTCTGCACATGGGACAGGGCGACTGCACTGTATTAAGGAGAGGATGACCGGGGTCATGTATTGCGAGATTTTGGGGAACAACCTCCTTCCCTCAGTTAGAGCATTGAAGATGGGTCGAGGCTGGGTCTTCCAACATGACAATGACCCGAAGCACACAGCCAGGATAACCAAGGAGTGGCTCTGTAAGAAGCATATCAAGGTTCTGGCGTGGCCTAGCCAGTCTCCAGACCTAAACCCAATAGAGAATCTTTGGAGGGAGCTCAAACTCCGTGTTTCTCAGCAACAGCCCAGAAACCTGACTGATCTAGAGAAGATCTGTGTGGAGGAGTGGGCCAAAATCCCTCCTGCAGTGTGTGCAAACCTGGTGAAAAACTACAGGAAACGTTTGACCTCTGTAATTGCAAACAAAGGCTACTGTACCAAATATTAACATTGATTTTCTCAGGTGTTCAAATACTTATTTGCAGCTGTATCATACAAATAAATAGTTAAATCATACATTGTGATTTCTGGATTTTTTTTTTTAGATTATGTCTCTCACAGTGGACATGCACCTACGATGACAATTTCAGACCCCTCCATGATTTCTAAGTGGGAGAACTTGCAAAATAGCAGGGTGTTCAAATAATTATTTTCCTCACTGTATATCTAGTTTAGTTGTTATAATTGGCTCAAACAAAAATGAAATGAATGAAAAACTACAGGTGAAACTCGAAAAATTAGAATATCGTGCAAAAGTTCATTTATTTCAGCAATTCAACTTAAAAGGTGAAATTTATATATTATATAGACTCATTACATGCAAAGTGAGATATTTCAAGCCTTTATTTGTTATAATTTTGATGATTATGGCTTACAGCTTATGAAAATGTTCAAAATTTGGGGTTTTCATAAGCTGTAAGCCATAATCATCAAAATTATATCAAATAAAGGCTTGAAATATCTCACTTTGCATGCAATGAGTCTATATAATATTAGTTTCACCTTTTAAGTTGAATTACTGAAAAATAAATGAACTTTTGCATGATATTCAAATTTTTCGAGTTTAACCTGTATTTATGAACCACTATGTGTATACTGTGAACTGAAATTAAAAACCAAAATACAAAGAAAATAAATAAATAAACGTAGTGACATTTTAAAACTATAATAACCATGTTGCAAGATGAAGAAATATGAGGTCAAATGTAGAAATTTTTGCTTGAAAGTTTTGCTTGTGTGTTAGTTCACCTTGCTGGCACGCAGGATCTGGAACATGAGTGGGAGGCCGTGTGTTATGAGTTCCTCTGTGTACTCCTCCTCTTCAATAGAGCTGAACTCTTTCAGCAGACCCTGGATCAGCGGCCGCCGGTGCTGCAGGAAACAAGTTCGCAGGGACTCCAGCCAAGTGTGCAGCGTCCAAGGCACGCCTGATACACACAGAATACATGACAATCACCTTTCTAATTTTTAACAAGTAGGAATGTTATGCGTTCAGTAATGTGGAGTTGACTTTGATTTATGGCAAAATTATGGTTGGAAATATTTTTGAAAGAAGTCTCAATATGTTCATCAAGGCTGCATTTACAAAAATACGGTAATAATGTGAAATATTATCACAATTTAAAATAACTGTTTTCTATTTTCATATATTTTAAAATATAATTTATTCCTGTGAAGTCAAAGCTAAATTTCCAGCATCAGTCTTCAGTGTCACATGATGCTTCGGAAATCATTCTAATACAGGTGAAACTCGAAAAATTTGAATATCGTGCAAAGGTTAATTTATTTCAGTAATTCAACTCAAAAGGTGAAACTAATATATTATATAGACTCATTACATGCAAAGTGAGATATTTCAAGCCTTTATTTGTTATAATTTTGATGATTATGGCTTACAGCTTATGAAAACCCCCACATTTTGAAAATTATCATAAGCTGTAAGCCATTATCACAAATATTTCAAGTTTCACCTGTATGCTGAGTTGGTGCTGAAGAAGCATTTCTTATTATAATCATTGTTGAAAACATATGTACTGCTTAATATTTTTTAGGAAACCACAATAATTTTTTTTTTTTTTTTGGATTCTTTAATGAGAAATGAACAGTATTTATTTGAAAAAGAAATCTTTTGTAAGATATCAAATGTCTCTGTATTGTCACTTTTGTTCAATTTAATGCACCCTTGCTTAATAAAATGATTAACTTCTTTTAAAAAACACAACACCTTTTGAATGGGAGTGTACTGTATGTACATTTTTACATTTTATTAATAAAATATCTGTAGTGCTTGCCTATGCAAATTATTTTGGCACAAGCCAAAAAAGCCCAAATATTATGGTGTCCAGATATAACTTGGGTCCCTCCTTCAATGCAGGTCCATGCAAATTGTGCCAGTTTTATTTGTCCAAAATAGTCTAATTGTTTAGTAAATCAATAGCACACCTTAACAAGCTATTCATAACCTTAAGCTACATGTACTGTAAGCATTAGCACTGTGTAAATTCTAACTTAAGTTCTGCAAATTCATTGTAATACCATTCTTTTATTACTGTATATACTATAAGAGCACTGACCTAGACTTCTGATGTCCAATGTGATGTCGACATAACCATGTTCAGAGCTGTGATACATCGCCTCTCTTAGAGCTTTGAGTTTGGCTTTCCCTGTGCGGGATGCTTCAATCTTGAGGGAATTCCTCTCTTCCATCTCTGATCCCTCAGCCAAGATCTCCTGCAGAGATAGAACATCCGCCTTCCCCTTTTCCGACTGCGACAGAAGCTTGCAGAACACGTTCCTGCAGCACGAGGATGATACGATTTTGCAGGTTTTATTAATAAATTACGAGACTGTGTGTGTGTGTGTGTGTATTTGGCTGGTGCGTGTGTGCGTGTTACCTGTGTCCATGCGCAGCAGCCAGGCTGTAGGAGTTCATGTCCCCTTGTGGTGCGGTGGAGATGCCGTTGCGGTACATGGTCCCGACCATGGGGTCTGCTCCTCTCTCCAAAAGCAGACTGACCAGCTCAAAGTTTCCTACAGCAAACAAACTGCTGAGTCTTCTCTTGTGGCCTAATTCAGTAATTGGAGAAGGAAGTGGCGCTGTTGTCCGCAGTCTGCAGTGTGAGCTTTCTTACCTGCAGCGGAAGCTAACTGCAAAGGCGTCTCGGTGTAGTTCTCCATCCCGTCCTGCAGAGAGCCCTCCACGTTAGCTCCAGCGTCCAGCAGGAGCTGAGATAAAAGGAAAGAGAGAGGTTTTAACTAGTGTATCAACTTTCCGCTGAGATTAAAGGGTTAGTTCACTCAAAAAAGGAAATTCTGTCATCAATTACTCATTTCGTTCCAAACCTTCAGAACACAAATGAAGAAATTTCAATGACAGAATTTCTGTCCCTCTTTTGAAAGTCTATTCACCCAAATCTATGACGGTACAAAGTGTTCATAAAGAGATCGTTAAAGAAATCCATATGAATTGAACAGTTTAATCCTAGTTTTCTGTAGAGACACGATCGCTTTATAAAATAAACTGGTTTAATTAAGGTTTTCATTCACATATAAATATTGATCTGTTAACTTACACAGAGCACTTTATACATGTGTATAAAAACCTAAATTAAATCTGTTCATCATAAAGCGATCGTTTCTCTTCGGAAGACTTAAATCGCTCAATTCATATGGATTTCTTTTACAATCTCTTTATGAATGTTTTGAATCATCAGTGTTATAGGTAAAAAGACTTATAGGTTTGGAACGGCATAAGATTGAGTAATTGATGACAGAATTTGAATTTTTGGGTGAACTGTCCCTTTAATAAGAGGCATTAGCTCAGCCAAGAGACAATGACAGTGAAATAAGCAAACACATAATGAATCATAATGGTTGTATGATTTAATGATAAAATGAGAGAGCACCAAGCACTCCAATTCATGCAGACAAGGTTTTCAGGAGAAAACTGAAGCATACGCTACAGGAATTTTATCCTGACTCAGTTGTTTGGCTCAAAAATCTGCCGAAAGGTCGGGTGGGAGAGAGAGGTCACTACCTGCACCACAGGGATGTGCTGGTGAAGTATGGCGAAGGTGAGAGGTGTAGCCTGCCGGGTCTCTGGGAAGACTGAGGGGTACTTTTGCACTGTGTTTGGCACCTACGGGAGGTACAGGGGACAGAGCAGGGCACAAATGAGAGAGATGGAGACCTTTAAAAACCTGTCCTGGGAAAAGCGCAGAGACGCTGCGCTCAGCTGAAAATATGGAGATAGGAGAGGAGCTTTGACCTTTTTGCCACTTTATAGGAGCTGCCTGCACAGCATATTCATATACAGTATATACACACACACACACACACACACACACACACACACACACATATATATATATATATATATTCAAAAGTTTGGGGTCTGCAAGATTTTTTTTTTAAAAAGAAATTAATACTTTTCTTCAGCATGGATGCATTATATTGATCAAAAGTGACAGTAAAGACGTTACAATTATAACATTACAAAATAATTCTATTTCAAATAAATGCTTTTCTTTAGAACTTTCTTTTCATCAAAGAATCCTGGAAAAAATGATCATGGTTTCCATATAAATATTAAGCAGCAACTGTTTTTTAACACTGACAATAATAAGAAATGCTTCTTGAGCCCCAAGTCAGCATATTAGAATGATTTCTGATAACAGAAGACATTGATAATAATAATAATAATAATAATAATAATATTGTCAATATTAATATTATTATCAATAATGGATGTTGAAAATTCTGCCTTCCTATCACAGGAATAAATTAAACTATCAAAAAAAAGATAGTTTATAAGATATTTTAAATTATAAAGGCCCATTCTCACCAAGGATGATAAAGGTATAGTTTTAAAAAATTGTTTACAATTTTAAAGAACAGCAAAGTCCACACCATAACAATAATGATAATGATGACACAAGAGGAATGATATCATTGCAATTACTTTCAGAACGTTTTTCCAGCTGATGAACGACAAAACTGTAGTGTGTGCTTATAATAAACAGAATGTTATCATTCGTTGGTGCGGACGCTAATATAGTAATTGTTATAGTTATCATTATTGGTGGGAACGGGCCTTAAAACTATTTCACAATATTATGGTTTTTACTGTATTTTTAATCAAATAAATGCAGCCTTGGTGAGCATTTGAAAGGCAGTGTCTATATAGTGAGGTCCAAATGTCAGAAAAAACTGGGATTGTGTTAATTAAAACTTGGAAATTAACATTGATGTTTGCTTTAGGATTTTGACAAATAAAAAAATAAAAAAATTAAGAAGTTCAAGGAAGAAGAAATATTTACGATTCTACACTATTTTAGATCATTAATCAATTAAAGCTAGGGGTAGGCAATGTTTTTCATAAACTGTTACACTGTTATACTCTTTGAATCTCTCTTCACATCCTGATAGCAACCAATAAGTCTCAGGACCAAAATGTTTGTCCAATCATCGCATTCGGTTCGAATCAACACCAAAATGAATCTGCAGCAGTCAGGAGGTACAAGTCAGAGCTCTGTTCATTATTATTGTAATGTTATGTGCTTTGAGACATGAGTTTATTTAACGACATCTTTCGTGACGCTTTGCAGACTTTGCTCTGACTGTGTGTGTTCACGTGTTTTGAAGGAGGCGTGGCTTCAGAGACACTCAGGGAGGGTGGGATCCTATGCTTACAAAGCTAGCTTGCTATTGCTAGTCTCTCTGAAATTGCCGACCCTAGCATTAAGCAAAACTGTGATACTGATTCATGATCATGATCCCCTTTGTACAGATGGTCAGATAATCTTCCATTCAAATGAGTCAATTTATGTATATATATATTCTTAAGTTTAAAAATTGAAGGTTAACTTCATAACATCAGTATGTTGCCTTATTTTCTATACAAACAAGTCGAAAGTCTTGTGAGATGTTTCTAAAGGTGTAAGGCTTTGCGAGAGGGAAAACAGCACCCGATTCATAGCAAACGTCAATAAACTCTTCACATTTTTATGACACAGCTGCAAACAATATTATGTCTCTGCTACAGGTGACTAAAACTATGACTTCTGCTAAAAAAAACATCTCTGAGACGTTGCTGGAAATAGAAACAAATACTCAGTGTGTGTATTACTGAGAAATCTGTCTGTACTAGATTCTAGAGTGACAGTGACTTCCAGCAAAAAGCAGAACTCTACCCTGACGAATCCCTGATGGGCATGCAAAGAAGTCTGAGTTTTCTCCTGTTGTGCCACAACACAGAAAACACAAACACTACAAATGAAACTACATGACGAGCAGGATGAGTGTACATAATGTGTATATAAGAACACAGCAGAGATGTAGTCACAAACCTCACTGTTGATGTCAGCTCCTGCATCTAGCAGCATCTGAACCATGGCTTCGTCACCGCGGACACACGCATACATCAGAGGGGTCATGCCCTGGAAAACACAGAAGACCACACTGAGCATACACCAGACGTATCTTCTGATTGTGGAGTAATGACAGAATGCAACTTGACCATATTGTTATGCAGGATTCATTCAAATACATTGCTCTATTTTATATGGACGAAATTCAAACACTGAAAGAGTCTTCTTGTGCTGATAATTAATCTACTGGAAAAGCTTAATGCTACTCAAATCGAGAGTTGGAAAATCAGATAACAAGTGAACTAACTAAGAAACAAATGTAATGGCAAACGTTTCCACTCCCTGAGGTCGAAAATGGAGCAAAGCAATCAGTAATGGAAAGAGCACTGGGATGTTTCTAAAAGCTGGCTCTGATTAATACAGTCAACCGTCAAAATACTTTTTCTTTCTGGGCTTCCATATAGGGAAAATATAGTAATGTGTGCAAGCTCTTAAAGTCTGCAACCTTCTGGCTTACACATTTATCTACATTTAGTTGCTTTTATCCATTTACATTTTTGCACCTGGAGTTGCACCTGCATTTTTACTGGTGATTTTACCTCATGGACAAACCGCTTCAGGAGTCTGAATCTGCAAACTTTAGGTTATAAGACCAGGCAAAGACCATTACAACACACAACACTTACCACAGTTTTTCAAACCCCCAGGAGACAGTTTGCAAAATGTTTTTTTTTTTTTTTTGTTATATTGTTTTAGGGCTGTCAAGGTCAACATGTAAATCTAGGATATTAAAGAAATATGTTAAACATTTTTTTTTTTTTTTTTTGCATTCACATTCAACATATATATATTTTTGATTTAACTATTTAATTCCTGCTGGATAATTACATTAATTAAATTGAGATGAATTATGATTATTTTATTCTACCGACAGAGAATGTTTTTAAAAGAAAACAAATCTGCAAATAGTTTTGTAAAAAAATAATAATAATAATTTAGATAAATTCAATAAAAAGTTGATATAAAATGTAAAAATATTTTCCAGACAATATTTGAACAATTAGCCAAAAAGCCAATTATTTAATTGAGGAAATATGTATTGATTTTCATTGTCTTTTATTGTCACACTTAATATTGGTGAAACATTTATTTGATCAAAAGTACAGTAAACATTATGAAATACTATTACAATTTAAAGTAACTGTTTTTAATTTGAAATATATTTGAAAATTGTACATTTTCAGCATCATTACTTCAGTCTTAAGCATCACATTATCCTTCAGAAATTATTCTAATATGCTGATTTGGTGCTCAAGGAACATTTATTATTATTATTCATGTTAAAAACAGTTGTGCTGCTTAATATCTTTGTGGAAACTGTGATCAATTTATTTCAGGATTCTTTGTTGGGCAGAAAGTTTATGAAATATAAAAGCTTTGTAACAATGCAAACGTCTTTTGATCAATTTATCACGTCCTTGCTGAATAAAAGTATTAATAAAAAATAAAAAAACTTATCTCAAGTTTTGAATATTATAGGAAGGTGTTCCCACATGGACGAATCATAATAATGTGGTCATCAAGAAGTCAACAACACCTACCCTACCATACTGTTTAAAATAAACTTGATGCGATTTTGTACTTGTATTTATGAACGTGTCTGTTATCATTAGTGCTGAATTGAAAACGTGATACTCATTCTAACCTGTTCACTCATACTGTTGATCCCACCGGGCCCAAGTAAGTTGATGGCCTGGTTGACAAGGTCAGTGCGGCCGCAGTTGAGCATGCGGAAGCCCAAGTCCTGCAGGAACTTAGCCTCGGTGGAGGCAGCGTCCAGCTTACGTGACACGCAGAAACAGTCATCCGTCCTGTGGCACACACACACAAACATCTTTCTGATGTCTTAACCCTCATCA
Organism: Abramis brama; assembly: GCF_963993115.1. NCBI lineage: Eukaryota > Metazoa > Chordata > Actinopteri > Cypriniformes > Leuciscidae > Abramis > Abramis brama. The sequence goes on from NC_139971.1 coordinate 31,995,782, forward strand.
AAAAAGCTTGAGTCACACATTCCAATTTAAATATTCACGTAAGTGTGAATCTTTCATTACAACACTCCGCTTAATAGCAATAAAGCAGCAGTTATGGTGCAATGAAGGGCGTGTGTGAGGTTGACTAAGCTTGTTTTCCCTGTACAGACTGTTTATGAGCCATTTCCATTTCACTCATGATGGGTAGCAATATCTGGTAGCTGGATGTTAATTTAATGGCATCACGCTTACTTCAGCTGGCGGGGTTCACAATCCACCCCGGGCAGCAGGAGTCTGGCCGCCTGCCGAACATCATCGCTATCCACTGAAAAGCTGCGGCGGTGCTCTGTGTGTGCCAAAGCCACTCTGATCCACTCCATCAGAGGAGGCAGTACTAGAAACGGCCTGCAGGGGGAGACAAAATGAGATTACTGTTCTCTAACAAATACATATTTGTTATTTTAGCATTATTTATAGATTAACATTTTGAATTAATTTAATTATTACTTTTTCCAGCTTTCATTTTAATTTTAGTAAAAATTTTAGTGATTTTGTCTTTTTTTTTTTTATAATTCCAAATAGTTTTATTTCAGTTATTAATTTTAGTAGCCTACTTCAACTTAAACTGATTTCATTAACCAAGGCAACATTTCAAATTGTTTAGTTTTTCACTTAATATTTATATTTTATTTTATTTCAGCTATGTTTCAATTAACAAAACATGTTTCTTACCAGTTAGTTTTAATTATTGATAACAACACTGGTCTTTAAACACCTACATCTCAGAGAGACAAAAGCTAGATTTAATATCACAGCAACTGATTTATGCAGCTCAACTAGCAACAGACATTTTCATGACCTTGGAAGATGAAAATGATTTGTTTTATTTTCTTATAAGCAGTTGATCAACACAATGTATCCTGAGAATTTCTATACCAAACAAGTTAAAAAATTTACCAAATGAATAAACCAATAAATGTTCACTTATTTAATATCTTTTAAAATGACGTTATCATTTTCCAGCAGATACAGGTAGTGTTTAATCTACTCTGCATTTATTCATAACGTGGCAATGTTTCATTGCATTACCTTTGCCTTGCAGTCTGTTGCACTGTATTTCACATTTATACTCCTCTGCATTTCATCATATTATAATGTCAAGTTGAATAAACGACTACTTGGCTTAAGGTAAGTACCATGAGCGAATGCATCAATCAGAAACCACCCTAACAAAAATACCCAGACACTTTGCAACGCCTACAGTAGGTACAGTGGAAGTCCCCTCACCTCTCGGTCTGTAAGGTGACTTTGGAGGGCTCTACGTTGGGGTTCTCCCACTCCATCTGAGGGCAGTGCATGAAGTAGCAGAGCGTATATAAAGCCTCGGGCTCCCAGTGGATCAGGCTGCTCTTCTGAGGGAGCGGAGTGCCGTTGCTGTGGTTCTTTATGCTCAGAGGCTGGAGGTGATGCATGGCTCTGGACACTAAATCACCTGCCGGGGCACAAGAGACCTTTGGTTTGCTGAGAATGATGTAAATGGTGAAGGACAGTACTGTCGTCGCATTGACGTTACAGCATAAAAAAATTAGCAACTCCGTCAATCACTGTCTGCTAGTCAGCTGTTTGTAGGTCCTCGGCAGCATGTTTGTCAGTAATGAAATTCTTGGCCAGTCCATCAAAATGAATATTACCCAAACCCGTTATGTAACATTGCCATACCCGTCAGAACCATATATATCAGTCTAATACTAATTTACATAATAATATATTATATATAATTACTTTATTTCAATTCACAAATTCTATCAAATTCTATTTGCATATAGCCTATATTCTTTAATGACATCGCATTCTTATAAACACTTAGGGCCCGATTTTAACGAACTGAAATGCAAGTATCAAGCGCGAAACGCAAGTAACTTTGTGGGCGGGTCTTGGGCGCTGTTGCTATTATACCGGCGGGATAAATGACTCTTGCGCCCGACGCAAATCTAAAATGGGTTGGTCTGAAGTAGCTTCATTATTCATAGGTGTGGCTTGGGCGTAACGTGAAATAAACCAATCAGAGCGACATCTCACATTCCCTTTAAGAGCAGGCACGCTTGTTCCATGGCGGATTGCTATTATAACGGCGGATTTGCCAGGCGCGCGCCAGGAGCGGTTCACAGCCGAGGAGACTGACGTTCTCGTCAGGGCCGTAAAACACAGAGAAGTGACATTGTATGGGGATGGGAGAAACACACCCAAATTAGCTTCGGTTAAACAGGCGTATAAAAAGTTGGGTAAATGTGTAAGCTAGATTTATGCCTATTTTTTCACATCTTCATGGACACAACAATGATTTCCCTCGTGTGTAAATATTTGTCCTTGTAATAATGTATGGTTTTCTAAAAATGAGAACTGCTGCGTCTGTGTGTAGGCTGGATGAGATAAGCAAAGTGTATGCACGTTGTGCACACGCTACATTGATTATGGCCAAGCATGCGCCCTTAAAATAGCATATGAATAACAAAACGGAATTGTTTTCTAAACCTGCAAAATAGCATCAGGGATTGTTTGCGCCGGAACACGCCTCCTCTTTGCGCTGAACCGCCCACGGGAGCGCAAGTTCATTTCCTAATTTACCGACGTGCGTCTGTGGAGGGAAAAGTCCGCTGTGCGCGGGTGCAAAATAGGAATGATACATGCGTCGGTGTACAAAGTCAATTGCGCTGGGTGCAAGATAGGCTTAAGATATTGAGTTGGGTCCATAGATATTGAGTTGGGTCCAACCCTTGAAAAACAGCCCCATTTATCCCTCCTCCACCATACTTTATAGTTGGCACAATGCAGTCAAGGCAAATATTCTCCTGGCATCTGCCAAACCCAGTCTCGCCCATCAGACTGCCAAACAGAGAAGCGTGACTCGTCTCTCCAGAGAACACTTCTTTAGAGTCCAGTGGCGGCGTGCTTTACCCCACTCCATCCGACGCTTGACATTGTACTTTGTGATGCGAGGTAGTGATGCGCGGGTCGGCTTTTTTTCCAACCCGCGGGTCCCGCTTTTATGAAATTATTTGGCCCGCCCCAGCCCGCCCCAGCCCGCCCCGCACCACTGTATCTATTTTTACAACCCGCCCCGCCCCACACCCGCGATCATTAAATAGACATAGGCCTACTAGGCATTGTAATGTAAATGAAAACAGCCTTTATTTCAGCCTGAAAGTGCTTGGAAACATCGCCATGTAAACTGGCAATAACAGACGATTCTGAATATGAACCATAAATCAGGTCATATTAATAAGATAATGATTTAAACATTTTCAATTTTTACAATGCAGTGTTTGTATTCATCTAATTCATCATTCACCTTTTTTTCTTTTAATTATGTAAAATCCCGACCTCAATTTCTCCCGCACCTCATCTTCCATCTTCACTTTTATTTCTCCGTCTTTGTTGTTGTGGCTGGCGGGGGGAGCTGCTTGGCGCGAGCTGCTTGGCGCGAGCTGCTTTGCGCGAGCTGTGTCACCTGACGCCAAAGGTTTGGGGAAATCACGCAAGTTGCATTGCTACGGCCTTATCAAAGAACCTACTAAAATATGATTAGATTGATATTCCCAAATATTTAATATAGGCTGGACATTGCATGCAACATATATGGATTTTTATTTTATTTTGTTTTTAATGACCCGCCCCAACCCGCCCCGCAAATAAAGTGACAATTTCTTTACCCGGCCCGCGGGTTATGAGACAACCCGCGCATCACTAATGCGAGGCTTGCATGCAGCTGCTCGGTCATGGAAACCCATTCCATGAAGCTCCCGCCGCACAGTTTTTGGTGCTGATATTAATGCCAGTGCAAGTTTTGAAATCTTTAGCTATGGAATCAGCAGACTGTTGGCGACTTTTACACACCATGTGCCTCAGCACTTGGTGACCCCGTTCTGTTCCTTGTGGCTGAGTTGCTGCTGTTCCTGATGCTTCCACTTTACAATAATACCACTTACAGTTGACCATGGAATATCTAGCAGGGATGAAATGTCATGGACTGACTTAGTGCAAAGGTGGCATCCTATCACAGTACCATGCTTTAATTCACTAAGCTCTTCAGAACGACCCATTTTTTTCACAAATGTTTGTCAATGCATGGCAAAATTGCAAGAAAAAAGGGGGTAACTTACAGCTACAGGTTTTATTTTACTATGCAAAAGCAATGAATCGAAAAACAAAAAGCTCACAGGAAAAACATACATATACACCATAATCAGTTATTAATATTTTGTTGGTTCTCTCTTGTTTTTGCAAGTGTTTAGAATTTCTTTGTATGAGAGCCCAGCTAAAAAATTATGCCCACACAATTTTGCATTTTCCATTGCATTATCACAAATAAAACAATTGACTCCAAGCACAAATATGCAATATGCTTACAAAATTTTTATAATTTGAATAAAGGGTAAAGATGTAAATTTTCCTAGGCTGGACACTTTTGGCCACTACTGTATATACATATACTACAAGTGCAGTATTTTTTAAAGATGAGTATTTTGCTCACCAAGCATTGTTTTCTATTTTAATATACTGTATTTCACATGCAGTTTATTCCTGATGGCAAAGCTGAATTTGCAGGAGTCATTACTCCAGTCTTTAGTGTCTCATTATCTTGCAGAAATCACTGAAATTTACTAATTTGGTGCTGAATTATTGACCCTTTTCACATTTCCGGGTTTCTCAGAAGCGGAAGTCGTCATAGTTGGGTAAACTTCTATAGCGGTGAATGAGAGAGATTACATTAAATATATTTTATTGTTCCTATCTGCTCAAATAGCAAAGGTAAAACTCCACAATATATATATATATATATATATATATATATATATATATATTGCATGTATAGCTTAGTAAACCACATACAAAGATATTCTACAACTGTGTGCATGTTTGCATGAGATTTTTTGTAAAGAGCACACTATCTGATGGATGAGAAAGAGGTCACAAACCTCTTTTCAAACAAGGTCACACAAAGCTCAGCATTCATTACACAGAACATTAAACACTCTCCATCTCGCTCCAATGACTATTTCCTTTCATATGTGAAACTTTCAGATCATCTACGGTCTCATTTAGTCCATGAGACCTAATTCTTCTGAAAGCGTTCAACTGAACAGCAGTGTGTTCAGTACAGTCAATAACAGACTCTGAAAGGCACACTAAGAAACAGCCTCATCTATTGCTAAATAACTGCAGCACTCACACTTGTTCTCTCAAGAACATTTTGCACCTCTGTTACTCCAAATGAATTAACAAGGCCGCCTGTGCGAGATAAGCATTAATTTAGAGAATAAACGGCTTGTTTAACTGTTGTAATTCTGATTTCCTTTGCCAAGGCAGCAGATTTAAAGAAATAGCTCACCTAAAAATGAAAATTCTCTAATCATTCTGTCAACCTTACGTTGTTCCAAACCTGCGTGACTTTCATGGCATTCTGAAAAAGGTCTCAATGTTTTTTTGTTTTGTTTTTCATTAAATGAAAGTATCTAAAGTTTTATTGGATCCCAATGACTTTCATTTATATAGACAAAATAGTTTATTTCATGGATTTGGAACAACATGAGCGCGAGTAAATAATGACAGAACAAAGCAAGAATTGTGCCATTATAAAGAGGGAATACTGATGAGTTTGGGAGGAAGCTATGTGGACTATATGACAGCGGAGGGCAAAGATATGCACTGTAATTATACACAGTAATTACAGGATTATGCAGAATACATTATCAGGAGCCACGAAAGTACACACACAAAACAATAAAGCGTATAAGAATACACCTGTCAGCACAGAAACGCACAGCGTTAGCAGTCAGAGGTGGTGGCAGGAGGCTTTCGAGAGGAGGAGAGGGACTGGAAGCCACCTGGGGCACTTCTGTGACCGACACTCATCT